>NW_008355789.1:7918607-7972548 GCF_000622305.1 Nannospalax galili
TGGTTTGAATCTTGATTGTATCTATGCCCTAGTTCATTTTCTGTTCCTGTAACAAAATATTGAGATGGGAAAATGTATAAACAATAGCTTACTTAGCTCATGATTTTGGAGACTGAAAAGCCCAAGAGAACATAATGCTGGCATCTGCTTTGTATCTAATGAAGACCATTTTCCTTCACTGTAACATGACAGAGAACATACCATGACAAAGCATAGTAAATAGACTAGATTTCCTGTCTCTTCATCTTTGTAATAAAAACACTAATGCCCTTATGATGGCTTTCAGGCCTATTACTTCACTTAGTCCTCATCACCTCCCAAAGCCTTCACCTCCAAATCCATTAACATATTGTATAAGTCAGGGTTCTCCAAAGAAACAGAACCAGTAGAATGAATATATATGTATAGAGATTTATCAGCTTAGCTCACAGGATAGATTCTGAGTAGTCCAACAAAGGCTGAGCCACACTGGAGAGGCTGAGAATCCATAGTCACTGATTCCATGAGGCTGGATGTCTCAGTAGTCCCAATCCGGCGCTGAAGGTCTGACAAATTCCAAAATATCAGCTAGTCTTCAGTCTACAGCAGCAAGACAACTCACCAGCGAGAGAGAAGGCAAGCAGCAAGAAGCCAGGCGTTCTCCTCTGCCATGGCCTTTTATATGGGCTGCCATCAGAAGGTAACACCCACATTTAGGGTGTGTCTTCCAGCTTCAGATGATCCAATCAGGAAGATCTCTCTCATTTCAGTTAATCCCAGATCCAGTCAAGTTGACACCCAGGATTATCCATCACAGTCTCCCTGAGAACTTCTCTGCCAGAACCAAAGCAAATATGTGGCTAAGCTTGGCCCACCAGTACTCTACATGAGGAGTCTGATTTCTGAGGGACTATTTCAAAGACGGCAGAGATTATCAACTTTCAGATCCCTCGAAGCTCCCTACACAAGTGAACTTTCTGTGGAAATAGGCCCATAGTTTCTAATTGTGTGTTTTGGTCCCAGACTATTTGAGAACCTGGTCTTCCATCAATAGCCGACTTTCCTGTTGCTTCTCTAAGCTCTTGTTGTTCTTCCAATAACATCTCTCATAGTTACCTCAGCAGATTTGGCTTCGTTCTGGTAACCGCAGCATCCTTAGTGATACAGCAAACTAATTAACTTCTGAATGTGATGCTCGACACAGTTCTGACCTTCCGTGGAACAAATAAACGATGCGTGTGACTCTTCTGTCATGGCCGCACTCAGGGATGCACATGGAAGGCGCTTTTCACAAGTATGATCGAAGCTCACAAATTCAGACTTGGCGTCTCCCACATTGACAGGAACGAGAGGCAGTTCCCGACCCTTGCTACAGGTATTTGAGTGGACACTATAGCTCTAAAATATGCGAACTCTGCCAATCCAGGTGTCCTCAGCTGCTGCCCTGAGAGAAGGAGGTGGGGATGCTCAATAGACCCACCTGTGGTCAGCACCTCTCCCAGGTAAAGATCCTGGAGATGGAGAAGACAGTGATAGAGGAGGTTCCTGCACCTGCACATTTTGGAACGAAAAGGAAGTTGGACATACGGATTTTTCTTAGGCCAAAACCTCTTTTTTTGGTCAATCACTGACAATAAAGGAATCTGGAAACACTTCTCTCAAAGAGTACATTTGATGGCTCAGAGGTTAAGAGCATTGACTGCTCTTGCAAAAGACCTGGGTTCGAGTCCCAGTACCCACATAGTGACTAACAGCCAACTGTAACTCCAGTTCCAGGTTATCTAATGCCCTCTTCTAGAGGCATTGCAGGGCACAGATGCACTTACATGCAAGCAATATACTCATACACGTAAATTTTTTTTTTTTTAAAGAAAAAAGTTGCATATTGAAAAAGAGTACGTTTGCCCTGGCCTCACCTCATTGTAGGGTTAGCCTGCTGACTGTTATGAGGAATGCTAGAACACCCAGAGAGAGAGAGGTTGGCAATTGTTTTAAAAAGATAAAATGTGTTGGATCATCGCATCACATACCCCTATAAAAAGAGATAAGAGCCAAGCCTGGAGAAATGGTTCAGTGCTCAAAAGTACTTGCTGTTCTTCCAGAGGACCAGAGTTCAGTTCCCAGCACCCATATAAGGCAGTTCACAGAGGATCCTACTGTGACTCCAGTTCCAGGGGATCATACACCCACTTCTGACCTCTGTGGGCAACCTCATGCATGTGCACATACTCACGCCCAAACACACATACACACATACAAATAAATAAGCAGAGCTAAACTGCACATTGTGCACAGGATTGCTGAAAGGGCAAGTGTGGTCTTTGTATGGTGCCCCACCGTCCCTCACAGCTGGCATTAGGATTCAGGTTTCAAGTGCTGAATGACTAGACTACCAGGGCTCTGGGTGGAGATCAACTCTCAAAGTCCTTGGTGCACATTACTAGAAGCCAGTTGTTCAAGGAAAAGCAAGTTAATCAGAAAGAGTAAGAGAAAAATCACCTCCACTGACACCCGGTACAGCACAACACCACAGAGTGGTGAGGATAAGGAGGCCATTCTGCTCCAAAGTCTCCACGTAAATTACAGAATGGAAGAAAATCTCCCCCAGCTGTATGTCTGAGATAAGGCTCAGATCTAGAATAAACAAAGAACACAACAAGCTAAGCACCAAAAATAATCCCACCAATAAATGGGAAAGTCAAATGAATAGTTATCCAAAGATAAACTATAAATAGCTGATAAATGCATGAAAAACACTCAATATCCTTAGTCATCAGGAAAGGCATATGAAACTACACAGAGATTCCAGCTCAGTCCAGGCAGAAGGGCTATCATTAAGAAAAGAAATGACGTGCCGAGCATGCATGGTGGCACATGCCTTTAATCCTAGCACCCGGGAGGGCAGAGTCAGGTGGATCTCTGTGAGATTAAGGCCAGCCCGGTCTACAAAACTACAAAGCGAGTTCTAGGCCAACTAGGGTTACTGGGAGACCCTGTCTCAAAAAAGAAAGGGAAACAAACAGTAGCAGACGCTGTCAAGGATGGGGTGGGAGAACCCGAACACTGCTGGGAGGGATGTAAGTTAGTGCAGATGCTACGGAAATCAATATGGAGTTTCTCAAAGAAATAAAAGTAGAGCTACATGAGTCAGCTATACCATCCTGGGTATATTCCCAAGGGAATGTAAGTCATCATATTACAGAGATACCTGCACGTCCATGTTTACTACAGCACTATAACAGACTGGTTCTGGAACTAGCCCAGGTGTTTAGCAACAGCACAATGGACAAAGACAGTATAGAAGATATCGTGTTCAATCAGCACAGAAGGATCAGGAACCTCACATAACTTACCGGGCTCAGGTAGCTCAGAAGGTACAAGATTCACAAGGCCCTTCCCCAAGGTTATACAAGCAGTAACAATTGCTGGGGTCGGGAGACATTCTGACCAGTGCGCTGTTGTGCAAGGATCGCTAGGGCTGCAGCTTTCATGAGTCATCACCCACGGTGGAGTGGGATATTTGGGCGATCTAATGCCTTTGAGTCATTTATAGTCCTGTAAGTAGCCTCTCACTGGGCTCATGTAAATAACCCCCGGTAGACACTGCAGTTCAGTAGGTCGGGCTCGCAGTAGAGCAGTTCCCTTGGTCTGTCATAGGTGCCCTACTTAGAGCAAACAGACATTCATTCACATTTTCCCAGGAAAAGTCACACAGGAGTATGAAAATGTCATGGTGGGACCCATCATTCTGTAGCACTGATGATGATGATGATGATGATGATAATAATGTAGAATTAATAAATGAAAGTGGCCTCCTCATAAGTAAAGTGGGAAAAATACAAACTGGAAAGCAAAGAGACATTTCTTTCAGGGGCTGGAAAGATGGCTCAGTGGTTAAGAGCACTGGAATCAAGAATCTCTCAGTTCACAGGTAAGACAGTCAAGGCTGAAGAAATCTGTCAGCTAGGCTCCTGCTGATCATAAATTTGAGCTAGAGTTTGGTGGAACTGAAGTGCCCTGGACATGTCTGATGGCCATGGCGTAGACACCCACATCACTTCAGAACGATGGCCACTCACCCTCCTGGAAGCCACTTACCCCTACCACCTGACTTACCCCGACTTCTGATGTTGCCTGCCTGGCTGCCTACAGCAGTTTCACAGGTATCTGGCTGGCTATCAAGTCCAAGGTTAGACATGTGGGTGCCAGATGTGCACAAATTGCCTTCCACTGTGTTTCTGCCAGTTGTGGAATATAACATACGGCGATTTTAACCCACCCAACATCTGGAAAACAGGTCCCACAAGAAGAAACTCCTAGACAAGGCGTCCATCTGGGTAACAGTCACAGGCCCTCAACATTCACACTGAGCCCGAGTGAATGCTGGGAACAGAATTCTGGCCATTCTACATGAGAAGTAGCTATAAGTGCCACCTCCGCGAGCAGTACCAGAACCAGTGGAAACAGGATGGAAGAAAGAGCGTGGAGGAGAACTGAGGTGACTGTGGTCCCCAAAGCAGCCAGGATGATCCTCTATGAAGGCCAGCAGGGCAAGTTCACACAACATAAAAGCTACAGTCTTTACCATTGACTTACATGAATTTTGTCCCCCTGCCTTTAACCTAACAATTTGCCCAGTCAACTCCAGCTGTGTTGACCTCTTTATCTTCCTGTAACAGACTGAGTATGAATCTGCCCCAGGACCTTTGAACTTGCTATTCTCTACTCTTGGGGCATGGGAGGGAATCTTTGTTCTTTTCCTTTCCTTTTTATTTTTTCTCATTCCTTCCTACCCCACCCAACCGAATATCTAAAATTTCAGAAGCTAGTTGGTTCAGGGAGTTGGATATGCCTTCTGGTCCTGCCCTGCTCCATCCTACCCACAATGCTATGTTTGGTACTCATGCATAGTGTCCGCATCAGACCTAGTCTTCGAATCAGAGGACAGGCAGTGCACTGGCCAGGAATGCCCTACCAGCCTAATGACTGGCTCCTTCTCCCTGCCTGATGGAATGGGCCACCTTCCAGACACATCCCAGGCAGTGGGCCTGTTCTGTGACACTGTCAAGAAGTGAGGAGTCTGGGGAAGTCGCAGACATAAGCAAGATAAACTCGGTGACCTTGTGGGACACTTGGGCCCCTGGACCAGAGAACTGCCAATGATTTAGTGCTTGTCCTGATAAGAGAGGGCAAAAACATTCCAGGAGATGTCCTTCCTTGGAGCACTCAGGGAGGCAGAGGCTGAGCACACTGGAGGATCTAGTGGGTGAGGGGCAGGGAGCATGCTGGGAGAAGACTCACTCCTGGGCATGGATCCAGCTCCATCCCTCTTGTTAACCCATCAGCTCAGGCACTTACCTGTGGCCCTTTGTGTGCTTACACAGCTAAAGGCAGGGATGCTGGGGGAGATGAGAGAGTGGGGTTCCCAGATGTAGGGCCCCCACAGGCTGAAGGACCATGAGTATCAATAGCTTGTGTGGCAAACAGAAAGCAGAACAGGAGATTGAATGTGGCTCTGAGGAAATAATGATTGCAAGGCTGTGGGGGCCCAGGAATTCGTGGAGAGGGAGGCCCTTAAAGTAGGCTGTGAGCTCTGGAATGACTTTCACAGGTGGAAAAGCCCGGGAGAACATTCCAAGCTGAGACTGGTGTGTGTGAAAGCACAGAGGAAGATAGTTATAGATGTGTTCGGGCTCACGTTACTGCCCCTCAAGGGCGGCAGTGGACGATGAAACTGGAAAGATATGCAGGCAGGAAAAGGAAGAGCCTGAGAACAAAGGTGTATAGATAGATCCTGCGGCACCAGGAGTGGAGCGGGCTCATCAGTAGAGCAGTAATAGGATGCTAATGGAGGAAGAAGATGTGGAAGGGAGCGATGCCACTTTCCAAGAAGAGGTACCCACTAGTGTCTGTACTGCACATTTTAATCATGACAATCATTTTCTATTATTACATGATTTTCGAAAGACTTCCTATCTGTTCCTCTGTAGATATACATACTTGTACATACAGTCTTACACAGACATATACTCCTTACTTTTCAAACACATGTATTTATGTGGACAGACTTCATGGACATATTCACAAATGCACGCATACATGTATGTACTCGGCCATACATACACACACAGCCCATGTATTCACAGACATCATATTTAGTTGCAAATGCGCCTTCCCCCACACTTGCGCACCCCCACTCACTCGCTAGCTCACACATACATCTTCTATACCTCGGTGTGCACAGCTGTTTAATCAGAATCAGGGCCTGCTGATGAGGCTGTTGTCTGGCACCCAGGGAGTTACGTTAACTCTTCCTTGTCCCATGAAAGCTCAAACGAGCATGTTCCATCAATAGGCCCCTGGGAACCAAGGAACACAGAGCCAACAGGTGGAGCTGCTTGATCTGTAGGCTTAGATGTACCCAGTGAGATGGAGTCAGGGGAGCAGCACTTTGCGTCCTCTGACTTTACTCTATGCTTTTTCCTCCCAATTCTGTCCCCACTCATGTCCCAAAAGGATAAATGAAGAATTTATCACCCAGACCAAGGATATGATTAACAATACCCTAAGACAAAGGAATACCTCAGGTAGCCATAGGCAAACTGGGATGTGTGGCCGCCCTACTTAGGAGAGACCAGATTTCACATGGTGGTCCTCAGTTCTTTTTTTTTTTCTTTTTTAATATTTTATTAATTATTTTAATTTTTATGTGTATGAGTGTATTGGCTGCATGTATGTGAGTGCGCCCGTGTCATGCAATGCCACGGAGGTCAGAAGAGGCCTTCGGGTTCCCCTGGAACTGGAGTTAAGGACGGTTCGTAGCCGCCATGTGGGTGCTGGGAATCGAACCTGGGTCCTCTGCAAGAGCAGTCAGCGCTCTTAACCACTGAGCTATCTCTCTAGCACCCAGTTCTTATCTTAAACCAATACAAGAACGTCTAGAATGAAAAGGGACTTTAAGTTTGAATGTGCTTGTTTTGCAGTGGAAGGCCTAACATTGGAAGGTGTCTAAGGTCACACCTGGTTTAAAAAAGCAGGGCGCAGACCTGAGTTTTCTGCTCTCCAGGACCACATGTCTTCCTGGACCTAGAGATAGTTCTTTGGAAGCAGACTCTAGGACTCTCACAATAGGATGCAAGTAGTCATGGAGGAGGGAAGAAAGCAGGAGCAAACAGAGCAGTGGCCTCAGCTGATCCCATGGGGAGCCCTACGGCTGGAATGCTCCTTTGAAATTTCCCCAAATGAGTACAAAAAGTCCCAGGCCTTGGCCCTCCAGGGAGGAGCTGTGATCTCAGCTGGGACAGTAGCTTTGTATCTTGCCACCAAGAACAATCCCCAGAGAGGTCTCAGAAGTCATGACAAATGGAGGCAGCAAGTGCCTTGGTCCTTGTTATGGTTTGGATGTAAAATGTCTGTCACAGACTCAAGTGTTGGGATACTTGGCCCCCAGTTAGTGGCACTATGTTTGAGAGATTCTGGGGCCTTTGGCACTGTGGCCTGGCCACCAGACGTGGGTCACTGGGATTTGGCTTTGACGGTAATATCCATCTTCAGTTCCTGCTGGAGCTCTTGGCTTCCTGGCTCTCTGCCACAATAGGACAGCTGCCCTAAACTTCTACTACCAAGTTGAGTGGTTCGCCGCCATGGTGTCCCATAGAGTACTGTGTCCTGTGGAACAGGGAACCAAAATAAATTCGCCCTCTTTAAGTTGCTCCCATCAGGTACCATGTCACAGTGATGAAAAAGCAAACTAGCATGGTCCTCAAAAGGCAAATGGACAGCGCACTACAGTGTCCACACCACGCAGTACCAACTGCTATACAACCTGGTCCCTGAGCAGTGGGGACCTCTCCGGGATCCCCTGTCCCTCCCTATCTGTGCCACCCAGCACTCATTTCCCCCACTCGCCAGATGTTCAGAAACGGCTGGGAAGAAGAGACTGCCTAGTGACCATCGCTGGGCTCAAGCCTGAGAGCCGTTTTCCCTGCGGCAGTCAGCAGTGAGGTTGCAGTGGATTTTTCACGCTCACCAGCACCAGCGTCTCTTTTTTCCCCTCCCCTCCTTCTACACTGTATGATAAGGAAAAGAGGACAGTGTGGGAGGCCCTGGTCTCTGGAGCAAGCAAATTAGATTCTTTTCATAACATAGCACCTGGGCTTGGTTTCCGACCCAAGGGCTTTTCCCAACGAAGTGACACCAGGAACAGGGGCCGGGGGAGCAAGCCCAAGCAAAGCAGCAGCGCAGGGACACCTGTGGCACATCGCTCCTTCCACCCTGACGTGGAGACCAGCCACAGCAGGACCCATGAGCTGGTGTCTTTGCTGTACACGGGGCTCCGAAGTTCTCAAGGCGATGCACGGGGAGGAAGGAGCCGCTGCTGCTTCCCCATCTCCTCTTGTCGTCTGTCAGCTGTGGACAGCCCCAGAGTCTCAGTCTAGCCCTGCACTGGCTCAGGGCACACGAGCTTGTTTCCTTCTCTGGCAATGAAAACAATCCCTTCTCTTTCTACCCCACATGTCAGTTCCCAGGCTTCATCGACAGCTTGAGTGAATGGAATCACCTCAAAGCCACCCTTCTGGGTATATCTCTGAGAGTGTTTCCAGAAAGATTTAATTGAGGAGAAATTGTGAAGGAGGGACATACTTTAAATGGACTTTGGAGTACAGCAGTCTTAATTTCCAGTCAGCCTCACTGGCTATCTGTGGGCACTTGTATGTACTGCCAAGCGTTAACACAGAAACTTTGGATGAATGAAACTTAGCAGAGTTGTTTTTTTTAAATTTTATCTAGATGAGTGCTTTCTCTACATGTTTTTAAGCACACCCATGCATGCAATGCCCACAGAGGCTAGAAGAGGCCATCAAATCCCCTGGAACTGGAGCTTCAGATGGTTGTTAGCCACCTTGTGGGCGCTGGGAACTGAACCTTGATCCTCCCCAAGAGCAGCCAGTGCTCCGCAGACCTATGAGCCATTTCCAGGCCCAGTTTAGCAGAGTTTAATTCAGCAAGGAAAGATTTGCTGCAGTGTAGGCAGAGGGCATTTGTAGACAGGAAACGGAAGTGAGGCATAGAGTGCTTCCCTGGCCACAGCTTGGTATTTGCCTCGCTTGGACGCGGTCTAATCAGTCGGTTGTCTATGATTGGCTGAAGTGCAGCTGTTCTGATTGGCTGAGACTCAGCAACTTGTCACAAAAAATATTGCACTGCCAAATTACACTGTAGTTTGTTTATATAATACGTCAGCTTGTAGCCTGTTACCTAGGGACACCAGGTACAGAGGCATCCACAGGCCAAATTTAATTCACTTTAACACGAATCACTTGTAAATTGTGAATGAGTGTAGAGCACAGTCTGCGAGGATTAAATGAAGTAACCTGCGAATGGAAAAAGAACTGCGGTGTGCCAGGGCTCTCTGAGCACGCAGCGCACACAGGTTCACCTGCCCCTCCCCACCCCTGCAACACAGGCAGCCATGATCCCATTTTACCTGCGTGCATGCTTGTTCCAGCCCAGAACCAAACCCAACCAGAAACCATAACCATATGAGTGTGAAGTCCTGTTTTTTGTTTTTTTTTTGGTGTTCTCTACAGATTAGTCCTGAGGCAGGGCAGCTCCTTAGTCCAACAGGGCTGGAATTCAAAACCAAAAGATTTCTGACCTGGAGCAAGATTTGGCTTTATGTTTCCATCATACTGGGTGTAGTTATCAAAAGGAGCAAAGTTCTCCTGCTTAAGAACCCAAGAATTCTGGTACCGAAAAAAAAAAATGCCTCCAGAATATTTTATATACCACACTACACACACACACACACACACACACACACACACACACACACTCAAGAGTTTTTCCTAAGGGTCCGGCAGAAATATTTTTCAAGAAAGATTGGTAATGACACAGGACTCCTCTGGGCTGAGCTCAAATGAGCTGCCAGGTGCTGGGTCACTTTCCCAGTCCTCCAGGTGCTGGGTCACTTTCCCAGTCCTCCAGGTGCTGGGTCACTTTCCCAGTCCTCCAGGTGCTGGGTCGCTTTCCCAGTCCTCCATGGAATGCTGGCTGAACAGATGGCAGGGGTCACTCAAAGGGTACTGGCTCTCAAGAAATCCAGGCTTTGAATAAGAGTTTTAGGAGCCATTCTTTACTTTCAGTGATTTCTTTACGTGTTGAGAGAGCAAGACGGTGACATTGAAGGGAGGGGGCTTCTCTCCTGGCAGTCGCTGCTAGACACTTTCCCTATCTCAGAGTTACCCCTATGAGAAAAGGTTTTCACTGGGGGGGAACAGGTTCAAAAAGAAGAATCGAGTAATTTACTCAAGGATTCCAGGAGCACATGCTAGAGCCAGAGCTCTGCCCAGTTCTCTTGGCTCTGACTCCCTGGGCCTTTCTTACTGTTGGCTTCCCTGGAGACAGGAAGTGGACATGTCCATCAGTGGAGTTCACCTGTAGCATACTTTGCCCTTTTTGAGATAGAATGACACTAGCTCATTAAGAACTAATTAACAATTGATTTTATTCAGAGTCAACCCTACGGAAGGTCTCATCTGCTTGTAGAAACTTCAAAGCTCCAAAGCACCATCCTATCTGTCTGCTCATTCCTCAGTTCAGCTCAGAGATTACACAGGGAGTGTCCTTGTCTGGTGAGCCAATGGCAGACCTAAGGCCAGAGTCTCAGCCTCCTGGTTCTCAGGCCAGTGTGACATCATCATACACATAGCTTGTCCTCCTGTGTCTCTGGTGCTGTGAAGAACTGGAGGTTCTGCCGATATTAGATCAAATGCCACTTAGCACATGACTGAGGTCAAGGACGCTCAAGTGTGCTGATCACTGTTCGTGTGACCTAGGACCACGTAGGCTGCCCCTTTCCGGGGAAATGAGGAAGGGCGGTGAACTTACGGAAAATAACTGGAGCTATGTTTCTCTGAAAACAGAACACCTAGTAACTTAGACGCGCCCAGCAGATGTGAGTTATTTCTTTTTTCTTTTGTCTTTGGAGATTGACAATCTTGGTCCAAGGTCCAGAGTTAACTTCTTTCTGCCAGGGACCTTGGTTATTCTAGCAAAATGAGGGCCTTTATTTCTTTATGTAGTAAATATTAGTCAGTCTGGATGCAGAGTCACAGAGCAGACCCGTGGCTTTCCTTCTGGGTTCAAAGAAGCTCTGAGGTCTTGGGCTGTGGTTCAAGGGTGGGGGACATCAGTGGTCAGGCTTTCAAGCCATCCCCATCCAGCTCAACATCTCTTTGATGTTATTTAAATGGTAAGCTTTGGAATAAAATTTCATTTAGGAATGAGATCAAGTGTTGAAAATAGAAAATGGAAAACGTCTGTTGGGGAGTGACAAACTAACATTGGAGTTTTGCATCTGCAACGAGGTCATGCTTTCCCCTCCTGTTATCTATCATGGCCAAAGGCCAGCTCACACCCACCTCACAGCTTCCACCCAGACGGGGAGACCAGCCACAAAAGATAAAGGACGTCCTCATTGCTTGTGAAGGTTGGGCGCTTCCAGCATGCTGTACCAAGAGGAACCACAGCTAATAGACAGCCCTAGAGTCTCAATCTAGTCAAGCACTGGCTCTGGACAAATGAGCCTATTTCTTCCTATGGAAATAAGAAAATCCCTTTCTCTCTTTACAAGCTATACCTGCTCCCAGACTTCATGGCCAGTCTTGAATAGGTCTGTATGCACTCTGTTCTCCAAACCTTTGTTCAGATATTCCCGCCACCTTGGTCATTGCCTTTACCCTGGTCTATTTACCAAGTGAAAAATTCAGTTCTAAGTGCTACTTAACTCATCTGTCACCTCCCCCAGAAAGCCTTCCTTGTTGACCTCAGGCAGAATAGAATCACGGGTTCCTTCTTGTGATGGCTTGTCTTCATTGACAGCCTGACTGGATTGAAAATCACCTAGAAGACACACCCCTGGTTATATCTCTGAGAGTTTCCAGAAAGGCTTAACTGAGGCGAGAAGACCCATCTTGGATGTGGGCAGCACCATCCGCACAGTCCTATGGACTGGAGTCCTTGACCGATAGTCCCAAGAAAGGGAAAAAAGGCACTGAGATCCAGATTGATTGACTTCAGACAAAAGTGATCAGTTGCCCCACTCGACTTGTTCAACATGAGGGACTATATCCTCTTAAACTGTAAGCCAGAATAAAGCAAATCTCTAACAAGAAACAAGAGAAAAAAAGAGCTGTTTTGGCTCATGACTGGAGAGGATACGGTCCCTCGTGGTGGCGAAGGCAGGGCATCCCAGTGCACAGTGCTGAGAGTGAGCATGTGTTCCTAGGACGTCTCACGTCTCTGCTGATCAGGAAGCAGAGAGCTTAGGTGAGAAACCGTGCCTGCCTATAACCCGAAAGCCCCACCCCTATACTACATTTTGAGATAGGTCTTGTGATCAGATGTTTCCAGAACGCAAACACTCCCATCAGCTGGGGACCAAATATTCAAACACACGGCCTGTGGGGGACATTTCACATTCAAACTGTAATAGCAGCAATACCCTTTTCCCAGTGTGTGCATTTGATTACAGGTCTGTCTGTCTCCTAGGAGACTGGGAGCTGTCAGATGTCTCATTTATCTTTATACCACTGCTTATCTCAGAGTTGCTCAGATAATACTTATGGAATAAATACATTCACAGTTGAAAGTAAAGCGAGACTGCAGAGGAAGGAGGAAGGTAGGGTGAGCACCACCGGATGAGTTCACTGCTTAGTCTGGTCCAGCTTTCCCAGCCGTGACTTAGACACAAGTCATTCTTAGGTTTCTTCCGCTGATGAGGTCACGCCTCCATGAGGATCATGGGACTCATGGTCAAAGCACCCTCCTTACACCACACGATCTGAGTCTGACCCTGGGGTTTGCCTTTTAGAGCTTAGCCTCAAGTCTCCACCCTGCCACCAGCCTCTATCCAGGAGGGGATCTTGCTATCCTGCTCCACTCCTTTTCCTGACTCCCCACTTGGGGGCCCTGGCTAGTTGGGGGCTCGCTGCCGAAGGACAAACCTCTCAGGCAACCGCCTGTCATATTTCCTATCTGTCTCCCACCCACCCACTATCACAGATGGGAAGGCAGGTAGACTAGATCTTACAGACCAGCGTTTACCTGGCTTAGGAGTCACTGATGTCAGCACTTCTCTGCTTCCTACCCACACATGTCCAGCACTCAGAGCAGCTCCTGACCACCGTCCCATCCCTTCCTGCTGGTCAGTCAGCATTTTAGCCATGTCTAGTCAAACCCTAAGATGGAAGGTTGGAGAGATGGCTCAGGAGTTAAGAGCACTTGTGGCTCTTGCAGAGGACCTGGGCTCAGTTTCCAGGACCCACTATACAAATGACAAATCACAGCCATCTGTAAATCCAGTTCCAGGTGTTTTGATGCCCTCTTCTGGCCTCCATGGGCATTGCACACACCTGGTGTACATACATACATGAAGCAAAAAACTCATTCACATAAAGAAAATAATTTTTTTTTTTAAATCCCAACATAGGTCAAGAGACAAAATCAGAACTGGAGGTGATTTCACTGAAAGGCCTGGCCTGCCAGTGGACAGAAGATTAAAGATGACATTGGGTACCATCCTCAGTCTGTGTGACTTTGGACAACTCATTTACCTCTGTGTGTGAAGATCAGAGCTCACAACACTGCTTCTGAGCTTGCTATGAGGAACAAATCAGGTAAGTGCTTCCCCACCCAGTTCTTGGTACCTAGTGAGCCTCTGGTGAACAGGATCCTACTGCAGTTGTGCTGGATGGCTTCAGTTGTCCACACACATGGGTAGAAGGAACCTCAATCGAGGAATTTCCTCTATTGGATTGGCCTGTGGGCATGACTGTGGGGCATGTTATTGATTGTTGAGTAAAGTGGCCCACTGTAGGTGGTGCCACCCCTGGGCAGGTGGGCCGGGGGAGCAAGTCAGTAAGCAGAGTTCCTGCATGGTTTGTGCTCTGGGTTCCTACCCTGAGTTCCTGCCTTGGCTTCCTGTGATGATGGACTGTGAGCTGTAAGCCAAATAAACCCTCCCCGCCCCAGGTTGCTTTTGGTCAGTGTTTGTTATCACAGCAGTAGAAAGTGAACTAGGACAGCGGTGGTCCTTAATGGTTGCTGTCATCACAGAGAGGCAGGCAGCATCTCCAGGTGCGTGTCCTCTACCGCTGCTTTTCCTCAGACTGTCCATTAATATTCGGAAGACTCGGCCAGGGAAGCCCATACCACACACCGGCTTAAAATTAATCAAGTTCCTGTCAGTCCAAATGAACTTTTCTCACTGATTCTCAGATCGCCTGCATCTTCCTCTAAGTGCATTTTCCCCACATAATGAAGTTTGGGCTGGACACTGCCAGCTCCTACCCAGTCCCCAAGTGTAACCTCCACACAGTCACAGCTGTTCTCAGGCACTGTGCTGAGAGCACCCACCCCTCCCCCACTGCCTGGTGCCTTCTCATCAGGGTGATGCCAGCCCAACACATTAACATGATGTCCTTGTAATTCTGCATCCACGACACATGTCATTTTCCTTCAACACATTTGGAAGGAAGGCAAGTTCTACTTTGTAAGGACCGTCACTTATTTTGAACTGGAAGAAAATAATTTATTTGGTCCAAAGTTGTGTTTTTCCATTAAGGGCATATATTTCCCTTTTGTGATAAGAGATGGAGGCATTTGGATTTCTTCCTAGGCCTCCACCATCATTTCAGTGCTGGGCCCCTTCTTCTGTTCTTTGCAATGATGAACACAACACCTAAATAGAAATGAGTTAAAAGATTAGGCATAACAAGGTGTATGTCGAAGGAAGGTAGGTAGGCGGTATATAAAAGTGTTCCTCAGCTGAGCAGAAATCAATTTGAACTCTTGCTACTGTGGAAATCAGGTCCTGGAGGGCTCCTTCTGAGACCTGCACCCCCAGAAACCCAGCCGGAGTTTGACATGTATTCTGACACCCAACTAAGAGGGCTTCAGAGCTTTGTGTTCTAGCTGGGCTGTCTGGTCTGGGACCCTCAACTTAGAGACATGGCTTAGAGGCTGATCAGTGGTGAGCTGGAAATTTTACCACTGGAAGGAAGGTGAACAGTCTCGGGATTTGGATGATATTACCTGAGGAACCACATGGACTGTCCTGTACCATTTGTTCTGTGTGTGTGTGTGTGTGTGTGCACTCATGTCATATGTTTGTGTGTATCCACATGCATGTGGGACCACAGGACCATGTCAGTTATCATTGCTTGAAAGCCCTCCTGTTTCTGTGAGACAGAGTCTCTCATTGGGACCTACAGATAGTGGTAGGATGGCTGGCCATTGAGACACAGGAATCTTCCTGTCTTCACCTCACCATGCCTGGCTTTTTTTACATTAATCCTGAAAACAGAACTCCGGTCCACTTACTGACAGGGCAAGCAGGTTACTGACAGAGCTGTCTCCTTAGTCCCCTCCCCATTTTAAAAAATAATTTCAGTAGATGCTTGGATCAGCAAGGGGTGGCCTCCAGGCATCATCAAGCTGTGCAAATGGTGAGCTTAAACACACAGAAGTCTGCTTCATCTATTCAGACATTGTTGTTATGATTCAAAGAAAAGAGAGAATCTAAGTAACTTGCTCAGAATCACACAGCTTATGTCTAGAAAGCCCAGACTTTGAATCCAGGTTTGTATAGCTTCACATCATGCCTTTTTTGTAATGATATTTCCTGGAAGGTGAACTCAGTCCTGCTGGGATCCTAGGACACTTGCTTTCCCTAAAGTGGCTGAGCCCTGCAGGCTACTGCCAGACCCCTGCCATCTGCTCACTTCCGAAGGACTTCTCCAGGGCCAAGCACTCCGCCAGGTAGCCTCAGCATCCCAAAGGATTCCTGACACACAGGAGCTCACTAGCTCAAAGCTGGACCTCTATCCCCATACTGGACAGATGCTATCAGAAGTTGACTTGAAGGTCTCCCGACTGGAACAGAAACTGAAAACTCACTCAGGTGGTTAATGGTCCACTAGCATCCCAGGGAGGAAGCATTAGAGCTCACACCTCCTGAATCGGCTGGAGTTTGCATCTGTGTTTAATAACAACTTTGATCCCCTTGCCAGCCGCAGCGGTCATTGAGAGATCCTGACATAAAGAAGGTATCTGGGAGATAAAGTTCTGCAGGCAATGATTACTCCCACTTAAGTTCTCTTTTTGTTGAAAGGAAGAATCCCAGATTGAACAGCACATTGGATGATATGACAAGCAAGCACTTGATCCCTGTCCAGCTGGAGGGGGGACTGTACCCATCAGCAGCTTTTTAGCTGAGGACGTCTTTATATTTCCCTCCTTTGTCTGGGCCTCTCTAGTTCCTCTTTTTACTTCATGTCAGCACTATATAGTAGGTATGCCAAGTGGTTTTGAAATTTAAATTACAGTCTCTTTTTCAGATGTTATTGGAAAGAACATGTAATTTATAACCACGTGTTAGGAGTACAGGATGTTCGTGGTCCACTGCCAATTTTTCTTTTGTAAAGTTAATAAAACTTTCATAAAACACTTATACACTTGTATATTTCATGGTAAAGATTTTTTTTATCTCATAGGCTAATGTAAAGATTTATTAAAACCATTTTTTTGTTAAGAGGAGTGTCAATAGTTTGCAGCTGAGTGTAATTTCGAATCCGCGGAAGATGACGGTCTGATGGAAAATGACAGTAACAGCTTTGTTGATTTAGCACTAAAAATAAAGGAGTCTTTCAAATGAGAGAATGCTCTAATATCCAGAGCGGGCTAGGACACAGTCTGGCCAACGGAGGCGAGCTGGAGGAGTCGGCCACCAGCGCTCCAGCCCTTGGCAAGAACAGAGCGGACTGGACAAAGCCCAGGAGGGAGGTGCTGAGAGTACCCAGGCTCTGGCTGAGAGGGAGGAGCAGCCCAGCCTGCCTTAGTCCCAGTTCTGCCTACCCTCACAGGCAGTCTGAGCCCTTCTAGCCTGCTCTGCAACCTGGGTTTTCCCGAGTCTGATGAGCTAACTCCACCCAGCACCCTATCTGCCTTCCACCAATCCATATCCACCCTCAGCTGGTCTTTCTTGCAATATCCTTCCAAGGAGCCTCACTTAATTTCTTTTCTGCCTTGAAGCCTCATCATCCTTTTGTTTTGTTTTGTTTTGTTTTGTAACAGGAAATCGATGTAGACTCCTATGTAAGGCTGTGATTTGAGATTCTCCTACCTGCAGGCTCCTGTCTGAGACCCTTGGGAGAGGATGCACATGAACACACTTTGCAAGCTGCAGGCAGTGGATGTGGGAGTGCTTCATACTCCAGGCCGGATGCAAGGCCTGCAGAAGGGGTAGTACAGAGACTGCATCCTGTGCCTGTGAAAACCCTCATCCCGCAGGTGCTGAAACTGAATTTACAGATTCAGAAATTAAAGACAGGTAGGGGTTGATGTTGATTAGGTACCACAGACCTTAGGATTAGTAAATACTATCCTTATTTTACACATGATCAAGTGGGACTAAGAAAGAATAAATAAATGATGAATTTAAGACTGCAAAATGAGTGTGGACAGCCAGATTCAAACCTAGGCCACTCTACCCACAACACTTGTTCTTCCCACTACAGAGTGTTAGCCAAAGGGTGGTCTCTGGAGGTTCTGTGCCACCTACTGTGCTAGGCACCCCACAGTGTTCTCATCATCAGAGGCCCTCCTACTCCTGGGAGCTCTGTCTTCAAGCCTGTGAGAAGCGTTGAAGCCCTGCAAAGCTCTCCACCCTGCCCACCTAGACCACGCTGTGGAGCTCCTGGACGTTGAAGTTTCACAGGACTTGATTACAATTGAGGGACGTGCCAGGCAAGCCCCAGCTGTCTCTTCTGTTAGAACCTCTTCTAATCACCATCATCACCTCGTTTCCTGGCTAGTTCCTCTTTCTTGTCCAGTTTCTTGCTTGAAATTCTCTTCTTCAGACCATTCCTGAGCCTCTGACCAGATAAGACCATGCCTGTGGACACTGTCATCACCCTCTGTTTCCCATCACTCCCCCTTTAAAGTGACTGCTTATAAATTGTTTGCTCTCTGTGGGGTCTGCCAGACCATAATAAGTTCCAAAAAGGGAAGTGTCTTCTGCACTCAGCACAACACAGGGTTGATCTGCTCAACAGCCTCAACTCCATGGGCACATGGCCCTTTCTGGACAGAAACATGGGCAGGTGGCTTCCTGATTTCACACACTGGTCCTGTTGTGACTGTTCCCTATGTCACCCGTGCTAAAGGAGATTCGCATGGGAACCTTCACCTCTGAGCATCTGAAGGTGAAGGCACAAACCCCAAGGTGAGGAGTGAAGAAGTCGGACCACAGCCTCCCCTGCTTCCACGTCTCAGAGCTGCTGAGATGTGGGATATAGGATAGTCCCAAGGAAACAACAAGGGGACCTCTCCACACTGCCCCATGCCTTCTGCATGGCAAAGCAGAGCAACTGGGAACAGTGAGGGCAGCTCAGAGCAGGGGCTGGAGTGTCTGGCTGACAGAGAGAGCTCCTCAAGAGATCTGGACAAGGGCTACGGACGGGATGTCTTTACCCATCACTTCATGGCCTTTTGGCAAAGAAAAAGTGTGAAATGCCATTGGTTCTGAGAAAATTCTGTTTGATGCCCTTTGATGCAGTCTCTAAAAAACTGAATTCCTATCTGGAAAGGAAGGGTTTTCCATTATATTTGATCCAAATCGAGTTTTCAATTTCTTTATTTACAACACTTAACAGTACAGGCCACAAATCCCATACTTTTTTGGCCTGAAGTTTTCTCATATAATCTCAGCTACTCTTTAATAGAGAGAGAAATCAGGAGAAGCAGGAAGGACTCTTTAATTCTGAGGAAGTTGAGGAACCAGAGAGGCTTAGCAGGTATCCGCAGAGCTGGGCTTGGAAAAGGGTCTCTGAAATTCTGCCCAGTATTCTCCCTTCCTGCCATAATATGTTGTCTACTGAAATATTTTTCATTCCCAAACAGAGAGAGCACAACAATCCCATTGAATGCATCGCCAATGACAAACTATGTGCGGACAAATAACAACAGTGACAAAACTGCACGCAGAGACAAGGCAGTCTGTGTCGGGGAAGAAAGAGAAAAATAAATGAAATTAACAGTGGGAGACAAAAACAGAGGAAAACCCAGCAATTAGATTAATCATAGACTTCCAGGAAATTGGCCCAAATTTCTTTAAAATCTTGTTGATTGTTATTCAGATTGAAGGGTTCCCTGTGAGGTTAGCCAGAGCCCACCAAGCTTGCATACCAATCCAGCGTATCCCACACACTGACTGCTACCGCCCACCCTGTGTCACTGCTATCAGGGACCACTTGTGGGGGGCAAGATCCAGTAGACAGAGTCTAGTACCAGGGGTCAGGAGGTGGTATTTCTAGAGTAGATGGGTTCTGGCCCATTCACTTTGGAATTTGAACAAATTATCCAACTTGTTGGACCTCAGTCGGCACATCTGCCAAATGGGCAGTTTTATATGCCTTTCTTAAGTCAGCTAGAGTTTGAACAGTATAGGAGAGATTAGATGTGCTTGTACTGGCTGAAACTGTTATGCAAACATAACAGGGCTTCTGGAGTACCTTGTGCCAGGTTCAACTCTGTCTCCCTCCAAGGGCCAGGACAGGAAAGTTCAGTACAGTGCTAGATCAGTTGCTACAAAAGTGTTCCAAAGTCTTCAGGTTCCGTGAAATTTTCAGTATCTTGACCCAAATATCCCTCCCTTTTTATGATCTGCATTTAAAAGAAAATTGAATGACCTACCTCTGGATTTATTAACACTTAAATCATTAGTATCTTGGCTCCAGAATGTTCCAGGCTTGCCAGAGCTATGACAGGAGTTTTCAAATGCCTGGAATTGCCCTTCACCCAAGATGAAATAATTCAAGCAGAAAACGATTTGGGTTTGGTTTACAGGATAGAATGCCTGTGTGTTCTTCTCAGAACTGAGCTCTTCCGACACGACCATCACTGGCGCAAGGTTAAATAAAATATTGGCTCCCCACTAGGTGCTAGGCTGTGTCTAAGTGCTTTGTGTAGGTTATTTAACTTTATCCTTAGAATAACCCAATGTGCTAAGTTCTACTAATACTCTATTTTAAATATGTAAAAATCAGAATATACTTCAAATATTGTGGAAAAGTTTGACCATTTTTTTTTCCTCTTGGTATCTATCTTTAACTGTTTTTAAAAGTATTTTTAATTTTTTTGACAATTCCATACATATGTGTAATATTCTCCCATTATCTTTCCTCCTCCTCCTATTTCATCTAATTCCCTTCTTTCCAACAAGTGCCCCCTCCACTTCCATACCCACCCACACGTACACACGCTCAATTTAGTAAAGTCGCTTACTTGGGTCTGGGGCCATTCACAGAAGTATGGGCAACTTACAGCCCCACCACAGAATAAAATGCCTTTCCCTTCCTCAGAAGCCCTTAACTGCCAATATAGCTCCTCAGCCAGCAGTGGGGTCTGATGAGCCCTCCCCATCCATGATGGAAAGTTGTCTGGTTCAAGTTTGAGCACGCCTTATGCAGGTAACCACAGCTATAGTGAGTCCATGAATGCATCGGCCACGTCATGTCAGAAGAGTATTCCATAGCATGCCTGCCCATCCTCTGGTTCTTACATTCCTTTTGTCTTTGAACCTCTATATTCTATGAGAAGAATAAATAATCTAAGGGCTGAAGAGGACCATGGTAACCGTCCCATATTACAGTTCTAAAAATACATCTCCGTTAGGCTTAATAGATATTACCATTTATTTACAAATTAATTCAGAGGCAAGGGCGCAATTAAATGGGCCATTTTGTTTTTGTTTGTTTGTTTGTTTGTTCTGAAAGCCCTCTCAGGGTCCTTTGAGGAATGCTCAAGTTACTCTCTAAGTGAGTGATAATGCACACAGTATTTCCCAAGTCTGCTGGGTGAGAGAGAACTTTTCCCAACAAACCCTAAGATTCTTCAAGATTTAGGAAGTGTTGATATAGGTCAGAATTTTATCTTTAAAGGAAGATGATACTGCTCTGTTAGGAAAAGAAGTACAAAGATGTTAATTAACAGTAAAGCACAGAAAACAACCCAAATGCCCCACAACTAGGCCTACGGTAGCTCCAAGTTCCACTATCACGAAAGAAGAGATGCAGAGGTCCTGCTGTGGGATCCAGAGATATAAGCCATCATACCTAGGATCACAGATCACAAGTCATTTATTAATATTTCCAGATCAAATGGTTCCTGTAATTGAAGCTAGAAGCGAGGATTTTGTTTCAACAAACTCCCTTATGATTGAAGGTGCCATGTTACTCAAGATTCTCTGGGGAGACAAATTCATAGGAGAGGTGGCAAGAGACGTTTCAATTAATTGGCTCAGGTTATTGTGGGGTTCAGCAAGTCTGGAATCTTCAAGGTAGCCAGCAGGCCAGAGACCCAAAGAAGAGCTGATATTGCAGTTTTGAATCCAGGCAGCCTGGAGGCAGAGTTCCTTCTTCCTTAAGGAACCTAGTCCATTGTCTCTTATGGCCTTCACCTGACTGTAAAAGGCCCATTTAATCTTTATGTGGGATCTTTAAATTCTTTTGATTTAAATGCTAGTCTCATCTTTAAAACTGCCTTCACAGAGACTAGCTCTCAGCTTTGGAGCGCGCTATGAACATCAGTGATGGTCCAGCACCAGCTTCAAGGCCAAATAACCACATCAATGGCCAGAACAGCATACGACATTGGTGCAGTAGTGGCGCTTTCATCTTGGGGGCAATCAACAGCTACCTAATTTGATTAAATGTCCACTGAATGGGAGGAAACTCAAGTGTGGCACTGGAAATATAACCCACTATACATGGCTAGAGTGACCGTAGATCTTGGAGAGAACCCCAAGACTGTCACATCACTAGACTAATGTGATTTCTTACTAAGTGCAAAATATGTATCATTATATTTACAGACAAATATCCCAGTCAACACTCATCAAAGAAGCTCATTTTGCACCAGTCAGAGACTATTACCAAGTACCACAACTGGTCACACATGGACATTGTCTATGAATTACCCAGGCCTAAGTGACACATCAGCAATGCAACCTCTAAACCTAAGGTTCATGGAGCATAGAACAGGGATAAAGAAGAGGGCACTAATGAACCTCTCAGTTCTCAATAATGAAGCTCCCTCATGTAGCAGAGGGCCGGAATGTCCTCAAACAGAAACTCACAAATGTCCAAAATGGAGAGATCAAGAGTCTGCTGAATGCTGGTCCTTGGACAGGACCCCTTTATTAAACTTCACCCACCCAAGGCTCAGGGACCATCATAGAAGAGGGGGCAGAAAGATTATAAGAGCCAGGGAGGAGGCGAATGACCATATGGAAACATTCCTACAAATTTCTAGGACCCTGCTCATATGATTCTGTGGTAATGGTGTCAGCACACACAAGTCCCATGCAAACTCAGGCAGACAGTAACCCAGCATAGAACTGGGAAAATGAATAGCAGACCTCAATCTTATCTGAAGGAATGTTGGCAACTGATTGCTGCTAGATGAAGAGTTGGCCTTCCTAAAACAGGCTGACTAGACTCAGTGGGTGGACTTGCATGGGGGAACGACTGGGACACTGACAACCCAGTGGGCCTTAACAGGGATGACAGAGTATATGAGCTCCAGTGGGGGGGGGGCTATGGGAGGGTGCCAGTGGGGACAGGGGTATAAAGATGATTAAGATTGTTTGAGATGTTCTGTATGAAATACATTAAAAAATTCTATCTATCTACCTATCTTCCTCTCTCTCTCCATATATATATATATATATATATATATATAAATTGCCTTCACAGGACCATCAAGACTGATGTTTGACCAACTCTCTGGGTACCCTGGCCTAGCCAGTTTGACACAGAAGATAACTAGTCACCTCAGGGTCTATGGTGCTAACCTCCTTTAAAATACAGATGGCACCTCTCTACATTTCTCCTTCACAGAATATGAGAGGCATACCCTGGGTTTCAAGCTGCGTGGTCTCTATTTGCAATGGTACCATGATGATGGCCCGTGGTTGTCCTCCTCATGGAGTAAGTCTAGAGTGAGGAAGCAACGGAGAAGGGTGTATTTGGCTCTACCAAGGGTTCCTGCTCTGTGTCCTCATTCAACCAGCAGAGTTTCATTTTGATCCATTATAGAGCAATTCTTCCATTTACACGGATGCTAAAAATCTATCGGAAATTCTCCTGGTATACAAAAGAAAATTCTTTGGGTCCTCCAGAGCTTCTCTCTACTTCAAGTGCATTCTCAAGGCCAGTAGCCTTAGCACCACATTCCTGGTCAGAAATACAGAATCCGAGGCCCCATCCTAAACCTACTGAATCAGCAGATAACATTTTAACAAGAATCACAGGTGAGCTGTAAACATGTTAAGGACCAAAAAGCTCAAGGTTAAATAAAATGCTGGCTCAAAAGACATGCTGGTGGTGGCGGATACATATTAGGAAGATGACAATTGAGTCTTTCCTGCATGATGGCCTCCCTTAGGAAACTGGAGAGGAGAGGTGGGGAGAGGTGGGGAGAGGCAGCACATTTCATTAGCATAATACTAATTAAATCTTATTATCAGACAATAAGGATCTCATCATCTACATGTTCTTGTAGGGTAATACACCTGTGTTCTGAAGAGCTCATAACTGCTGAAGATTCTTGTTTCTAGTCTCATCGCTTCGGAAGTTAAGAAGTTCGAATGTTTTTTGCATTTAAAGTTCCAAGCTCTTTGTGTTTGTGGGAAACTCCCTACTAGAATTTTATGTAACAAGCAAAATCACTTGGAAATGGCAGGAATATACAGTTCCCGCAGGAGGTCTGTGGGTGTGAACAGAAGCAGCTTTGTTTTTACCTGTAGGTCCACTGAAGATGAAGTAAAAATCCTATGAACCTTGTGTCCAGTCATGTTCACTTTCCGCAAGAGTGTGAGAAACTCTGATCAGATGATCGGTTGAGGAGTTAATCTGTTGCTGTGCTAAACTCCTAGCACAGCGGCTGTCATGGGGGAGAATAGGAAGCAAGCAACAGAATCTTTGATCCTTAGTTCAGCCAACTTCTTCCAGAAAATTGAGCTGGAGATCAAACATGGACAGCAGTGCAGGCGCTGGGCTGCATCCAGGGCTATCAGAATCCAATACCCCAACAGTCATCCAACTTCGACAGAAGTCAACCCAGGAAGCATGCCAAGGAGCAGGCTGGACTGA
This sequence comes from Nannospalax galili, assembly GCF_000622305.1. Lineage (NCBI taxonomy): Eukaryota > Metazoa > Chordata > Mammalia > Rodentia > Spalacidae > Nannospalax > Nannospalax galili. The sequence continues at coordinate 7,942,802 of NW_008355789.1, forward strand.
GAAGAAGGATGAAGCTGTGACCAGTGGGGGAGATGCAGAGGAGTCTTCACATGTCCTTGGGTTGTCCTCATGGGAACGTTCCTCCCGCGCATTGAGCGTGGCCCCTTGAACAGCCAGGTTTTCTTAGAAATGCCAGAAGAAGAGGAAAAGATGATGCTGCATAACCACCTACGTTTTGAGACTCAGATAAAGGCTCACGGGCTGAGAGAGAGAGAGAGAGAGAGAGAGAGAGAGAGAGAGAGAGGAGAGAATGCATCTATATACACATACATGTGGAGGCCAGAAATTAAGCTCAGGCATTGTTTTTCAGGCACTGTCCACCTTGTTTTTTTGAGGCAGGGTGTATCTCTGGCCTGGGGTTCACCAAGTAGGCTAGGCTGCCTGGCCAGTGAGCCCCAGGAATCTGTTTGTCCCCAGCATTGCAATTATAAGTACAAGCCACCATGTCTGGCTTTGTTTCTTCTCTCCAAGCTGTGGTGCTTGTTAGTGGGTGGTTCAACAATAGATCACACCCAGGAGTAGAGTTATGGAGCCCAGAATGTCGGTGTTCCCCCTACTGACCCATTCTTTCTTTGCTGTACGGGGTCCTTCAGGGCAGGTACACTGACAGAGTGATGCTAATGGACAGGGTGGTTTGGTAGTGGTTGATGCTGATAGGAGGTCAGGGTTGTAAAGATGCCTTGGGAGCAGTGAGGATGGGAGACTGGGTAGGACAGCAGAGAGCTGAGACATTTGAGAGTTACAGTAACTGAAGAATGTAGTTTGAGACCGTGGATATAGCCTGTGGTGGTTTGAATGAGAATGTCTCCTGTAGACTCCAAGTAGTTGAACACTTTGTTCCCCGTTGGTGGTATGGTGTGGGGTGGTTTAGGTGGTACAGACTTACTGGAGGAAGCACATCACCACAGAGTTGCTTCCATCAGGAGACTCAAGTCCAATGATAATTGGACTTGCCATTGTGGTATGGGGAGGATGGTTATGTGGCAGTGCTCTCAGAGTGTGCTGGCAGACAGTGCTACAGTGAGGGACTATCCACCCTGGGGAAGCTGGCAAAACCCACTTATCTGGGGAAGTCCTAGACATTAGATCTGCAGACTGACGACATGATGGAATGTTCATGACCCATGGGTGCCCCTGGCCGATGTTGAGGTTTTATTCTTTTAAGGCCCTCTCATTTAAACCTTCCAGCTGTCTATGCCCCTAAAAGCACTCATCAACTTAATGAATTATCTGTTACCTTACTGCAGTCACAGGGGATTCATCCATTTTAACCACTGATATATCAACAGGCTCTGAGCAGTGTAAGTTAGCTGACAAGTGTCCAATAAACATCTGAAAATGAAGAACAAACAGTCACTTACTTAACAAAGGTCTGTGCAGCATATGTTCCCTCCCTGCTGTTAATTGCTAAGTCAGGACAAGATACTGTCTCTGCCTTTAACGTGCCTGATGGAGCAGTGCGCCAGAAACATGAGTGTGCTAGAGCATACAGCTAGAAACTAAGGGCACATGAACAGGTCAAAGGGCATGCCACAAACTCACAGGAAACGGCCTGGACATGGTCTTCTTTGTGGGCAGTGCAGTTGACCTCCATCACCACCCAGCTTACCAATGAGGATTCTCAGAAAGCCTCCCACAGATACCCTGACACCCATGGCTTCCCTTTGAGATTCTTTCCAATGAGGGCCCAGCATCACTGCCGGGAAGCTCAGTCAGGCTGGGTGGATTCCTTCTTGAAGCCCATGGTCTGTGCAGCGTAGTTCTCATCAGAAGACTTGCCTGGGTTTAAAATACAGCTACATTTACAGGCTCTGGGCCTAGACTAGGAATTGGAGCTTCAGACCTGCTGACTGCAAGCTTCATGATTACAGACAACTCCAGTCACTTTATCTTTTCTCCCTCCTATGAGTATGAGGGTAGGTACAGTCTATCATAACAGGGAAGGCACGGCAGGAGTGTGAAGCAACTGCCCAGGAATGTGTGGTGGAGGTTAGAACAGTGCTGGGACACTGGCTGGCACTTAGGCTTTGCTGAATAACTGTGGGTTAAGTGCTTATCATGTGAGCATGAAGACCTGAGTTTGAGCCCCCAGAAACCACCTAAAAAAGACAGTCTCTTCTGCCCTTCAAGGGCATTGCATGACACAGGTGCACTTACCTACATGCAAGCAATACACATATACACATAAGATAAAAATAACAAAATATAAAAACAAGACACTGTGGTAGCATGGTCTGTCTACTACTTCATTTTCCTTCTTTCTGTCCCTAAACTTAACAGAGATTCCAGAACGCAGAAGTCAGAAGAGAAGTTGAAGTCATCTAATGCAAGTTTTGTCATTAAAATATTATTACTAATCCTTTGAGAACTTCATATACACATTTTTAGTTATTTTTCTGTTGTTATGATCAAAAATCATGACCAAAGTAGCTTATGGAAGAGTTTGCTCTGGTTTATAGTTCTAGAGGGATGAGGCCCCACAGCGAGCAGCAGGCAAGGCAGCAGGGGGCAGGAAACAGTCTGCATCTTGAACCAGGAACACAGAATTAACTGGAAACTGGAAGACTATGAACTCCCAAAGTTCACCCCCACTGCAGCAAGGCCACTCTTCTTAAAGGGTCCATGACCTCCCCCAAACAGTGCCACCAACTAGGACCCAAATGCTCAAAGGTTTGAGCCGATGAGGGACATTTCCCATTGAAACCACCACATATGCATACGATGTATTTTGATCACATTCAACCTCCTCAATTCCTCTCTCCAACTCCTCCCAGATTCATCCCTGACCCCTCCAAACTTCCCAGTGGAATAGACCTGTGGGACAGCCTACCCTAAATAATTAGGGTAATTAATATCATCGGTAGGAGTGTCCATGCTGTAGTCATTTTCTGGGATCTGATGTTTACTCAACACCTGGCATGGGCTGGGCAGTGTAAGGGGGTGTTATACACTTGTTTGCTGTATTATATACATGCGTCATATATATGTTGTATACAGGGTTATGTCCATGTGTCCTGCTATCAGTCTGCAAGGAAATCATCATTACCTCATTTCCAAATGAAACTCAGAAAGTTTTACTTGTGATCTGGGGAGATGGCTGTGGGTAAAATGCTTGCCATGCAAGCATGAGGGTCCCACATAAAAGACAAAACAGATGTGATGATGTGCACCTGTAATCCTAGCAGTGGGAGGTGGAGACAGGAGGATCTTTGAGGCTTGTTGGCCAGCCAGTCTCGTTAAATCAGTGAGCTCCGGATTCAGTGAGAGATTCTGCCTCAAAAACTAATGTGAAGAATCACTGAAGACACCTGGCGTTGATCTCTGGCCCCACACACCCATGCACACGTGTGTACACACACACTTAAAAAAAGAAACAAAAAGAAATTCCTCCTTCCTGTTCAGAAGTAGATTGGTGGCAAGCTTGGTGTTTCACGCTTTTGACCCAACACTCGGGAGGCAGAGGCAGGCAGATCTCTGTGAGATCAAGGCCAGGCTGGACCACATAGCAAGTTCCTGGCTAGCTCGCGCTATGAGGAGACCCTGTCTCAAAACCAAGCAAACAAAAACAGGAAGTAGCCACACCTCTGTGTGACCCCCAATCCTGCTGATTCCTCGTGGACCCCAGTCTTAAATCTGTTTTTGTAACTGGCTCCCTCTGGAATACCGTTTCAGTGGTCCAGTCCATTCAGATTGGAAACAAAGGTGTTTTTAACTTCAGCCTGTTCACGTTATGATCACTTATTTCTTTGCGCATATCAAGAATTTATCATCCCAAAACAAAGGTCTAAAATGGGAATCAGTGGGCCAGAAAGACAGAGCTGAACTGAATAAAACCCTGCATTTGCCTCTCACAAGCTATGTGCATATGACCAGTCTGTTTCAACCTCTATCCTCCTAGGTATTGAATGGGAGGCAAAGTCTTAGAAGGGTCTCAGAAGATTTAAAAGGAAAATGTCTCTGGCACGTTACAGAAGTAGAAATAAGACTTTTCCTTCCCATTCGCAAAAGCAGGACATGTGAGGCGAGTTTGGTTTCTAGCTAGACTTCGTTAGCTAAATATAGGACTGTATTAGTTACTTTCTCACTGTGTGACAAACACCTGCAAAAGCAGTTTAAGGAAGGAAGGGTTTATTTTGGTGCATGACGTGAGGGTAGGTACAGTCTATCGTGACAAGGAAGGCTCGGCGGTGGGAGTGCGAGGCGACTGTCCTGGTGAATTCTGGTGCTCCACTTGTTTGCCTTTCCAGTTCGGTTCTGGTCCCCGGACAATAGAATGGCGCCTCCCACATTCAGGGTGGGTCTTCCGTCCTTAGTCAAACCTCTCTGGAAAGACCCTCGGAGACACACCCAGAGATGTGTCTCCTGAGAAACTCCTAAATCTCACCAAGAGTAAGCATCAGAAGGAAGATCATGATAAGATTTTCCATGGGGGATTGGTTAGTTATGAGTTGAGCAAGTACACATTGTTACTGACTATAAAGCATTTAGGAGAGCACCTGGTCTTCAGTGGGTCCTATATGAAACTTGTAACTATGGTTTCCTTCCTTTCTTCTCCCCTGACCGCAGCTTCTTCCCAGACAATGTCCTGCTATGACAGAAGATCTCTTCTTGACACCATCTGTAATGGTTAGTGTCAATTAGCAGTTTGACAGCTCTGTAATCAGTTACCTGGGGGCTGATCCTCTGGGCATAGAGATTAGCTTGGCTGCTTTAACTGAGGTGCCTAATGCGGGTGGTACTTACTATTCCCTGGCTGACGTCTTGGGCTGTACGCATGCAGAAGGGGAGCTGAGCAGCAGCACGTCCACCAATATCTGTTCCTGATTCCAGATGAGATGTGACCAGCTGCTTCACGCTCCAGTGCTCTTTGACTTTCCTGCCATGATGAACCATACCCTTGACCGGTAAGTCAGAATAAACCTGTCTTCCCTTAAGTTGCTCTCATCAGAGTATTTTAATCACAGCAACCAGAAATGAGACCATGACATCATCCATTTGGAACCATCCACTTTCCAATGTCCACTCTCCTCTCAGCATCAAAAGAGTTAAGAATCCTTCCAGACCCAAGTGCGTGAACCACATGCGGCTCCTCTCCTTTGTAGAGGCTAAGGCCTTGATCATTTCTTAATGGAACTACTTCAGGAAATTTGTCGCGCTAATAATGTTAATACGCCTTATTTCTACACTGCTCACGCCCCGAGCTCTCAATCACTTCAAAACACAGTGATTGAAAATTTTCAAAAGTCTTTGATTTGGAACTTGTTATGTGGAACACTAGTCAAGTATAAATATGGCAGAGTGATTTAAGGCAGTTGGAGCAATCGGAATGTTTAAGCTTGTTTCAAATAATTATCAGTCTTTTGGCTCTGCATTTTCAACACCCCCCTTCATTTGAAAGAGTGGCCCTCTGTGAGACCTGGAACATACTGTTGAGGCAGCAGAGTGCCTCTCTGCTGTCTACACTGTGTAGCCTTGTTATAATTACATTATTAAATCCTTAATGGTTCTCGCTGCTCCCCTAGATGGGCCTGAGTCTCTAGATGGTTACATGAAATGAAAAACTTTCCCATCTGCTCCAGGCCATCTGTCCCCTCCAAAGGCATAGTTATTTCTGAGGGTGTATAGTCAAGAGGACAGTGCCCAATGCCCCCAGAGGTGGGGGTACACTTACAAGGTAGAGGACGGAAGATCAGGGTTCAAAGACAGCCCCAGCTACTCAGCAAATTTACAACCTGAGCTACATGAGATTCTGTCTTAAAAATAACAATAGCAACAACAAAACTAGATGCCTCCAGGGAGGTGCTGGTGGAATCACTGCCCTGCATTCATGCTGTGCAGATGGCCCACGGGACAAACACCCTCCTGCTCTGGGACAACTTCCTGTCTGCTCATCCTCTTGACTCCAGTTGCTTCTACCTCTACCAATTCTGCTGGACCTGGGGCAGATTGTCCCAGGCCGACTAGATGGAGTTTTCTTTGCCTAGGTGCACACCACATCTCTCCCTCTTACTGTCCCCAGTTCAAAGTTAAGAGACATATCATTTGCAGCTGGAATTGCATGCAGGAAGGGAACAAGCGAGAAGAGGGCTGGTGGAAGTGCAAGTCCTCCTTAACACCTTCAAGTGGACCGTTTCAGGAAGCACTGTGTGAGGAATCACATTTGGAGGTTCACCCTTGGAGGACCAGCATCCACTGCTCATGGAGATGGCTCATTTCCTAGCACATCTTGTGTTAGCTTCCCCAGCCCACACTGTTTCCCTCTCTTAACCCTAGATTGGGTTCACTCTCTCCAGAAATCTGCACACACCAGCCTTTGCTGCAGATCTGTTTCCAGGGGAACTCAGAAATTAACTGCACCTAGGAGGATTGGGCTGAAAACACAAAAAAATTGTGTTTTCACATTGACTTGGAAGGATCAGAGCACAAGGATTCCAGAGACAAAGGGAATGAAGCCAGGGACACCTTCACATCAAAGGACAGGGTGACCTAGTTGCCTGAGCACAGAATGACCAGGGGGGCAGAGCTACCTCAGCACAAAGGGTCTACTTGACACACTTGCTTTCAGCAATAAAGAACCAGTGAACAGGAGTGCGTCAATGGGATGAATGCAGATGACACAATAACCACAGCATGGAGGACCAGGAGATGGGGCATAGTAAGATGGAGAAACACCATCATGTCAGGCAGAAGCCTCGGTTGCATCCATGGAAAGAGGCAAAGGCCCTGGGTTTGCTCAGCGTAGAGGAACAGAGGCCTGGCGCCTGGGGTAGGACTGGCAGCCTGTTCTTAACAACCTGTATCCTAACTCTCATGAGACACCCGCTCTTTTTCTCTCTTGTACTGTGGGAAGCATGGGAGGAAGCTGTGTGGGGACTGAGCTCGGCTGATCTCTGCTCTTCTGCTGCCTGTGTGATTCGGGTCATTCACCGCAACTGTCCGAAAACCATTTCCTCCATTATTAGTGGGAAATAATAAAGCATGCAAGAGTGGATTTCCACATCCCTCTGCAAAACTGTAAAATACCACGTACTTAATGTTAATAATACCACTCCATAGAAAATACACACTTCACAGAGAGAGACAAGGATGGAAATTCATCACGATTTACCATTATTATTATAGTCATTATGAAATAATATTGGCATAGCTCTCATTTATATAGCATCCCACTTGATCTGGACAAAAACCTGCCTGGCAAGTTGCCATCGCCCCTCCATTCACATAGGATACACTGCAAGTGGCAAGTAGAATTTTCCAATGCTCAGGTGTTGAGCAGGCACAGAGCAGGAGTTTCAACCCCATATCGCTTGCTGTGTTCCAGCCCCAGCATGCCAGAAAGGGAAGATGGCCCCAGATTCTCCAGCTTTAACTGGAGTAATGCATGGAGATAACAATGAGATGGTGGTGCTGTCTCCTTCCTCCCCAGAGGCCGTGCCCGGGTAGCACCTACATCCTGCTGTCACCCAGGGAAGCAGGTCAAGCCTGTATTTAACTGACACTACATGACAGGCTGTGCATTTCCAGAACACTATTACTGCATGCCGGGGGTGCTGGCGCGAGGATGAGGCTGAGGACGAGGACATTTCTTTGAGTGTTGCTTTGTGTATGATAAGGAATCACATATAAATCAAATGGCAGTCACTTTGAAGATGGGGTTGGCACATCATAACATCACTTGCAGCCAGTCCTACCCGTGTGTGTGTGTGTGTGTGTGTGTGTGTGTGTGTGTGTGTTTGCATACTTGCATACAGAGTCCAGATAATAACTTCAGGTGTAGTTCCTTAGATACGAACCATCTTGATTTTTGAGACAGAGTCTCTCACTGGCTTGGGTTGGTTAGGTTGGCTGGCCAATAAGCCCCAGGGATCTACCTGTTTCCACCTCCCCAGCACTGGGATTACAAGCACATACCACCAGAGCTGGATTTCTTACTTGGGTTCTGGTGAATGAACTGAGGTACTTGTGCTTGCAAAGGCCTTTTCTGACTGAGCCATCTCTTCAACCTCCAGGCACCTCTTTCTTACCAAGTCCTCATGTGATTTGAGAGTTAAGATGTACTTGGTTTCAAAGTCAATCTTAGGGTTGTCAAGCTGTCAGGGCTTGTGAGGATGGAAGATAGCTCATCTCATGGCATGTCTGGAACTAGATCAGCATGTCCTGGGTGACCTGGACTTCAGAGGGGGATGAGAAATAGCCTTCCAAGAAGTCTAGACCGCCAACAGTGCTCACTGGCTTTTCACGTCTTGTGGTCCTGGGGGTTGTGGTTGTGGTTTTACACTCTATTTGGGGGCTAGCCCTGTTCTCTCTGCCAGGTGAAATGAGCAGCAGGCTGGGCAGTGCCTGCCAGGATGATCAGAAACAGACCTCTAGGCTGATCCGCAACTGGATCCTTGAGCTCTGATGTCCTAGCCAAGGTGAGGCAAATCCGGGCTGCTCGCCTGGTCTCTGTGGGGTATTCCTGTGTGCAGCAACCAAGCAGTGATTAGGACAGTAATATTTTCCAGAGATGTTGCCCTCAGGGAACTGACAATCTGGAAGAAGGTATAAAACAAATGTGCCAAGATGAATCCAATACAGAGCAATAAAAGCAATGCTGGGCCCAAGTCCTGCTCTGCTCCTACCCTCAGCATGTGGCTCTAGGCGAAGAATGACAGTTTCTTGGCCAGTACCTATTGAGGGACTGAAAGGGCCCGAAGAGCCCAGTGTGCCAAGGGAGCCCAGGCACCTCAGCCCTCACCTCAGTCTTTTAGGCTGCAAGGAAAGGGAAATGGGGACTTACTTCCTCTGTCTTTCTTCCAGAGTTCAGGAGAGATTAAAAAAGGAAAATTTGGGTCTGAGGAGATGGCTCAGTGGATAAAACCTTTGCTGCACGAGGGCCAGGGTTCAGATTTTCAGAACCCATGTAGAAAGCCAAAGAGATGCAGCAGCTACTGCCATCTCAATGCTTGGGAGGCAGAGACAGGTGCTTCCTGGGACAAGCTAGACTAGCTGGAATGGGAAAGCTCTAGGTTCAATGAGAAATTCTGCCTCAATACATAAAGTGGGAGGCAATTGAAATGGATACCCAATATCAACTTCAGGCCTCCATACACACACATGCACACAAGCACCCCTGTACACACCCCTGTCCATTGTGTACACTAAATTGAATAACACTAAGAAAATTTATCTGGCCTCATTGGGTGGTGGAGATGGATTAACAATGTCTGCCATGGGTTTGGGTGGGGCGACAGATACATGTGTGCATTGACTTGTGCGGTCCTTCGCCTCAGCTCTCACGTTTGCACTCAGTGAAACAGCTTCCTGATTGGGCTTCATCTTCCAAAGTCATCCAGTCACAATCCATTCTTGACTCTGTGATCAATGTCTCTTTCTAAATGTAAATCTGACAATGATTTTTCACATGATTTTTCTTCATTCACAAAATGTACTCAAACATCTCAGCAAGGCCTTCAAAGCCCCCAGTTGTCTAATTCCAATCTTGCTAAGTCCTCTCTGACCCAGAGTCCCAAACTCAAGTCTAGTCACATCAAACAGCATAGAAGCTTCCTCTCCAAACACAAGCCCCCAACTGCCCAACCTAAGCTGTTCTACTTGTTCTCAGTCTTTAATGTATTTATTTTCACCTCTGTGAAGTTGACCTTTCTCTTCTTCAAGTAGAATTAATGTCTTCTCTTTCATCCCACAGCACGCCACACGGATATCTATCATCATGTTTGTCTTCCCTGAAAAATATTTATTTGCTGTTTACCTCGCTCATTAGCGTACAAAATTCATAATACAAGGGATTATGTCTTATGCATATAGCTTTGTAGTCATCCTTACTACTGTGTCTTACATAAACATGTGCTTGATAAATATTTAAAGAACAAATAAATGAGTCGCATAAGGTATTAAATTGGCCCTTTCGAGGAGGTTTTGGTTTCATAACCATCACCTTAGATCTCATTGGATCTAGGGAGGCACAGACCTAAGAGAGAGCTGTTCCATATCCTGAGAAGTGATCTGATGAGAAGCATCAGTGCACTGATCTTCTCTATTACATAGCCCAACTTGAAAAACAGACGGTTTACAGTAGAAGCAGAAAGTAAGACACAGGGTAAAGGCAACTTGATGCTGTGCAGTCATGTCTTCTACCCTAAGGCCTTGCATCTTGGAGGGAAGGTTCTTAAGATACAGGATGCTCTAAGAGGACATGAAACAATCCTTTTCAGAGGGAACCTCATTAAGACCCAGGATGTGGACAGGGAGGTGAAACAACCTGGTTTTAAGGAGAGGTAAAACTTTGTACCCTGCTGGGAAGCCACTCAAGTTCAGGAAATAAATGACTCAGTCGCTTCAGGAAGTCCCTGAAACTGACCAGATTCACTAGGCTGCCTCTCCAGGAGCATGTAGAAGAACTGGAAAGAAACAGTCTTACACAAGCAGAGGCACCTGGAGAAGCTCAGACCAGCCACTATGCCTGGGAGAAATTCCCCTCTAACCTGCTGAGATGCCAGGAAGTTGTGCAGTGAGGTCCAGATTTCCAGGTTTGTAAGATGTCATGGGTGGGCTTTGAATGAAACAGTTGTCTTTGAGTTGTTTCTGTAACTTCCACCCACATTCCTGTAAGTAACCCCAATAAAACTTATTGGTTTACAAAGTTGGACTTTGGTGGTATCCTTATTCTGGTCTATCATTGGGTGTCTTTCTGGGGCGATTAGATATTTAGTCACATTGCCACAGGAATAGTGCCACAACACTTGCTCACCATAAAATGTCAGAAATTTCAACACTCCAGAAGTAACTGACAGGAGTGCCATCTGCACTGAGCAGATGGCAGGGGCCACGGCTGGCTGCTGCTGGGCCATAGCCAACTCGGGTCCCTCAGGACTGGTCTCTGGAAGCATCTTAGATCCTGAAGTCCTTCCTGGTTTCCATTAGTACTCTCTGGTTGCAGTTTCACCAAAGCTGGCACCTGGGAACCTATCGAAGAATGCTCAAAGGCAGGGGTTCTAGCTAAAGAGTGTTGTACCCACTCAGATCATGTGGAAAGGAAGCCGATGTTTCAGGACTATAGGAGAGCGGGGAGGAGCCAGGCAGCAATGCATAGGACAGAGGGGATCTCCATTCTGCATGGCAGGGAGACCACTAAGGTCAGTGTCACACATTTTCTTTAGGTATTTTTGACAATTATGTACCTATTTGACTGTTTATTAAGTGACATCTAAAATTTCACAGACATTGAAATATACCTATCTCTTAAGAAAAGACAAAATGTGAAGTAGTTTATGCATAGAATAAAATGAATATTTGCTAATTTAAGTGATTCATTATGTCTAGCACGAAGAGTAGGAAAAACACTTGCCTGTTTCATTCACTTTCATAAGCATTTCTGACATGTTACGGATACCTGGATGGTGTTTGCTAAATAAATGAAAGCACATCAACTCTGAAAGCAGGCGTGTGAAAACTTTACCCATGACACTTATCTGTTGTCTATCAAAATACATGGTAGGGTATAGTGAGGTGGTTCTGCGGGTAAGGGTGCTTGCCAGCAAGCCAATGACCTGAGTTCAATCCCTGAGACCCACAGGCAGAAGGAGAGAACCACCACCACAGTTTATCCTCTGAGCTCCACACATGTAGCACTTGCTAAACCTCCTACACACAAAATAATCAATAAATGGTAAAAAAAAAAGTAACAAAACACCATATAGCACACAGAATAGTTTTAAATTATTTAAATATGTATATTAAATAATATATTTAGTTATATTTAAAAATTTTTTTTCTTTTAATATTTTGACCTACATCGCTTGGGTTTTTCTAAATCCAGTGCATCCTAATCTTGGTCCAAACACACCCTGGTTTTAATGCTAAGTGTTACACTTAGAATTCTGATCAAGGCACATTGCAATAGTTACTTTTCTGTTACTGTGGTGAAACACCATGACCAAGGCAACTTATAGAAGGAAGTTTGTTTTGGCTTATGGTTTCAGAGGCGTAAAAATGCGTCATGGTAATGAGGCGGGACAGTGGACAGCTGGGAGCAGGAAGCCAAGGTCACATCTTCAGTGACAAGAAGCAGAGAAAGCAAGTGGGAAGAGGCTTTGAACTCCTAGAGCCCTCCCTCAGTGGTAACACACTTCCTCCAGCAAGCCCACACCTCCTAAACCTCCACAAACAGCGCCCCCAACTGGGGACCAAGTGTTCAGATACATGAGCCTATGGGGGACAGGTCTCATTAAAAACACCACACAGGTACAGGGGGAAAGGCCCTACGAAGTTCCACGGTTAACTAAAAATATAACTGAGGGAACTGGTGGAGATGCTTAGGTGGTAAAGTGCCTGTGATGCAAGCCTGGGCACCTGAGTTCGGATCCCAAGCATCTACATAAAAGCCTGGCACAGCGGTAAGCATCTGTAGTTCCCGGGCTAGAGACAGAAAGAAAGACAAGCAGCTGCCTAAAGCTCATCATCACCCAGCCTCCAACGGAAAAACTGAGCAGCAGGGCTAGGGAGGGACCCTGTCTTAAAAAGCTAAGCCGGGGGCTGGAGAGATGACTCAGCAGTTAAGAACACTTGCTGTTCTTGCAGAAGACCCGGGTTCGAATCCCAGCACCCACATGGCATCTAACAACTGTCCTTAACTCCAGTTCCAGGGGATCCTACAGCCCCTTCTGTCCTCCGCGGGTGCACTTAGCTACATGGAGGCAATGCACACATACACATAAAATAAAAATAAATAAAATTTTTAAAAAAGCTAAGCTGGAAAGAGATTGAGGAAAACCACCCATGTCAACCTCTGGCCTCCACACATAGGTGCACACATGTGAGTGAACAAGCACACACATAAAATGAGTGCAAGCATGCATGGATGAAAAATAAATGCTTTTATGAAGACATCCCATGGCTATCTCTCTGACAAAGGCCTGTTTCTGAGTCTTTATCCTGTCTTATCTATATATCGGAACATTTTGGAGTCTAGGTCAGGCCCCCAGATGCCACCTATATCTCTGGAACACCATGGGGCACTGATTTTCAAGGAATTTCTCAGGCTGGCGATCTTCAACGGCAACTCCACGCCAGACCTTCTTACAGCCAGTATCTTCCTAGGATGGTGGCATGTGGTGGTGACTTGAGTCAGCATGGGACAGTGTTGTGCCTCTGGTGTCCCTCGTTTCTCAGGAACCTTTGGGGATTATCTTGCTCTTGCCCTTGGCCTGTACTCTACATTGGCTGTCTAGACCCAGCTCTTTGGCCGACAGACCTATCCCCACCCCTAACCCCCAACCTCCTTCACTCTCTTCCCTTTGGTGCCTAACTCGCGGTGACTATTGCTCTCTCTCCCCCACCCCTGCCTTGAGCCTGGGTTCCCAGAAGAGCTGAGGCTGAATCCTCCTTTCAGCTCCTTGCAGGCAGCCTGTCTTTGCCTCATTTACAGGCCATTTTATTTTTCTAGGCCACAGATCAGACTGTGACTCTGGGGCCAGTGTTCTCCTCAAACAGGGAAATGGGACTGAACTTGAACCTTGGCCAAAGAAAAGCTATTTTTGATTATGCTTTTGTTTTTGAGATCCTCCATAACTCATCTGCCTGCAGAAAAGTGGAGGGACTCCAGTGTCTGTTAGATAAGCACATCAGACAAGCCCAGAGACCATGGGAATGCATAGAGTGGCGCTGCGGGGTTATGGAGCCTCCACTGTGTTCTGGGACAGGACAAGTGCTAGTGAAGGATGATACAGACCAGAGCTCCGCGCAGATGCGGGTTCGGCTTGTTCTCAGAGGAAAGGCGGCTGGAAGTGGGCTGAGAGACAGGGTCAAAGCAGCAAGGGTCCTTCTGGCTGGCAGCCCTCTTCCCTGCCTTGTCACCACAGAATCTCCCTGGGAAAATGACAGAACCCAGAACAATCTATGGGGCTGTCTTTAGAATTAATCGTGATTGATATTCATCCAAGGAAGTGAATGGATCCAGGAAAGGGAGAGCGATGTCTCATCAGAGGGCCGAGTGGGCTAGCTCCCAAATTTGCTTTCTGTCCCATTAAAGTCTCATTAGGACAAGTCCTTCGGGAGATCTAAGACAGTCACATTGGGAGCATTTTGGGAATGCAGATATCTGGGTAAGGAAGAGGGCTCCATTTAGCTGTCTTGCTTCCTGGTTGACGCAGCAAAGATAGGACAAACAGAATCATCCTAGCAGAGGAAACTTGGAGGCCATTAGAGTCAGTGTCTCCATTTCAGGGAGAAGGAGGAGATACGGAGAGGAAAGGGGACATGCCCAAGGTCATACTGCCACAAGCCATGCCGAGGGGAGGGGAAGCTGGACCACCCTCCACTCTCCTGATGTTCAGCTCCGGGCATTTTTGCTTGCACCCAGCCTTGAAGGACAGCCCAGGCACCAGCTAGGACGTTGCTTCTCTTTACTGTGGCTGTGGAGCTAGGGTTCTAAATGCAGCTCTGGGGGAAGTCTGTAGCAGGGTGTCATTGCCTCTGCCAGTGCTGAGCTGGCAGAGGGTGGGGAGAAGTGCTTAGAAATCCTGAGCACTGAAAGGTGGTCTGTAATTGTAAAATTCCATTTCCTTTCAATTAGCAGCTGATTGCATTTGATGAGCTGCAACATTGTTTCCTCCGTGTAGATTAGGAGTCAGAACAGTCAATGAGCTGTGAAATTCTCTCCCTGCTGAAACAATAGACAATGATTAAAGCGCAGCTAATCCGATCATTACAGCCAGAGCCCACTGATCATTAGCTGCTAACCAGATCCCAGAGAGCAGCTCCAGCCCGGCCAAGGTGGATGGGATGCAGCAGGTCAGGACTATGAACATGCCGCCTCCCTCCTCAGGTGCACCCCAGGGCTGCGGCACCAAACGGGATGCGGCACCAAACGGGATGCCAGAGTGGATACAGCGAATGGGTCTACCAAGGGGAGCTTGATGTCAGGCACACAGGACTTCAGAGGCAGATAGCCCAAAACTGGGACCAGATTCCACCCATATCAAATCCAAGCTGTGGTTTAACCTCTGAGTCTAGGATGCATTTTTGGCCCCAAGTCCTTAATAATACCTTGCTTGTGTGGTTGTTCACAGGATTAATATCTAGCCTAGGTAAGGCCCTTGGCATAACGCTCAAAGTCTATGATAGCACTAACTAACATTTCGAGTGTTTGCTACGTGCCTAGCAGTGTTCTCAGGGCTTTATATGGATTAACTTGTCTAATCCTCGTAACAGCCTTGGCAAAATACATGCTATTATTGTCTCCGTTGTTCTGAGAGAAACACAGAAGTTCAGTAACTCGTTCAAGATCATTTAGCTGAGGGTGGCAGAGCTGGAGTCTGAACCAGGCAAATCAGTAGAGGCCCTGGGATTAACCACCCCTCTTTGTTACTCCCCAGAAAATACTAATGTACATTAACTATCCTTGTAGGGGACTGCAGATTGCATGTTTTACTGTGCAGAAGAATTAGCCAGAGACGGGGATCTGCATGCAGGTAGTTGGGCCAAGCCACTGAGACCCTGACTCAGGTGACGGACAGGCCCCAGAATCTTATGTGTTAATATAATACCGTATGTAGAACTGAGGCAGGGGCCTGAGACTTTGCTGGAGAGATGCAACAGGTTCAGGGAAGCGTGTCTGTCCAGAGCCTGTATCCACCCGTACCGAGCTGCCTCATCTAGGGCTGGTACCCAGGCCCTCGTGAGGAACGCGGCGCATCCTGCAGATCCACTCTCAGAAAATCCAAAAGAGGGAAAAGCAGAGAGGCTCCAGAGCCCCGTGTGCTAGTATTTGAAACTCTGTCCCTTCCGTTATTAGAGGAAAACCATTAACCAAAGCAGGGCTCTTGATAATGGAGGGAGGAGAGTATTCCAGGGGCAGTGTGTGTAGCCTCGGTATGCTGCAGGCGCCCTGCACAGCTCCTATGCTCAGCACCTCCAGTGCTGGTCTGCTTGCAGCAAGTGTCTGAGAGCGTGTCAGCTGGAGCACAAGACAAGCAGGAAGGGTGGAGGTTCAGAGGTTCATGTCCCCAGAGCGGCATCTACCAATGACAGATAACTCCCCAGCAGCCTTGCCTCTAGGGCAGAGTAATAGGCTCCATCTCCCAGAGTTCCCAGCAGCACTGAGTAAAGGTAAGTAGCTTGTCAGCTCTGTGTATATTTCTTCTCTATGTTTCAAACATTCACTGATTATTCCCTGCAACCAGCTCCACAGAGGATTTATTTTTACTCTAATCCATTTGTCAGCATCTTCTGAGCTCAGAGCAATCATTTACGAGCTGTGTGACCCTGGGTCAGTCCTGAGATTCCAGTTTTCCTAAGAGTGAATGGCAGGGGCTGGGCTCAAAGGGTACTAGCACTTGCTGGAGAAGCAGGAGGATCTGAGTTCAGAATCCCCAGCACCATGTACAAAGCTGGGCATGACCACGTGTACGTGTAACCCCAGGACAGTGTGGGCATGGAGATGGGAGGATCCCTGGGGCTTGCTGGCTGGCCATCCTAGCCAAAAAAATCTTGAGCTTCAGCAAGAGATCCCGTCTCAAGGGAATAAGGTGGGCAGTGATAGAGCAGGACACCCAAGATGTCCTCCGGCCTCTGCATGCGCGCACATGGGTGAGCTCATACACACATGGGAGAGGGCACAAGTAACAAGACACTATGGGGCATAAGAGCACCAAACACTTGGAAATAGGCAATTCTAGCAGTAGTGTTGCTATTGTGAACAATAATATTGAGGCTGGCTCAGACTCACACTGGAAGCATGTTTTCTTTGCTGCCTGGTATCTGTGGCCCTGTCTCTCCCCTGGACTATTGCAGTAACGTGTAGCCCTGACTCTGCCCTCAGCCTCTCCCCACCAAGGCCAGGGTGCTGACTCCTTGTTATGAGTCTGCTGCATACCTGGCAGGTGCCAGGCTCTAAGAAATCTCAATGTATCGGCTTTCAAGTTTACTTTCAGATGGAATTTCAGAAGAGCCACTGCTAATGAACACATAATATATTTGCCACCTGCAAAAACCTGAATACCTACCTTTGGTAAAACCCAGAACTGATCATTTCCCCTCAGGACCTTCCATCATTGCCCCTGAACAAGTCCCAGTGTGGCATCTAAGGCCATTGTGTAACTCTTAGCTTCCCACAGGTCTGCTGACATGGCTTTTTCCAGAGGCCCCTCCCTATAGAGAAAAAGACACAGAAAGCTCCCATGTGGTTTGCGCTTCCTCCCGCACTTCCAGCAGGAGAAACAAATGGGAGGCACAATCGCCTGCTCCTTTTAATTTTTTGCCAAGCACAGTTGAACAGCTGATTTCAGTCATTTCTACCTATGGTTTCCTCCTTAAAGCTAATTAGTTTCTTTTCAAGTAATTGCAAATAGTACATTTTCCAAGCCCTTGGAATAGAGGCTGACAACTAGCTGGCTGGAGTGGGCTCTTATCAATAGTTCATGGAAATTAGACGTGCAAACATCCCACCAGGGCCCTGAGGGCTGCTCTGAGTTGTTTAGAATAAATAGCTCGTGGAAGTCCCAGAGCTCTTTTATGAATGGACCCGCTCATGCCAAGTGTCTGGGACGTGGTGGAACATTATAGAAGTGGAGAGTTTCTAGAAGCATCATCAGAATCCAGCTCCATGAGGGGCACCATGCTCTGTGCTGTGTGGTAGCAGGACACGGACAGGGCCTGGGGTGGAGGCAGGTGGGCTAGAGGGTGGGAAGGGCTCTATGGGGATATAGGTGGAAAGATTCTTGGCAGGAGGAGGGATGGATGAGTTTCATGGAACAGGTGCGACCATCATCATCATCCTCATCATCTCCATCAGTAAGGTGCAGTGGCCAGTCACAGAATCTGGTCCTCCGGGCCGGTCCTCCAGGAACTAGGGAAGCACTCATGCCTGCACACCTCCCAGTTCAGTCTTAGGGATCTGATGATTGGCAATTTTCAGACCTGCTGTTATATGGAGAATCTGGTTTTAGGTTCTGAGGATGTCTTTTCTTTTCCTCTCCCTGGAGTTTTTTGATTGTTTTTGGTCTTTTTGAGACAGGGTTTCCCTGTAGCCCCAGCTGGCCTGGAACTCACTATGTAGCTTAGGCTGACCTCAATCTCACAGACATCTGCCTGCCTCTGCTTCCATGCCTGACATCTCTTCCTAGAGTTTTAACCTTGCTGTCTTTGCTGCTGCTGCTGATCTGGACCTGGGATGAGGGGAGTGAGTCTTCAATCTTTTCAATTCATCCATGTTAGGAATCACCATCTGTGGCCCAAATTCTCTCTGGGTCTCCTGTTTACAATCAGACAAACCATATAATATATTTTATGTGAGTTTATTAGCTTACAAAGGAATTGAGTTCACAGCGCCTAGCCCAGCGCCGCTGCCACTCTGAGCCCACCTTATCAGACCAGGCCACGTCGATAGTCCCTGGCTAGCATTCGCTCACGCCTCCAGGGCCAGCGATCTCGCCCCAGGTCCACAGGGAGTCAGTCCATTCTGTCTTTGAGTTGCTGCTGGCTGCTAGTTTCCTACACCATCCCAGCGGCTCCTGGCTTCCATCCTAAGATGGCTCCTGGCTTCCCTTCCTACTTGCTGCTCGTGTCAGGCCCCACACACTGGATGAACTAGCCAATCTGGAGACTCCATCAGTTGCCCAAAGTCTCTTTATTCCGGTATTTGTTTCGAGCTTGCTATAATTTAGGTAGAAACTGTTCCCCCACAGCTTCATGTGTTTGAATACCCCCACACTGGGGAGGTGTCACTCTGGGAAGTTACGGAACCTTTAGGAGATAGAGCCTAGCTGGAGGAAGGGGGTCACTGGGCATGGGCCTTGAGCTGTATAAGCTGGCTTCACTTCCTCTTCCACTTCTGCTTCTTCATCTACCCCGATGTGAACAAGCAGCTTCATGATCCTGCTGCCATAGCCAAGAGCTGCTCCACCAGTGCCTTTCCAACTGTGCAGTAAAATAAACCCTCACCTCCTCCAGGAGCTTCCTGTCAGGTATATAGTCAGGACAAAGAAAAAAGCAGAAGATGCTGCAGTGATGCATTCTTCTGCAGTTGGGGGATGCATTCTTCTGCAGTTTGGGGGATGCATTCTTCTGCAGTTTGGGGGATGCATTCTTCTGCAGTTGGGGATGCATTCTTCTGCAGTTGTAGAATTTATTTTTCTGCAGTTTGGTATTGCGTTCTTCTGCTGTTTGGGGGATGTATTGTTGCACAGTTTGGGTGATGCATTCTTCTGCAGTTTGGGAATTCATCCTTTTGTGTTTGGGGATGAATTCTTCCACAGTTTGGTAAATCTGAAGTCTGACTCAGATTTCAGTGGGAGAAGGTAGAGGTCCTGGCAGGGCACATCTCCTCAGTAGCTTCAGAAGAGGATGTTTCTCTGCCTTCTCCTGCTTTGAAAGGCTTTCACTTTTTTAGCTCATGGTCATTCCTTCCAAATTCAATGTCAGATCCTTCAGGCTCATGTCTTATGCCCTGTCTTCTGCCTTACATAGCTGTATCTTCCTTCAACTGCTCTCCTCTTCCACTTCTAAAGATCTTCATGATTATCTTATGCTCAGGTAGGTAATCTGGAATAATCTCCAGATCTGCTGGTGAGAAAGCTTAACTCCATCTGTAACCTGACTAGGATGTGAACATCTCTAAGGAGGGAAGGTCTTAACATGCCCACACCCATCCCCGTCCTACCCCCATGCCTGCTGTTCTTGCTGGCACCTTGCTGAGTTTCAGCCCATCAGTGCATCGCTGGCACACACTGAACTGTGTGTGTCCTTGTGAGGATGCAGCTGGTGTGCATGTTCTAGTTGACACATAGGAGAGCTCTGTGTCCTATTAATGGCGATGCTCTGACAGTTGGGATCAACACTGTTTCTAAGGTCTCACACATGGTTTTGTATCACTGAGATGATGTCTACATATCATTTCATGGTTTGCATCTGTCTCCTCTCATTCATCCTTTCCTCCATTGACATTCCACAAACATGTCTTGAGCAAGTACATTATGGCTCCCCCCATAGATATTAGGGATAGGAAAGAACTAATTAACGTCCTACCTTCTGGTGTTCTTTTACCTTAATTGCAAATACTTAGCCCAGGCTCACTCCTTTCTCCTGCAAACGGTCTTAGTCCAAGCCAACAGCCTTTTTATTCCACCTGGACAACTGTGTTTCTGTCCTACTTGGCTCTGCGTATTTTCACTCTTCCCTATCTAATCCTTCCTTCATACAGCATCCAGAATAAATATGAGAAATATATCAATCACCCCCACTAATCCTTCACATCTGTTGATATCCTGTTGCCTTCCTATAGGATAAAATTCACATGATTTAACCTAGTTTTACAAAGCTCGATGGCAGCTGGCTACACCTGCTTCTATGACCTCAGAAAATTCCCAGAATTTTCCTTCATTCCCCATTGTATTAGTCACTTTTCTGTTGCTGTGATAGAGACACCCTGACCAAAGCAATTTATAAAAGGAAGAGTTTATTTGGGCTTATGGTTCCAGGAGAATTACAGTCCATCTTGGCAGGGAGGCATGGTGGCTGGAGGTGGCTGGAGCAGGAGCAGCAGAAGCTAAGCTCTCACATCATCACACAGGCACAGGAAGCAAGAGAGAGACTGGAGATCTGGCAAGGCTTAAGAACCCTCTAAGCCCACCCCCAGTGACGTGCTTCCTCCAGGATAGCCACACCTTCTAAAACCTCCCAAAACAGAGCCATCATCTGGGGACAAAATGTTTAAATACTTGGAGCCTATGGGAGACATTTTCATTCAAACCATCACAACCATAATGCAGCCTTTTTTGTATTCAGGAACGGGTCCAGCTTGCCTGCCTCCCAGCCCCAGGATGTCCTTCCCCTGAAATGCTCTTTCTTATCACCCATATGGCAGGCCTGCTTTATTGTCTGGACAGCACACATTCACCTATGGGCCTTACTCATATATTAACTTATGGTTGTGTGGCCTATCGTATTAGTTGTTTGCAGTGTAATGTCTCAGTCTGTGGCAGTGGGGGTGTGGTGGAAGTTAGTGGCATACTGGCAGATCAGGAAGCAGAGAGCAAGGCCAGAACCAGGGATGGGCATCAACTTAAGAGTGACTGACTTCCTCCAGCTAGCCCTCCCCCAACCTAAAGTTTCCATAGCTTGGGACCAAGCATTCCAGACATGAGCCTGTGGCAGGCATTTGAAATTCAAACCACTACACCTGTATCACCCTGTGAGAGCTATTTCAAAATCTTTCCTAGTCTTTGCTCTATCAGTGCCTAGTGCATAGCCTGGTACAGATGGGATGCTCAGTGGTGTTTGAGAACTAAAGGAATGGATGAGTTTGATACAATAGTTCTCAATTTTGCCTCCTCACTAGAATCACCTTTAGGAAACCATGTCATGCCCAAACCAGTTGAGCCAGCTTCTTTGAGCATAGCTTGCAGATATGGGCACTAAAAGCCTCTCAAATAAAAGTATCTAGAGCTATGAATCAGGCACTTGAAGAACAGAGCCCATCTCCCTCAGGAGAGTCTAGGAAGCTTTCCTGAGTGAGAGAACAAGAGTGAGAGCGATAGCACGAGAGAGAGAGAGAGAGAGAGAGAGAGAGAGAGAGAGAGAGAGAGAGAGAGAAAGAGAGAGAGAGAGAACAAAAGGGAAGGGAGGAGAGTGCTTGCTTTCTGCAGTGCTAAGATGTAGGTGCCCTAAGCCTGGTACTGTCTGCAGCCATGTCAGATACCACTCCAACAACACGCCAGCTACTAGAAGAAGACTGAGCTGTAGAACGGGAGGCTGAGCCAATTCTAGGGGGACAGGGGACACAGGGTGGTAAGCAAAACCCTGCTAATGTGGTGGGAGTTGCTGGAGCCTGTGTGTCTTACCCCACTTAAATCCTTCTTCTGCTCAAGCTGGGAGGTATTAGGTTTCTGTCACTTGCAACTCAAAGAATCCTGACCAATACTCCATCAAAGCAAATAATTGTGGATCAAGAAAAGACGAGTTAAATGGAATCCAGAAGACAGAATACCAAGGCACTGCCTTTATCAATAAATCTGAGATTCCAAATATAGTCTATTGCTAAACTAGAAATAGTCCTTTACTTCTCTTATTTCAGCTAATGTTAGCATGTTTACAAAGTGTTGCAGTTAAGCATTTCCACAGCCAAATGAAAAGTATTAGATCACTTACTCCATGTAAAGGGAACAGATTTGCAGTGGAGCTGTGCTGGCTGCACGTTCAACACGGGCACCATGAGTCATGTGCCAAGTCTCCTGTCCAGAGAAGCTCCTGGTCCAACCTGGATTACCTAGAGAAAACAACACTGTGTCATATGCTGAGCTCTCTGCTGAGCTCATCCACCCCAATTCTAATCACATGGTTCCTTTTGCGCCTTCAGAGGGACTCTGAAAGGATGGAAACTTTGGTTTTGGAGACCTTGAGGAGCCAGGAAGGTCCGTCCTCCAACAGCAGAGGCTAGTTCCATCAGAAGTTGCCCGAGATGCTAATCTCGAAGGGATACAAAAAGGGTGCCAAAAGGTTTCCAGAAATGCAGATAGATGAAGAAAACTTCACTGAAGTAAACTCTGCTCAAAGAATATTTGGAGGGCACCATAGACGGGACAAAACAAATATGAAGCTTGGAACAGGCTTTGGGTGTAAGTCCCTGAACTCCTTAATTCTTTAAGGCTGACAGGCTCTGCTTCCCCAGATCACAAATTGCCCACATGATTTCCTCCCTGTGGTAAGCTACATGACAGAGATAAATAGATATCCCCATGCCAGAAAGCTTTGCTATTGGGCCTTGGGGGTTAAGAGCACTGGCCGTTATTCTAGGGGACCCAGATTTGATTTCTAGCCCCTACGTGGTGGCTCTGTCACCTCACCTGGCCTTTGTGGGCACTGCATGTATTCCAGTGTACATACAGGCAAACAAAACTCTTATACAAATAAAAAATAAATCACGTTTTAAAATGCAAACAAATCGTTATCTGCCTATGTCACCCAATTCCTTCCACCCTCCTCACAGGCACTGAGTAGTCCTCATAGTCCCTGAGCTCTTGGGTGACAGAGAAAAGAGTGGATCACGGTCCTTCCCAGGACACACACAATGATGAAAACTGCATCACTACCCATCTGGAAGTGTCCTTTTAACCTTTACAGTTCTTTTATTTGAACCCAAGTATCCCTCAGATAAGGCACTGTCTTCCTGTAGGCCTTCCTTAAAAAAACAGTCTTGTTTTGTCAAGAGTAAAGCCTGGATAAGACTGTCCATTAACCAAAACCCTAAAATCAATCTCAAATAGGCCTGTGAATATGATAAACCCATATCATGCATCCCATGATCAGCTCTAACAGGGATGAAATCCCAAATCCAACTCTCCACTTGAGGTAGCCTTCCAGCACAGTGAACAGAGGTCAGCCACCCTTCTGTGCACTGCAGAGCTTCAGTTCTCAAACCCCAATTGCTCCATATCACTGGTTCTCTCCTCGCTGAGGCATATCAGTCCTAACACCATGCTTAAGGAGGTTTCCTTCCTTGGCTAATGTTAGCTCTCCAGTGTACACACACACACACACACACACACACACACACACACACGTACAAATAAAGCTGTATTTAAACGTTTATAAAGCAACTAGTATGAGATTCTTTTGTGGGTTTAAAGAAATTCTTTGAGTTTCATAGTGCATATAATGAATTTCGGCTGTTGGCACCCAATTACTCTTCCTCTCCCACTGAAAACGTTCATCTTCCCAATAAATCCCTCTCCTGCCTTCAAGTCTTTCCCACTGAATTTAATTGTGGTTGCTTGCATGAACATGTGGTGGGGGCTTGCTCACTGGAGCATGGGCAACTTATCGGTGATTATACCACTGAAGAAAATGACAACCACCTCCCTAGCAACCATTAACTGGCAATAGTCCTACGGGATGGGTGGACCTGTGATGAGCCCTCCCCCCATCCACGGTGAAATCTTAGGCAGGTATTGTGAAGTCACCACAGCGGTTGTAACTTCATGGGTGCAACAGCCATGTCTTGTCCCAAAGACCGTGTCTCACAGCATTTCTTCCCATTGTTCCGCCTACACTCTTTCTGCCCGTTCTTCTGCTATGTTCCCTGAACCTTGGAGAAGATGATATAGATGTCCTGTTTAGGGCCAGGCACTCAACAGTCACTTATTCTTGGCATTTTGACCAGTTATATGTCTCTGTGTTGGCTGCCATCCACTCCAAAGAGAAGCTTCTCTGGTGGAAGCAGCGAAAGTATCAATCTATGGGTATAAACAGTGGTGTTTAGAAGGCAATCTGACATCATGTTCACATTCCTTCCTAGGGCCTATGACCTTCCGAGCCATTGACCAGCTTTACAGTAGCAGGCCTGAGTTCCCCTGCGAAACACACCACAATGTGCGTATATTAGCCCAATCTAATCTGAGAGCCGTTAGTTGCCCCCATGACTACACCACTGTGTACATCTTTCCTGGCAAGTTGGTATCATAGCTCACAAGATTCAAAACTGGGTAAGATCATAGGTAGCTTTTCACCCCCAGTGGCCTGCACAGCACCTTCCAGCACTTTAAAACTGGCCAGCAGGGAAGAAGCTTTCAACTCAAATCTAGATTGGTTTCTCTACATCTACAGCCATTGTATATGGTGTCATCAGTAATAGGGTCTTACCATCTAGTGCTGGAGGGCAACCAAGAGCCATGGCAATAGTCAGATTGTTGGGGTAAGGGTGCTGGGGCCTCCATAACCAGCTCAGGGAGGTATGTCACAGCTGGCACTATTTTTGTTTAATAACCTATGGCTTCTGGCAGGAAGGTACCCTTGCAGGGTCCCTCTATTCAAAATCTGTTTTAAATATATTTTTAGTAGGATTATAGTATGTTTCCATATGGCTTTTTCATACATTCTTGGTTGTGGTTGCTCCTATCCCCCACATTCTCCTTTCCCCTAGACCTCCTACCAACAAGATTATCTTTGTAAAACTCTTAGAGACACGATTTTCATCCCCCCCACCCCCACCAGGTATGACTTAAATATGCTTCTTCACCCCATGGATACTAGGTTTGGCCTGTCACTTGTTTTCCAATAGGACGTTAGGGGCACAGTATGTGAAATAATTTGTGCATATACTGTCACCATGAAAAGACTAAACCTAGTTGGCTCACTGGTCCAAGGAGATGCACCTGGGGTGGAACAAGCCAGTTCCAAGCCGTGCCCAAGCCAGGTCATTTATCACTTACCTTACACTCATAAAAATGAGGATAAGTTGAGTAGGAGAGATGGCTCAGTGGTTAAGAGCATTGACTGCTCTTGCAGAGGAACTGGGTTCGAATCCCAGTACCCACATGGTAACTAACAACCATCCATAACTCCAGTTCCAGGGGATCTGACACCCTCTTCTGACCTCCACAGACATTGTGTGACATGGGGATACTTACACATATGCAGTCAATACACTCACACACATAAAATAAAAATAATAAAATATTTTTTAAAAAATAAGGATAAGTCATGACAGTGCAAACCACTGCATTTAGGGTGCTTTTATCTATATTGTGACCATAAACAGACTATAGATAAGGCAGATTGATAAGCCTGGTGTAGTAGCGCACACCTATGATTCTAACATTTAGTAGGCTGAGGCAGGAGGACTGCAGTGAGTTCAAGGCCAGCCTGGACCACATTGTAAGTCTGAGGCTAGTCGGGACTACATGGAAAGACCCCCATTTCAAAAATAAAAGACAAAACAATGAAGGTTTTCGGAAGTAATTTCTGAAGACCAAAAGTCAAAAGGGAAACTGTGTATGTGGGGGCTGGGGTTGAAGCTGGACATCTTCCTTCACAGTTTTGTGCCTTAGATACGGAGGCAGGGTCTCCTGCTGAACCTGGAGCTCACTTCCTGGGCTAGCCTGGCTAGCCAGCTTGCCCCCGGGATTTCCTGTTTTGGCTTTCCAGGCTTTGGGATTACAGGAGGACTACCACGCCTTCCCAGCTTTTAAGTGGGTTCTGCAGATTCAAACTCAGTCTTCACTGAAACACTTTCACTTTACTCACTGAGCTGTCTCCTCAGTCCTCAGTACATCAAACCCTGAAACTGTTCATGGATTTTTTTGAACCTGCCATAAATAAGCTTAAAATTTTAATCTGAGCTGAAATTTAAAAAAAACGATCTTTAGTAAATGTGGGCAAGATCACAGAACCAGCAAGAAAGGACAGACTATGCTGAGCAGCCATGAGCCTTGTACTTTCACTTGTGGAGTACCATGCAGCCAGTAAAAGGAATGATGGCAATCACTGGGACACCTGCATTGCTCTTGGAGATTAGAATTAGAGGAAAGAAAGTGAGGCTCATCTCAATTGGCCTGTGTTCATATCTTTGAAACTTTTCCAATGGCCATAAATTAGGTATTCACTTGGTCTTAGATATGTATTTATCTAAGCATTTAATACGGCAATAACAGCATTATCCTATGGAGTCCTGTTATCTCCAGGGAAGGCAGCAAGGTAACAGGCATGATGGCTGCACCATGAGCCTTGAAGTCAAACCGATGTGGGTTCAAATCCTGCCACTTGGATTTGTGCAAACTGTACTGTTGAGCACATTACTATCACTGAGGCTCTAGGCCCTCACACTTAGAGAAATAGGGTGGTTATATCTACCAAGCAGAGTCATTGTAAGAAAAGTCTAGAAAGCACTGGATGCAACACCCGGCAGACAGTAAGAGCTAATTGAATGTGAACTCCATTCCCTTGTGGAATACCTCCATAGCTAAAACACTGCTTTATGCATCAAGGAATTAACACCACTGTTGTGAGATTAATTCACAGCACTGCACATGAAAACAGTGCTTCAGAGCATGGCAAAAAACTATAATTAAAGTATCTGGTATTTTTTTGATTACAGGGTTGGCTTTACTTACTTTAGCACTTGTGGGCAGAGAGCAGGCAGCATAGAGGCAAAGATGGATGGCTTTACTTTCTGAGAGGTTTCTGACCACTTCCCAGGGCAGGATGGCAGTTATTCCTGTCATCCATGTTGTCCATTGAAGAGTCTGAATCTGTGTGTGTGTGTGTGTGTGTGTGTGTGTGTGTATGTGTGTGTGTGTGTGCGCGCGTGGGGGGTACTTACTGAACAGATACTATGTGCCAAGCTCTTTGATATTCACTCATGCCTTCTTCTCCTAGGAATCGCCCCCCACCCCCAAAGCTCAGTGCACCCTGTGTAACTGTGTCTGATTACAAAAAGTGTTGAGACACACAGGTTGAGACACAGGTTAGTTCAGTAAGTGGCTTCAAATGTCCTTCCCAGTAATGACTGGAAATGAGAACCAGTCCAAGTCCCCTGAACTTCATTCAAAGGCTGCCTCTTATTTCAGACACCAAATTTAAGAGGAGGTATGGACTAAGCAGCCTTTGAAAGCACTTTAAATGCTACAGCAAAGATGGCCAGATAACTCTCAGTTCTTATCTCTCCTCATTTCACTGAAAAAGCCCAAGGTCTTATTCTGAGTACAGTATGTTCAACCATAGACCAACATTCCCCGAGTTCCTTTGCAGTTGAAGAGACTCAGCTGATCTGAGAAAGCATTGAACAGGAAGGATTATAAGGAAATTTCTTAAGACACTGATTCACAAGAGGTAAGAACACCCCCTCCCCCCGTGTCCCTCCACTTTTCCTTCTCCTTCTTGTCTAGAATATGCACCGAGAGCTGGCACCTGGCAGTCATTACAAACTGTGAAGTTCGCGGGATGACTCTGAGAATGGAAATGAATCCTAAAGATAGGACAGCAGGCACTTAAAGGAAATATCGGACCCTTGATGACTGCAGTGAAAACTGGATTGCCAGTTTTTAAAATTTGTTTTAAACAGGGCAAAAGAAGAATGTATAACTTCATTTGTTTTGGTGGTGTTATCGCAGCTGATCATGTCCTGCTCTCCGTACAATTTCTTCTTTATTCCTCCAATAATTTCATGAGTAGTTTGTGTTCCACCCCCAGGAATTTCAGCTAAGATTATTGACACAGAACAGAGAAGCATCTTGCCCTAGATCACTGAACTAGTGAGTCACAGAGTGAGGGGAGCTCCATCCAACTTCTGCAACACTCCTTCTCTTCATAATGATATTAGACTGCCGAATCGGACTTAACATCAAAGACTATTTTCCCAAGCTGAAGAACTTTCATGTCTCAGTGGAATTTTCCTTCAGAATCAAACTTCATTTCTGATGGCTTGAGCCCTATTTGCATCTGGCACGAGGTTAGTTTTTCACTTTGTAAGAAATAACATTCTAATGGGTTTTCAAGGGCCCAGAAGACTTGTTAGCCATTCCCTGGCTGCCGCAGGACAAACTCATTAAAAACATCTGAACAAAACCAACAGAACTTGAAGGGTAACAAGAAAATGAAGATACTTGGTGGGCGGAGCTAGGCAATCCACATGGTGCGTCACAGACACCGAAGGCCCACTCGCTCCACTGGGTCTGAGGCCCTGTGCTTGGGACATGTCACCTGCTTGTATCCCAGGATCCCATAGCTGCGAATAAGAGTTGTAATTGCCTGACCAGTATTGTCAGAATTTTGGTCAATAAAACAGATTTCCTTAGAGTTTTCTTTTAATGAGATTTTTTTTTTCCCTCTGTGGACAAGAAGTTTGCTAAGCAAATGGGTGAATGAATAAAGTTGAAGAAGTGCTTATTGAGCTAAAGAGAGCCAATGATCCATTGGCCGTGGAAAAGTAACCAGTTACAGTAGAGCACGTTGTGTACCCAGAGTGCTCTCAGTCGGGGCTTACCCTGTGTTGGCTGGATCTATAAAATGGGGATGGGTAATCACACTGACATCTCAGGGCAGTGTCAGGGACGTGAACTATGACATGTGGAGTTGACCTGGCACACTGACTGCTGTGATAGTAAAAAAAACTCGAGATGTCCTTGCATTCTTTCAAAAAATATTTTAGTTATTGTTTTTATTTTATGCGTATGAGTGTATTGCCTGTTGTGCAGTGTCTGCAGAGGTCAGAAGAGGGTTTTGAATACCCTGGAACTGGAGTTATGGACAGTTGTCAGCCGCCATGTGGGTGTTGGGAATCGAACCTGTGTCCTCTGCAAGAGCAGCCAGTGCTCTTAACCACTGAGCCATCTATCTCTCCAGCCCAAGATGTGCTTGTATTCTTTAAGGGCTCTAGGACCCAGGATTTGGTCACCTGGGTCTCTTGTTCAGCCTCTGCACTGACGCCTGCAGATGATACACAGTCTATCTTATAATTAACAAGTGTCCTAATTTGTTTCTCCGTTGCTGTGACAAAACACTCTGACCACTACCAACTTGGGGAGGAAAGGGTTTATTTGATTACATCTCCCAGGTCACAGTTCATCCAGGAGCCCAAGGTAGGAACTCAGGGCAGGAACCTGGAAGCAGGAGCTGGAGCACAGGCCGTGGAGGAATGCTGCTTACTGACTTGCTCCCCTGGCCCGTGCTTAGCCTGTTTTCTTATGCAACACAGGCCCACCTGCCCAGGGGTGGCATCACCCACAGGGGGCTGGGACCTCCCACCACATCACGCATCAAGAAGATGCCCTTCAGACTTGGCCACAGGCCAGTCCAATAGAGGCAATTCACCGATTGAGACTCCCCCAACCCAGGTGTGTCAAGCTAACACTGAAAACTATCCAGCACAATTGACCCCTTGTCAACTTGACACACACATCACTATTAAACTATAAGCTTTCCAATTATTTGTCCCCAAGCTATGATGTTAACATTAATATCACAACATAAGACAGTAC
>NW_008355789.1:7972561-7984497 GCF_000622305.1 Nannospalax galili
CTAACACTTAAAAGTCTCAACTGTGGGTGGGCTTCTGTAAAATCCAAAACAAGTACTGTCTTATTTCAAAGGGAAGACTCGGGCACACCTAAGCAAAACCTAAGTCCAGCAGAGTAGCTCAAGGCTGGACATCTAGGATTCACTCACAATCTTCTGAGGTCCAAAGGGTTCTTGGAGCTCCACTTCTCTGACTCTGCCATCCACGGCATGCACAGCTCATCTTGAAGACCCAGGCCAGCTCCATTCTGCACCTACTGCAGTCCTTGGTGGTCGTCCTACGGTCCTGGCATCTCCAAATGCTGGGGTCTCCACTGAAACTGAGGCCACACCTTCACCAATGGCCTCTTCTTGCCTCTTGGGGTGCAAAGCCTCAGATTCTCTCCATGACCCCTTCAATCCTGGGGTCTTCACTGCAACTGAAGCTGTACTTTCACCTATGGATTTTCCTGGCTTCTCAGAGTGCCAAGCCTCAGCTGCTCTGTGACCCCATCACACTTTCAACACCAGAACCATGCAGGAGACTCTTACACATTACCAAGTCCTGCTTCCAGCTAGATATGGAGGTTCAGGGCCCCTCTGTGTGCTGACCCTGAGGAAATACCTCCCAGAAGATTTCACCACAGTGATGCTGGTCTCTTGTTACTTACAGCTGATCTTGCAGCCCCAGCTAACCAGCATCAATTGTCCCAGCAAGGCAAAGCCTTACTTCAGGTTCTGGTCTCTTCTTAACCACAGCTGATTCTTCAGCTCCAGTCAACCAGAACCCACAGATTCTCAATTCAAAACATCACACAAACAGCCCTGATAGTCTTGGCTTCCCTTTGAGATTTCATAAGCCAGGCGTCCATCGTCAACTCTCAGCATAATTGTTCCAAGCTCCACAGCAACAAACTCTTAAGTGCTCAATGGCTTCTCCAGCCCAAAGTTCCAAACACTTCCACAATCCTCCTTAAAACACCAAGGTCAGGTCTGTCACAGCAATTCCCCACTCTCTGGTACCAACTTCTGTCCTAGTTTGTCTCTCCATTGCTGTGACAAAACACTCTGACCACTACCAACTTGGGGAGGAAAGGGTTTATTTGTCTTACATCTCCCAGGTCACAGTTCACCCAGGAGCCCAAGGTAGGAACTCAGGGCAGGAACCTGGAGGCAGGAGCTGGAGCACAGGCAGTGGAGGATCACTGCTTACTGGCTTGTGCTCCTGGCGCCTGCTCAGCTGGCTTTCTTATGCAACAGGCCCACCTGTCCAGGAATGGTACCACCCACAGTGAGCCAGGCCGTCCCATATCACACCATAATCAAGAAGGTACCCCACAGACATGGCCACAGGTCAGTTCAATAGAGGAAATTCCCCAATTGAGGCTCCCTCAACCCAGGTGTGTCAAGTTGACACTAAAGCTATCCAGCACAACAAGCAAAGAAAAGGGTCACATCTTCAGTAAGAACCTGGGTACGGAGCAGAAAGCATTGGTCCCAGCATCTGCAAAAATCCTCGCAGGCATGTTTCAGGCCACCTGAGATCAGAAACTCTTATGCGCCGGCTTCTAATCTCTGGACCATATCAAGGGACAGCATAACACAGCACAGCAGTGGCCATCATGGGCTCCAAACACAGGGGGCCTGGGTTTTAATTTTTGTTCTTCACCTACAGGCTTGTGTGAATTGAGTATTTGGAAGGTGGAGCTAGTAATTATGTCAACAGACAGATGATTATGCTAGGAAAATAATCAGATAGCACATGGAAGGGCTAGAATACTGCGTAGCACACGTTGACTGGTTGATAGAGAAAGGTCAGTGTTAGCCACTGGTGCAGGGTCTGCAGGGCCCCTCTTCCCCCCCTGGAACTCCTCTCCTTATGTGGCAGTGGCAAAGCAGGCCTCCTAAGAAAGGCACAAGCAAAAACCATAGGCAGGGACCCTAAGGGAGGCCCTGAAAGCACTCTTGGTAACCCTCCATGAAAAGATTAGAAGTAGAACATTGGAGCCAGTCCTGTTGGTCAGGCTTATGTCCTCGTATCTGATATGTCCTCATATCAGACTAACTCACTCTGCAGCCTTGGGTAAGAGCTTGGGTAAGGACCCCAGAATGCCCGTGTCCTTCACAGGCGTCTGTGAAGTTAACTTACTGAAGAATCAAGCTGCAGTAAGTGTTTAATGCTGTAGGCCGTGGGCTGTTGGGTTCTAAGGCTGTCTGGCATGGAACTGGCGGGGTACTACCCATAGTGTCATTTAGGGAAGCCCTGCCTGAGAACTCACCTATACCTTAGCGGCCTATTGCGAAAGTCCTTCTGGGTGGTCTCAAATGGCACCTGCAGTCACCTGCCCATCATATGTGTGGCTTTCCTGATGAGGGATCAAGTGGCCGTGTTGGAGCCAGGGAACAGAAGTACAGTGCAGGCTTGATTATACATTGACAAGTCACAAAGACAAAGCTGCCCCTGGTTGGATGAAAATACTCAGATTCACTCACTAACAACAAATGAGTACTTGCTATAAGCAAGTCCAAGCTCCTTCTGCACCTGTCTTTAGCGACCTGCTTTTCGACCTCCCTTCCTTCATCATTCATTGATTTGGCAGTCTCTCACTTATTCAATATTATTCCATAATGAAACTCCTGCCAAGTGTGAGGAAGATTAGGCATCTGCTAGTCCCAGAATACATATGCAACTCAGCTTCCACACCTTAAGAGCTGAGTGAGAATTAAATTAGATAATATATGTGAAAGCCAGTACTCAGGACCTAGGAAATAGTCCACGAAGCCCTGCTAATATTAGAGGGGAAACGGCATGAAGCTTTTGGAATTGAGCCTGAGCACAGAGAACCTGAGATGCTGGTCAGAAAGAAAGACAGAAAGAGGTTGAGGGAAATGCCTGACTCCCTCATCCTTAAAGGCTTTGCCTATCCCGTAAGGCTGAGGACATTCTGAGTAGAGGAGGCCTTGCTGCAGCTACAAAGCATATGATCACCACCCCACCAGCCTCACCTCCTCTCGGTTTCCACCAGGATTGACATGCTCCTGGACAGCACTTCTCTTGGAAAGCACTGGAAATTTCTGGAGACTTCCAAGAGAGTGCAAGAGTGCACAGCTAAGATCAGAGTGAGGACCTGTGTTCCTTTGAGGTGATGCCAAGGTAAGCAAGAGATGGTGGAGTTCATCCTCTCTCCCGCCCTGTGGCCCCACATCTCCTCCTGATGGCTCTCTTGGGCAGGACCTAAGACAACCCCACACCGTCTGTGGCTCATAAGCTTCTACATCTGGTGTCCAGAAAACATTCAACTACTACTTGCCTGGCAAACGGGGAATGTGGGTCACACCCAGGAGCTCAGCACTTTCTACTTGGCTGCAAAGACATAACTCCAGTGTGGGCTGATGAGAAACCTACTACTTGTCAGACCCTGGCCACCCACAGCAGGGCATGAGGCAGCTCCTTTGCATGGTCTGCATCAGCCTCTTCTCCCTTGTCAGAGGCATCAATCTTCAGAGAAGATCCTCTTAGAAGGATGGGCTCTAGGGGAGAATTGGATATTCTCTAAAACACCCCATACCTTTCTAGCAATTCGTGTGTGTGTGTGTTCATGTGGTGGGGGGGCACGTGTGCACATGTATGTGGAGGCTTGAGGACAACCTTAAGTATCTTTCCTCAGGAGATTTCCATGTGTTTTTTTTTGTTTTTTTTTGTTTTTTTTGTAAGGTTTCCCACTGGTCTGTCTCCACCTCTCTAGTTAGTACCCCCACGCCAGGCTTCAGAATCTAACTCAGGGCCTCACACTTGCATGGCGCATACTTTTTTAAAAAATATTTTATTTATTTTTATTTTATATGAATGTGTGTATTGCTTGCGTGTAGGTAAGTGTATCCATGTTCTGCAATGCCCACTGAGGTCAGAAGAGGCTGTCAGATCCCCTGGAACTGGAGTTACGGACAGTAGTTAGCTGCCATATGGGTGCTGGGATTCGAACCTGGGTCTTCTGCAAGAATAACCAGTGTTCTTAACCGATGAGTCATCTCTCCAGCCCCAGCATGGCGCACACTTTAAATACTGAGCTCTCTCTCCCACTCCATTTTCAGCAGTAAGATGTTGCTAAGTTAATTCTTATGACAAAAACTAACAGAGATTGGGGGTAGTAGGAGAAAATGCTTCCCTGAGAGTCAAGAGCACTGCAGAATGGGTGCTCTGCTTTTGATATGCTTACAAGGGGGACAATGCACAGTGTTGTCACAGCTCTGTTGGCAGCCTCTGTTGCTGGAGTGCAGCTCTTACTAGGCCCAGCCCCTCCTCTCAGGGGCAGGCAAGGGGTTGGGCATCTGGCAGGGAAGTTGTAGAGCACTTTCCTGGACCTCCGATACAAGTGCCCAGGTCAGAGACCAGCTCATGCTTCCCTGTGTGCTGAGGGCCTTTCATATACATTGAAATAGAAAGGCCAGGACAGATGGCTTAATGCTACTCTTACTGCAGCTTGCTGCCTTGATTCACCAGAACATTCTTTTGTGCTTCTCATGCTTCTGTCTGTCTCAAAGCACCTTCTGACTATACACTGTGCATTTCACTGTCCTGATAGACCCAACCCCCCATCCAGCCCTTTCCAAAATACCTCCCCTGGTCCCTCTTCCTCCAGCACATCATCACCACCCCATCCCAATCCCACCCAGTTTCATCCCATGCTGTCATTGCGAGATAGCATTTCCTTTTCTGTAAAGTGTGCATAATATGGTACTCGCTCCATAAAGTCGCTATGGGAATTTGGGGAAGTGCTTGGCATTTAAACCAAGCTCAGTTGTCATGTTACCCGTTGCTGTCAGTGGACAGCACTGGCTTTGACAATTTCTCGGCAGGGATGTGATCTGCTCATCTCTAAACCCCAAGGCTGGCGCACAGCCTTGAAACCCAATGATATTCAGGCAAAGGAGAATGGCGAGAAATTGGGGGAGAGAGAGGGCCAGTGACAAAAGCAATCACTGAGCCAGATGGCGTGCTGGTCACCACCCCTCCACCTGCCCACACAGCCTACTACCGCTCTGTGACCACTGTTCAAAGCCTGTCCAACTCTGTCCCCGCACTGGCTCCAGGCAGCCCCGGCTTCAAACAGCCTCCAGAAGCTGCCGCACACAGGCCGACAGCATCGTGGACCGAACATCAGCGGAGCTGCCCTGGGGCTCTGCTCCTCGGGGCCGGTACAGATGGAACCCGTGCTCCTGGCAATGAGGCCCGGCATGTCTGCCATCCCAGCCGTACCTTGGGCATCCATTAATGAGCATGAGACTTTCCCTTGTCTCTTCGAGCACAGACCTGCGTCGTGGATGTCAGACTTTGAATTTCTTACCATGTTGTTTATATCTAATAAGTGAATCGCCCTGTTTTTTTTAAAAGTCAGCTTTAAAAAATACTGTGTTTGAACATCTGTCAAGGGCTGGGGATTAGCTGAATAGGCGCTGTATGCCAGGATATTATATTCTCTCTTATCCTTTATACTGTAATTATCTTGATCCTCAAACAACTCAGCACCAGTTACAACCACTTTCACAGACTTGTTGTTGCTGCAAATCCAAAAAATTATTTTATTTGAATCTAAATTAAACTGATATGTAACAAGGTTTTTTTTTTTTATACGAAGTCTCAAGGAAAAAAAAACCAGTATCTGCAGATGATTAAAAAACAGTAAAACATGGACAATTTCAAAGTTTATTTCAAGAATAAACTCATGAAAATTCATCTAATTATGCAGCAGTGTACCAAAAATAATCTTTTCCAAACCTAAATTTGTTTAACAAAACACACAGTCAGCTAAGCCAAGTGAAAGGAAACGTGTGTTTATGCCGCATCGCCCACCCCTCCCCTGGTTGCTGGAGTGGGCACCCGGGCTTAGCAGGGTTCAGAAGCCTATTGGTGGCTTCTGTGTCCTGAAGCTGTGCTTTTTGTCCATTCTGATGAAGGGACCATTGGCATCCCCCGTCACAGAGATGGAAGCCTTGGCTCTTGGTGGGAGTGGTCCATGCTCCTGGCAGGTCACAGAGCTGGGGTGGAGAGGCCTCAGGGCATGGGCTGTCAGGACCGTACAGGCATAAAAATGCCATGCACACTAACGCAAATCCTTCAGTTTTGCTCATGTGCCTGTTAGTAACAAAAATAATGATAAAAGCTACTGCTTACTGAGTCCTAGGCTTATAGAATCAGTCCATATAACAAAACTAGGAGCTGGCTGTCGTTGCCCCCACTTTACTGATGTGGAAACTGAGGGCTGGTCTGAAAGTCAAATGCCTCTCTCTAAATGCCCTGTTCTTAATCGGCTCCATTCTGCCACCCTGGTTCTGCCCCAGGCCAGCCTCTAAATGCGAGCTCATGAGAATGGAGGTGTCTCATTCTCAAAAAGTTCCTGGTCACTCTGCCTCAGTGCTCCCAGATGACGCAGAGAGCACAGGACTTAAGACACAGCAAAAATTCAAAAACCATGACATATCATTATTCCATTGGACTGTAGCTCCCAGAGGATAGGGAATATGTTTATTTTATTCATAAATACGAATAAAATAGCCCTAGTACCACCCATAATTGCTCCTCTCACTGTGTTTAGGTTAGAAGAGAGATCATTAATGTTCAGGAAGTAGAATGAGAAGAGGCACTTCCTTCCTGTGAGATGAAAGTTGCTTACACTTTATTGGAGCAGATGAGAGCACCGGCCCAGGGCGCTGCCATCAAGGAGGCTAATTAGCTACAAATTGGCCACCTATGGAATTGTCCCTCTCCTCGCATCAGACAACGGGTTAAGGTCTCAGCACCACAATCTCTTAGCTGTGTGACTCTCTCAGAACTTCTGGCACAGATGAACCTTAATGATCTGATGCTGCTTTTCTCCATCCTGTGGCGGGGATCCCTGAAGTCCAGAAAGTTCCATCACACATTTCATGAAATATCATGGCCAGCATGGTTCCTGATAAGGAGGCTTAGGAGGCAAGGTTACCTCAGCTGAGGAACTGGTGAGGAGAGACTCCATGGAGGAAGAGCCTTCTGCAGTTTGTGGAATAGATTCCAGGAGAACTGAAATCAAGAGTCTCCATTAAGAGCTGATCTGTGTTTGCAGGGACCTATAGCATCCTGGGAATTCTACCTCTTTGTCACTTGCTGGTGGTGGGGGTAGGGGTGGTATTAGACCCTCACTAAGTATTATAAAAATCAAGTACATTTGCTGTACCAGCAATGCATGAACTGAATGGAAGAACAGACATCAGAGTGCAGTCCAAGTCCTTTCCCTCCCGCTGCAACACAAAGATGATGAAACCACGCAAAAGGCCATCTTCCTGAAGTCCTGTGTCCTGTGCTCCTCCTTGAGCCTTGCTCTAACTTAGGCTGGGGTGTGAGCACCAGGAAGGAGCCTGGCTGCTTGAAGAGAGTGCCGGAGTGCACGCTCAAGGCCTGAGGAAGATTTTCGCCCTTCAGGAGTAAGGGCCCTGGGGTTGTCTGGCAACAGATTCGCCCATATCCCTCCAATTCTTTAACACATGCTTTCTAAAACCCTCACAAGTGAAGTTGTGTTATCCTAGTATCTGTTTACGAATCCCTCAAATATCTTTAATCCCTGCTGAGTGCCTGCCTCCAAGCTGCTCCCTGAGTCTTCAGGCTTTGCTACTTTTCTATCTCTTCTTCCCTCCACAAGTCCCTGAACCTTTCTGACTCTCCGTTCATGGAACTATGAAATAGACACCATTTTATATGCCTTCAGAATTGACAGAAGGATCTAATGGGATTAAAATGATTAGCCTCGGATGGAACAAGAGAAATTAACAGCAAGGAGACAAACTATTCCATTTTCTTTCACATGTAGAATGTAGAATTAACGCACAAACCCACACACCACAGATATATGAAGGAAAAGAGAAGTGGGCTTCCCTGAGGGGAAGAGGGAGCCACTGATTGGAGGGAACAAGGATAGAAATGGGGGTGAATGCGATGATTAGATATATGCCAATATTATAATAAGACTCATTAATTTATACATTAACTAAAATTCAATTAAAAAATAAACAGCAACAAAAGAAATAAAATGCTTAGAGTGCGACCTTGGTACATAGTGATTAAAGACAAGAGTAGCCAATGACCTGAGGCTTTAGAGATAAAATCTCTGGATCTACTGGTGGGAAGGAAAGTAATATACCCATGCACAATAACACAAAGCAAGGACAGAAAAAGTTCCTGTTTGTACCAGCCACCTGCCTGTCTGAGCAGGTTCCACTAGCCACCATCCATTCCCAATGAGCCCCACCCCAGAGCCCGCAGTGTGAACTGAAGTTTCTAGGGTAAAAAGCCCCATCTATGTTAAAGATTCTATAAGGCCAAATGACTGATTGAAACTTTGTAAATGTGGAGGGTTGAAATGTTGCAGGTCCAGAACCAACTTTTCATGGGATATCTTTAGCCCCCTAGGAGTCATTCATTGCCCACATCTTGTCTGGCCTGACATTCTTTTAACTATCAGCTTCAACCCTTGAAGTTTGTTCTTAGAAGACAGCTAGCTTCTAAAGACCCCAAAGCTGAGAATGTCATCAGAGAGCACCTGAAACCTACACGGAGATTTCCCCACTTTGCTGTAACCCGCCCCCCACCTGTTGCCCCAACAAGGTATTTGAAAAATACCTTGATTTATGACTTTCTTTTGCTCAATAACTACAAAAGTTTCATGTAACTGCTTCCATGTCAGAATGTGTCTTTCAGGATTCCATGTTTCCTAGCCATGAGCAGTCTTATCTGACTCTAAATAAATGATCTATTTTTCTCATAGACACAATTCCCTCTTCGCATTGAGGTGAGAGCTGTGTTTTGGATTGGCCAGCTCTCTCCAAGCAGTGCTCCACCCTCCTCCTCTGTCACATGTGGAGTTGATGGGCCCGTTCTTGAAGAGTTCTTATTCTCTCCACAGGCTGCTCTCTCTTTTTGCAGTACAGTCACTGGGTCACAACTCAACCTGAGCTCAACCCTATTGAGACACCTCCTGGTCTTAACCCTCCTGGTCTGGCTGAGATTCCTTCTCTCCTCAATCGCAGAGTACCCGGGAGAGCATCTGATGCAGGGTTCATTTTACTGAGCTGGGATCCCTTTTCCAGTAGACCAGGAGCTCCTTGAAGGTAGAAAGGTGGAAGGCCACCTTCTGGGTTCTGGGTCTTGATGGCCTTTGATGGGAGGGAGGGAGGGAGGGAAGGAGAGAGAGACAGAGAGAGAGACAGAGAGAGAGAAAGAGAATGAATGTACTCTGGACAGCAGCTCCCTAAGGTGGGAGGGGTTAGATGTCAAGGATCCCCTGGGACATATTCTGAACCAAAGCAAAACAACACTCACACAGGTTCAGAGTCCTGAGATTTGCTCATATGTGAGCCAAGACGGACTTAGCACAAAACTAATTGTTTTGTTATATTTTCTCCTCCCCCTTCTTGGGAGACCGCGAGCCTGTGATGTCCCAGGGCTGACAAACCGACAGAATACCTTCTATTTTGGGTTTTGCACATTTTATCACATCCCGAAAAGAGTGACTTACAAAGGCATGAGTTCTCATAGGCTTCTATTTGAACTGCCTACCACCAGCTAGTCCCCCCCCACTGGCCCTCCAGCGGCTCCTCCCCTTCATGCAGCTGATTGGGTGGGAAAGGTGATGGGCTTCTGTTGCTTGACTCCTTCCACAGAGCATGGGAAGGAGGTGAGGTGGGACAACAGCTTGTGTCATAGTGCCGGAGGAACTTCAGTGCCCTTCACTGGCTCAGCCCCTCTGGGGCCCTGGAAGGAGCCGGACCAATTTCTTATTCATAATTGTTCTTACTTTTGTTTGTTTAAGTTGCCTGGGGATCAAACCCTGGTCCTTGGACATGCTAGCAGGACAGACACTTACCACTGAGCCACATTCCCAGGCTATGATTCTTAAAAAGACTCCATATGGAATGATCTCAGTCCCCACAGATCTCTGAATGCAGGCGCAGCAGTTTATATAAGCTTGTCACAGATGATCACATATGAAATGCAGAGTCACAGGCCTCTCTCTGCTTCTCCTCCATCTGAAACTGCATTTCAAAGCTCACATCCAAAATCAAGCCATGAAGCACTGCTCTAGCAGTTTCTCTGAGAGACAAGCTGTTTCCTACTGTGATAACAGTAACACAGGGAGACCTTCTTAAAGAAGGTGACCTGAGTTAGGCCCTGTGTGTGCCACAGTGAAACAGACTCCAACCATAAATGAACAAGGCTTTTCACTATGCCTCCTAGCTCATTCAAGTAGCAGGGAGAACCAACATCCAGTTTCACTTTGATGAGACGACAATCTCACAGGATCAGAGAAGAAAATGTAACAGGCTGGTTAGCTTTGTCAAAGACACAAACTAGAGTCGCCTGCAAAGAACCTCAACTAAAGAATTTCCCAGATCAGAGGCCTGTGGGCTGCCAAGGATCCCCTGAACATACTGTGATATTCTGATGTCTGTGGGCATTTTCTTCATTGTTGGCTGTAGGATGGCCCAGCCCACTGCAGACGGTGCCAGCCCTAGGCAAATGGGCCTGGGTGCTATAAAGAAGGTAGTTGAGCAAGCAAGCCAGAGGGACTAAGCCAGTAAGCAGCATTCTTCTGCAATCTCTCTTTCTGTTCCTGCCCCAAGTTGCTTCTGATGTGTTACCATTGCAGCAGAAATGCAAACGAGAACCCAGAAGGGTGGGAATGGAGGCCCAGTTCTTTGACTTGTGCGAATAGCAAAGCATGAAACTCGAAATGCGGGTTCCCTGTTAGGGCCTTTGGCTCCCACAACATAATTTTCTACTGAGATTAAAGCAACAGCAACAAAATCGTTACAGCGTGAGATGATCTCGTTTTGGTCTCTCCTTACCACTTTAAACCCTGCCTGGAGCATCAGCTGCATCAGCTCTCCTTTTCTTATTTTATTTATTCATCAGTTCAGCAAACATTTACTGGTGGAAGAGAGACAGGAATTTATTTTTATTTATTTATTTTTAAAAATGTTTTATTGAATTTTTGTGTATTTCATATTGAACATCATAATCATCTTTATACCCCCTTCCCCATTGGACCCCCACTGACATTCATGTATTCTGTCGTTTGTATTAAGGCCTATCATGTCAAGTTAGTGTCCCCAGATGTCCCTCAGTGCAAGTTCATCCACTGAGGTCTAGTCAGCTATCTAGAGTGCCTCCAGTTAAGAAGATCAGCTCTCCCTCACCCAGAAGTAATCAGCTGCCAATAATTCTTTGACTAAGACTGGACCTGCTGTCTGTTTCCACAGGTCTGTACTAGCTTTTTATGTGCTTGAGTTTGCATGGGTCTTGTGTATGCTGACACCACTGCTGTATGTTAGCAAGGTCTCAGGAGTCTGTAGGACTCTATTTCCATGTGGTCATGTACCTCCCTGGCTCTTACAATCTTTCTACCTCCTCTTTCTTAATGGTCCCTGAGCCCTGGGTAGGTGGATTTTAATACAGGAGTCCCGTCCAAGGACCCATGCTCTGCAGACTCTAATTCTCTATGTTTTGGACATTTGTGACTTTTGTGTTCCTGGCCCTCTGTTGCATGAGGAGCTTCACTGATGAGAACTGAAAGATGCATTAGTGTTCTCTTCATCCCTTGTTCTACGCTCCATGAGCCTTAGGTGTAGTGGTTACATCGTAGATGTACCACTTAGGCCTGGGCAATTCACAAACAATTTCTATGTGTGACCAGTTGTGGAACTCTGTAATAATCTCTGTCTGTTGAAAAAGAAGTTTCTTTGATGGATGGTGACTGGAATACTTGTCTGTAAATTGAAGAATCCATGTTTTGCACATAGTAAGAAATTACATTTGTCTAGGGATGTGACAGTCTTGGGGTTTTCTCTAGGTTACAGTACCAGACATGAGTTTCCTCCCATTGAGTGGGCTTTAAGTCCAATTAGGTAGCTGTTGATTACCCTCAAGATAA
>NW_008355789.1:7985094-8020078 GCF_000622305.1 Nannospalax galili
CTTATTCTCTATGCTTTGACCATTTGTGACCTGTGTTCCTGGTTCTCTGTTGCATGAGGGAGCTTCATTGATGAGAGTTGACAGATGTTCTGTTTACCCCTTGTTCTATGTTCCATTAGCCTTAGGTGTAGAGGTTGCATTGTCGACATGCCACTTAGGATTGGGAAATTCACAGACAATATCTGTGTATGTCCAGTTATGGAACTCTGTAATAATCTCTGTCTGTTGAAAAAGAAGTATCTTTGATGAGTGGCGACTGGGATACTTGTTTATAAATTTAAGGATCCATATTTCGCACATGGTAAGAAATTATAGCTGTCTAGGGATGTGAAAGCCTTGGGGTTCTCTCTACAATCTATTACCTCTCCACCCACATGTATTTAGCTAGGCTTACAGTACCACACATGAGTTTCCTCTCATTGAGTGGGCCTGTCCAGAGATAGGAATTTCGAAAGAATAAATAAGAAAAAGAAGGATAAAAAGAAAGCAGTGTGGGGCTGGAGCAGTGGCTCAGCAGTTAAGAGCACGGACTGTTCTTGCAGAGGACCGGGGCAGGTGCAGTTTCCACCACCTCATGGCGGCTAACAATCATCCATAACTCCAGTTCCAGGGATCTCTTCTCACCTCCACGGGCACTGCACAACACCAGTGTCCTTACACACATGCAGGCAATCCACTCATACACATAAGATAAAAACATGAAATATTTGAAGAAGCAATGGAAAAAATGAAAAGAGAGGAAAAGGGAACGAGAGAGAGAAGGGCAGAAAGGAGAAAGGGAGGGAGGGAGGGCAGAAGAGAGGAGGGGATGAGGAGAAAAGGAAGAAAGAGAAGGAGTGAAAGAAAAGACCGCCCGAGTCCTTGCTCGGCGGCAAACAGGGCTCTGAGCATCTTACGTGGGTGAACTGAGGAGAAGCCTGCAGCATGGAGACCTCCTATCAACTGCCTAAGGTCAGAGTGCCGGAAGTTGGCAAGCCCTGAAGATTAGGGTCTTGGGCCATCCTTGGAGCCTGCATAGGTATTTGTGATCTACCTTCCGTTTGCTTTATGGCCGCTGAATTGATGCCTTCAGGAACAGCAGTGTCCCAGAGCGCCTCTGTCTTTCCTCCTGAGCTGCCCCTCGAGGGACATCCTCATGAGGTTTTCAAGGACCTTCACTGCCCTAAACAGGCAGTGGGAGTGTGTGGTCCAGGGAACCCCAAGCAGAGTACCTGTTGGAGGCCAACTTGCATGACGAGAGTTACAAGAGTTCACCTAGCGGAGCCTCTGCCACACCCGAGCTGTGACACAGATGTTTATAGATAGGTCACTTCATGGCTTCAATTGCCTGGACCCCCATCTGGAAAATGAGAGCTATAGTCAGTTGTCCCTACCCACCTCAGAGGAGTCTCCTGACCCCAAAGTCATTTATAAACCTTAAGGAGAAAGCCAGGAAGAAACTGAAACACAAGTTCTCTGTTGCTTAATTTTATGTCACTATTTTTGAAAAAATAAAAAGACTGGGAGACCTCTAGAGAAGGCCTAAGTTTAGGGTGAGGATGCTGGAGAGACTCGAGAGAGGAAGATTTCATAGATGAGCTGGCTGTGGGTAGGGAAAGGGGTGGATCATTTGGGAAGAATCAGAAAGGGTTCAGAGAACAGTTGTTCCTTTGAGGACAAGTGGATGGTTACATTCATTCAATTATTATGTGGTGTTCTATGTACCAGGTACGAGGGTACAGTGGCTCAGGGAGCTGAACCAGGCCCATTCCTCAGAAAACCTGCAGTGGAAAGTTAGACGCTGAAGAAATGCATGCTGAATTCAAATACGTATTTGTAAAATATGGTACATACTATGAGACAATTTTCTGTAAGACAGGAAGTCAGAATCGGGTAGTTGGGGCATTCTGAGGGATGGGTCCACATGTTTTCATTCCTCCTCCCCTACCACTCTCGATTTTCCATTCACAGTCCTGACATCTGTGCTCTCTGCAGGTTGCTGGTGTTAGGACTGAAGGAGCAATCCTCTGGACACACAGTATACACACATAATCTGTGTGCGGTGCAGGGGCCTTCGTTGACCATCCTCTGCAGCCTTCCTGAATGGCTCTCTGCACTTCCTGACAGTTCCAAGGACAGACTGTGACAGTTCATCACAAGACAATGCCCTGTGCAGGTGGCACAGGTAAGAACACCATGCCAGTGCTCGAACCTCCCACCACCTCCAAGGCTACTGCTGTTTATCTGTTTGGAATAAATATGAAGGCCACAGCCCCACCTCAGCGCTTGCTAACTTCCTTCCGCTGCCCGGCTCCATGCACTCAGGCCTCCCCAGGTTCCCAGGGGTGGAGAGAGGAGAGAGCCTTCCTGCCTTCTAAATCCTTCCTTCCAGGGCTACAAGGCCGTGCTGGCTTATGCCTGGGATTCTCTTCACTTTCCTCTCCCCCCCTTCTCTCCTCTCCTTTCCATTTCTCTTCTTTGGTCTTTTCCTTTCAATATCTGGCCTCATCTCATTTCTTTTCTT
Source organism: Nannospalax galili (assembly GCF_000622305.1). Classification (NCBI taxonomy): domain Eukaryota; kingdom Metazoa; phylum Chordata; class Mammalia; order Rodentia; family Spalacidae; genus Nannospalax; species Nannospalax galili. Next base: position 7,987,598 of record NW_008355789.1, read on the forward strand.
TGTTTAGTTACTTAGTTAGATTTGCGTCAATTATGCATAATTCTGCACTGGACATTCTCACACCCGTGTATAATGCGTTTCCTCATCTGCACCCCATTTCCTTCTCTTGTCCCACCCCACCCCTGCTGATCCCCTTCTTCCCAACTTTCCCTCCTTTCCATCTTTATGTCTTTTGTCATGAACCAATGAGCTCAATTAGGGTTGCTTATAGGAGCATGCCTGAACAACGACCCAGTGGCTGCCCCACCTCCAGCAACTATTAGTTTTGAGACAAGGTCTTGCTATGAATCCCAGGTTGACCTTGAACTCCAGATTCTCCAGCTTCGGCCTCTCTTGTTCTTGGATAACAGGTGCACACTACTGCCTAGTTCATCTTCTGCCACCTGGAAAGTGGCCATACCCCTTTACAGCCAGTCTCCTCCCGATACCTCCTTTTCATCCTTCAACTTTCCACTTAACCTTCAGCTACTTGGAGGCCTCTGCTGGCCCCACCTGAAGGAACTCTCCTACCCCACTCCTGGGCCATTCTTCCAGAGACCCTGGGTAGTTTGTTCCTGATGGTTATTTCATTCATATATCTATTTCTGTTTGTTTTTTATTTTGTTGTGTTTTTTTGATACAGTCTTGCTATATGGCCTTTGCTGACCTGGAACTCCTTATGTAGACCAGGCTGACCTTAAACTTGTAGCAATCTTCTAGCCTCTGTCTGCCAAGTACTGAGATGACAGTTGTGTGGGACCAAACCTGACTTATTTGTTCTGTGGCCTCTAAACACTATAAGCTCCATGAGCGAAAGGACATGGTGTTCAGCTATGCTTTTGTAATCCCAGAGCACTGCACTGCCCTCAGCAAATTTATTAAATGAATGGATGGGTGGATGGATGCGTACGTAAGCCGTACGGCTTCCTCCTTAACAAGTTACTGTTGGCTCATGACTGATTCAGAAATTATTTCAGCACTTAATTAGCTCACAATGATAAGCCCCAAGACTTGTATAAGCCCCCTACTATGCACTTATGAAGCACTTACTGTGTGCCATGCTTGTTCCAAGTCCTTTACGTGTAGTCATTTAATCTCATGAACATCCTGTATGCAAAGAGCTATTGTTGTGGCTTTAAAGATGAAGAAAATAGGATACAAACGGGTTAAATAACTTACCCCAGCCAGCCTTTGGACACAGAAGGACCCAAGGTCTTTTGCCAGGCTGAATAATACATACTGTAAGCAGTCACATGAAAGAGGCAGAGACGTGGTCCGCTCAGGGTTCAGGGAGGTCAGGCATCCAGGGCAGATGTAGGTCTAACCCACCCTCAGGAAACCAGAAATAGAAGCAGTATTCACCGGAAGTCCTACATCTGATCCATTGTGAGTAACCACCGGAAACAGCCTTTTAATCGCAGACCAATTGTTTCCAGACCTCGAAAGGGAGATGTGGTCAGATGGGGAGCAAGAGGTCACTCGAGTAACGGTGCAAACCAGATCACCAGTACTTAAGGCCTGGCTGAGTTGTCCCCCCACCACGCGATGCCCAGAACACACTGGAAACCCAGGCTTCTAACAGATGGGCCTGAGCGCACCCGGGGACGGTCCTCCCAGCCCCAAGGCTCTTGGGGAGACCTGCAGTTCCCAACAGTGGACGGTAGGTGGCAGTGGGTCGTGAGAAATGTCGGTCCTGTTGGCCGCGTGGAGACCCAGCCTGGAGAAAAACGTGGCTGGGCTCCGGCCGGGCGAAGGGAGCCGCGCCCCCGGGGTGGGCGTGGGGCCGCGCTGCCCCGGGCGGCTCCACTGGTCCCCGAGGACCCGGCCGGACTCTGCAGGGCTCCCAGCATCCCCGCGGCCTGCCGTCCCGGGGAGTTCCCAGGGATGCTGGGCACGTGGGGAGGGCCCGGCCCGCCGCCTCCCCAGACCTGTGCCCGACGTGGGCATGCATTGGATCAGAACCTGCGTTCACTTTGTTTTAATCTAAAGAAGAGACTGCCTTTCAGGGAGGTCAAGGGACGTGGCTGCGGCCACTTAGCCCTCGCCTGGCTGGGCAGAGGTGACTGACGAGGACAGTGGTGCTTTTTCCCACGGTGCCACGCCACACGGGGCTCCCAGGTGGGGACACCTGTTCCAAACCCAGCCTCTGGTCTGCGCTTACAGCGAGGATCTGACCCTGCCCTGGTGCTCCAGGCATTCGGCTTTGACGGTTTCAATGCAGGGTCCCCTGAGTCCCCTGCTGTGCCCGGGACTCGGCCTGGCCTGCGGGAGTACCTCGGCATCAGTCTGCCCAGGAGGCGTCTAGCCTTCCAGACATGCCTCTGTTCACCTGCTCAACCCCTGCCATCACCCCTTCCCCCACTCCCACCGTGAAGGCACCTTTTCTTCGGGTTGGCAGCATACATACAGTCGCCCTAAGGCAGGTAACAGAGCCCGGAGGCCTCTGGGAGGAAATGTGTCAGAAGGTGCAGAACCAGTGCCTGGTGAGCCTGGCCTTGAACCCAGGGCTCCCTGGCCAGCTCGCCTCTGACCTCCTGGCAGCCACTACTGCTGCTGGAGCCCGAAGGCGTCAGCCAGGAAGAGCTGCATCCCCCGTGCCTCTTCCTGTTTAGTCGCCAGGCAAATTAATTCACGCTATCTTTACATTATGTATAATGCTGCATGATTTTATTTTGCTTCAATCCCGAAATCTTTTACAGTAATTAGTAGCCGAGTAAAATATAAAAATTAATGCAATATAACACTTTAATGGTAATAATACACCATCCTGTCTAATTAATAAAATCTGTTGTTTCCAAGCACGATTATTTATTTGACAAATTGATAGCACACATCCTGTTCATACCCTCTTTCCCAGCTCCCATCCTTTCAGTTTATTGAATAAAATTGTAGCAGGAAAATAAACAGATTGTCTTCTGACCTGACAAGCATGTGAGAAATAAACCTCTCACTCATACAGCCCTAATTGTTCTCCGCACTATTCCCTAACAGGCATCCAGAGTGGTTAAAGATGAAGCCTGATTTCCTCTCCTCTATTTTTTAAATTTAATTTAAATTTTTATAATGTGTCTTCATATTTTAGGGAATCTAGTTCTCCTGTCTCCCTGGGGGCTAGGAATGTACTTGGGTGTGACCAGTTTGAGAAGAGCTTTGTCACTGTGAAGAGGGATGGATTCAACAACACAGGGATTGTTCCTACTTTGCAGAGAGATCACAGCAGAGGTCTTAGACTGCCCCAGCTGTCTATTAGAGAACATGGGCGTCAACACGAAGTCACCTCAGAGGTGACAGGAAAAGATCAGGAAGGTAACAGGAGACAGTCACAGCAGATGACTGTCATTATTAGGAGTTGGCCAAAGAGAAAGGGAAAAGGGTTAGGGCAGGAATATGACCTGCTTGGTACTGTCTGAGGAGGAGTGGAGTGGGGAACAATGTCCTCCATGATTATGTGTGCCACCCGGATGGAGCACTGATCTAATTACAGGCACTGGGTACATGCTATTTTATGTGACACAGGGACATTTATATGCTAAGTGTAAAAACATGAAAGCATTTTAAGATATAAATAGAACCTCAGAGGCAGAGAGACAGAGAGACAGAGAGAGACAGAGACAGAGAGAGACAGAGAGAATAGAAAAAAGGAAGGAAGAGGTTCACCAATTGCAGGTTAATTCCCAGCATTCTTCTTTGAAAGAAAAATTATGTGATATAATGTGATTGGAGTTCGGGAAAAAGCTACTTTATGCCCAGCTTTCAAATTATATTTATTGTGAGAAAAAAGAACAATTTTCAAATGTACACAGATGCGGAAAGTCACCCTCTTGTGCAGAGCAGTTTCTATACAGAGAGAGATATACATACATACACACTCACAGAGCACACATGTGAACATACCACAGATGCATGCACGGCCTGCAGAATCTAGACCACCAGAACAGCATAGTCCTGTCTCATCTCTGGAATTTCTGGGACACTTCCTAGGCTACCATAGCAACACCATCTTTCCCCTGAGGTCGCAAGACTGTTCTTACTAACCCTTCCTCGTCTTTTCTCTTGACACCCTCTTCATCCCCACCATTAATGCATTATTTTAGGAATAATAATCAAAAGTTTAAGAAAAATTTTACCATAAAGTGATCACTCCAACCCTTTGCCAACACCCAGGTACACAGAAAGCAATCAATAAATGCTATTTGAATCATTACCTTCTATAATGTGCTGCCTACAAATTGTTTGAGGGCAGGGGTTACTGTACTTGTTTTATGAAGAGGGAGAGATCTCTTTCTAAAGTCAAACTGTGGAGTGTTCAATGAAAAATAGTATGTACTGAGCACTTCAGTGGATTCAGTACTTTAAACACTGTCTCACCCAATCCCCACAATAACTCAGAGAGAAAGGTCTAATTATTAGCATCAGCATTACAGGCACAGAGTGTGACATTCAGAAGTCTATGTAATTGACTTAAAATTATACAGTGTAACATATATTGACTGGGGTTTGAACCCACATCTTTCTAGACTGGAGTTCCTCAAAGTCATGTCCAGGTTCTAATTGTGACACTGACTGGCTGTACTGCTTGTAATAACATTTCTAAAACTCTGTTTCCTTGAGTGTAAAGATTTAAATTTCTACTATTGGGTTTCTATGAAAGTTACACGTGACACTGTGTGTAGATTGGGAATAAAATTATGCCTGTTTTGCCTTTTGTCTTCTGTTAGCCAGTCTCGTAGCTGTCATGTCACAGATAGCTCTGTTGACTGGGGCGGCAGCCAGGGTTCCAAGGCTGGCTTTACCATTTGCAAAATAAAGACAAGGTATATTAAAGCATGAGTGGTCCGCACAGTGCCTGGCCCATGGTTGATGTGAGAGGAAGGACAAGAGGAATGATGCCGTGGGTATGGATCTCCACAAGAGCCTGTCCCACCCACCTCTGTGGCAGAGAGGACAGGAACGTTCCAGGGGACAGTGAATGTCCTGCAGACCTGCTTGGAGCCATCTATCAATATATTTTACGATGGATCTAATTAAGCTCTCTAATGAGGGATCAGGAGATGACAATTTATCCAGAACCATCATTCATTAAAATGCCATTTCAGGAGATGACATCGTTCCAGCCTTAATTGGTGGAGTTCACGTGACTGGAATCTCTTGGGAGTAGAGATGTCCCTTGTCACTTTCTCGTCACCTCGGTGGTAAGGGCTTAGGACGGCTCTGAGAGCCACATGATTTCTCTAGGCATCGCATTCCCTCTGTGCTCCCTGAACAGAGGAGGCAGCAGGTCCCCATAGGGACAGCAACTTAAAAAGGCCTAGGTTCTGAATCAAGCCACGAGCCTAGAATCGGTTCCTGCAAAGGACTGGGCATGAAGCTCTGGGAAGAGAACCTTCCTCTCAGAGCTTTAGTTTTCTCTTATGAAAAGGTCTTCCTGGGCTGGGGAGATAGCTCAGTGGGTAAAGCACTTGCCACACCAGCACGAAGTTGCAAGTTTAAATCCCCAGAACTCATCTTGAGTAAAACTCTGCAGAGTGTCTGTAAGCCTAGTGCTTCCTAGAAGCACAGACCTGTGTCACGGATGTCAGACTTCAAATTTCTTACCATGTTATTTCTAGCTAACGAGTGGTAATGAGCCTGGGGGGCAGAGACAGGAGAAACTCCAGCAGCTTAAGGGCCAGCTGCTGGGGCATGTGCGGCCACAAACAACAAAGGAGTCTGAAGGTGACACCCAAGATGTGCTGTGGCATGTGCATGCACACACATGTACATCATATACACACAAGTAAATAAATTACATCCAAAAAGGCCTTCCCTGCCTTGTGAGCCATTTAGAAGATGAAGGGGCAGCAGGGAAACTTCCAGAGCACAGGCTTAGCTGTGAGATTCTCCAGGCCCAGGTCCCTGCTCTGTCTGCGCACCGTGTCACTCTGGATAAGCTGTGTTGTGTCTCTGAAACTTGGGTTCTTCGTGTACGAAATGAATCAGTATCACGTGTACTTCCATGGGGTTCTTAGAAGGATTTTAAGAGCTTTATGATCAGCTTGGTTTCTGAAGATTCTGGGGACAAGGAGATGAAAATTCCCTTCAGCCGTTTCCTGAAGGAGCCTCTGACACCTTAGTATCATCTGTACCAAGGGCACATCAGAAAACTATAGCTGACCCAGGTGAGTCGTAGAAGTCATGAAGGCCATAGCTCTGAGGTAGGAGGCAACATTTGACCCAGACCTTGAATGTGAGACCTGATCCAGTTGAAGAACAGGGGAAAGCACATTCTGGAATGAGGCAACAGTCAGGTACAAGCAAAGGACCTGGGGTTGGAGAAAATGTCCAGAATCTAGAGAGCACAGAGAGGTCATGTGGAGTGGTTAAAGCGCGGGGCCTAGAGACAAGGAAGGAAGGCTAAAAGGGCGAGCAAAGGGCAGGTTATGAAGGCAAAAACACTGGAATTTAGGAGGGGCTCTGAAATCTCACAATGTATGAGTAAGGCCTCAGACCAAAGTTAGGCCCTGGGAGGAAGAAGAGAAGAAGGGAGGGGGAGGAGGAGCTGCTTCTACCTTGACAGGCGGCTTGAACGCTGCAGAGCAGATTCTACTTGCCAAGCCCAGGAATCCATGGGCCCTGACTGTGCATGCCACCACAGCCCTGTTGGGAACATGGGGAGGCCCAAGTGGCTATGATGTCGTGGCTTAGGAGCTACTTTTCTCCAGAGATGGAGATGAATGGGAAGGAAAGTAAAACTTGTGAAGTTGCCATCAGGAATGTGGCTTTTAAGTCTCCACTGGGTGTTAATCGTTCCTGCTTGCCAACTTATGCCTTGAGTGTCTGAAAGGCCCCGAGGCAAAGAATTCTCCAAAAAGCATTTGCCTGTGAACACTGTCATGGTTTGAACAGGAAATGCTGCCCACTGGCTCATGATTTGAGCACTTGGTCCCCAGAGAGTAGCAGAGTTTGGGGACATTGTAGACCCATTAGGAAGTGTGGTCTAGCTGAGTTGCTATGGGGAAAGCTGACCTTGAGGGCTGTAGCTTGGCCCCACTTCCTGTGAAGTACTGTTTCCTGATCTACTGGGATGTAAACAAGCAGTCTCATGGTCCTGCTGCCACAGCTTTGAGCTGTCTTGAGCTCCAGCACATCTTTCTCTCTAAGATGGACTATACCCTCTAAAACTGTGAGCCAAAATAAACCCTTCCTTCCTTAAGTAGCTTTGTTCAAGTGTTTTATCATAGTAATGGTAAAAGGAACTAATACTGACACTTTCCACCTGAAAGCTTTGACAGAAAACAAATGCAATTTTGATCTGACATCAACGCATTAAAGAACCTGCTTTAGATGGCTCAGTAGTTCAGAGCACTGGCTGTTCTTGCAGAGGACCCAGGTTCGATTCCCAGCACCCACATGGTGGTTAACAACCATCCATAACGCCAGTTCCAGGGGATCTGATACCCTCTTCTGACCTTCTCAGGCATTTCACGACACAGGTGCACTTACATACACGCAGGCAATACACTCACACACATAAAAATAATAAAAAAATAAAATATTGTAAATTTATTTTGATTTTTATTTATTTTATTTTATGTATGTTATGCCTGCATGTATGTAAGTGAACCTGAGTCATGCAATGCCTGCAGAGGCCAGAAAAGGGAGTCACATCCCCTGGACCTGGAGTTACAGACAGCTGTTAGCTGCCACATGGGTGCTGAGGTTCAAATCCAAGTCTTCTGTAAGAGCAATCAGTCCTCTCAACTGCTGAGCCATCTCTCCAGCCCCATAAAATATATTTTTTAAAGAACCTCCGTGTCCTGAACTCTAGGATAGATGTCATGGTCAGAGTCTAACCTATTATTGCCTAGTCATGTCTCCAGGGTCACATGCAATCATCCTTGGTCCTTGATTTTTGAGGGAATAAAAGTCATTGATGGAGCAACTTTCCTATTGCACAATAACATCATCTCTAAAGGGAAGGGAGGGATTACAGTTTCCAATTGAAGCCCTTTTTAGGAAAAAAAAAAAAAAGGGAGAAATGTAGTTAAAGATAGTTGAAGAAAGAATTCACCCCAAATGTGAAACTGTTCAGATAGATGTATTTGTAACAGGATTTAAAGTATCCTGACAGCTAGTACTTACAGTGTTTAAAAAGTTGCAATTAGTACCAAAAGGCTTGGATGAAGAAAACATCGTATCATAGGCATATTTATAAAACAACTTCCATCAGCCAAAGGAAAAATGGACAGAACTCTATTACAAGCTTTTTATATTTGAAGAGCAATTTCTAATAATATATCTAGAAGCCATTTCTGAAATTGACTTAGTGTGCACGAGATGGGATTAATGTTTTCTGCAAAATCACATGCTCATTTGAACATAAACATTTTGCACTCCTGTTCCACCTCCTGGTTCAGAAGAATGCACCTTCACTGTGTAAAATGATCTATCAAAATTAATTGTGAATGCCCTAATCCAATCAAGTCCACCTCATTAGGCAAACATTTAAATTATTAAGTTAAATAGTGGGATATTTCAATATAATCTTGTTAGGCTATTTTTATGGCAGTACAAATGCTGTCTACAGATGGGTTTGGCTTCCCATGGCCCCCTCTTTGTTACAGTGCTCACAACCTCTATGACTCGATTACACAGGCATGTCCTATTGGTGTGGCCACCATCTTGGCCTCCTTCCCTCACTTAAGCACCTACTGTGTGCTGTAGGAGATACAGAAACTGATGTCCTGGGAGGTTGAGTGCTTTTTGGATGAATCACGCAGCGGACTTGGGGTAGCCCTACATGTAGGAAGCTGGGCTTCCTGAACCTGCCTCCATACCCCTGCTGTCTTCTCTGCCCCTTCCCTTCTCTTTTCTGCTCATTTCCCTCTCTAATTCAAGCATAAATACATAAATACAACAGATCAGGTAGGTGCTGTTCATGTTTTTAAGATGTGCTTTTTGTTTATATATGTGTATGAGTGTTTATGGTGTCTGTGTGTATGCCACGTGTATAAGGGCAGCTTTGGAAGCCAGAAGAGGGCATCAGAGCCCCTTGGAGCTGGGGTTACAGGTGGTTGTGAGTAGCCTAATAGGGGTGTTGGGAACTGATCTTGGGTCCTCTGGAAGGGCAGGAACTGCTCTGAATCACTGAGCCATCTCTCCAGCCCTCATGTTTTAAATAATTAGTAGTTCACAAAAAATATTCCTTTATCTCCTTTGTTGATACAAGATCCTTCTCCCAACCTGGACATGCTTCACAGGGCTTTAAATAACTCATCTTTCCCACATTCCTCTAGTCAGCAAACAACTATTCATCACTTGATATGTCCTTGATGTTTAGCCCAAAAGAGACATGTGTGGAAGAGGTAAGATTTTGATGTCTCAGACTCCAGTCCCTAAATTAGTCTCTGAGTTGCGCCTATTAGGAGGAGAACAAAGGAGGAGACTAAGAGGAACCAGGGCCTGCTAGAGTCTCACCCTGATGAAGGCACAAATGTTGTTGCCAGGGTCCCTTGGAGAGACTGACAACAAAACTCTGTCCTTAGCATAGACCCCCACCTGGTACCCCAAAGGGGTTGGGTCCATGCTGTCTGAAGATTCAGATTTCACATTGGTTCTTCAGGCAGGTTAAGGACCTCCTGCACCCTGCTCTAGCCTTAGGATGGGAACACACAGATGCCCACACTGGCACATTCACATAACCATCACACACACACACACACACACACACACACACACACACACACACAAAGGTTTACTTTGAAAAATAATAAACAGAAACAGAAGGCTGTGGAAGGACTCTAGCAGCTGTTGGGGCAAAGGCAGCAGCAGCTGGCTCCAGGAGGCCCTGCTTCTGTGCTCCAGGTCCTGTTTGTTCCATGTGGATTTTTTGATCATTACCTAATACAGGCTCTGCGCCAACTGCTGCAGAGGCTTTACACTAACACTCCTCCATTCCACATCAAGGTGGAGCTCATTATCCATATCTGATGGATGGAGACACTGGGGAGACTGATGCTGGAGAGTTTAAGTCACTCTAACCTGTGCACAGCTATTGTGTGGGGTGTGGGCAGGCACCTGATCTCAAGGCTGTGTCTCTCCTCAGGCCCCATTCTTCATGGGGATAATTCACACTCAAAGTAATGGATCGCCTGAGACAACCAAGTGTCATGACTCCAATTTGGGTCCAGATTTGAACCTACCTGATCTTGTTCCTGATCATCAGCATGTTAACTCACAAGCCTATGAAATTCCTGAGCAGGGCCCAGGACACTGTGACTGGAAGCCTCAGGTCCAGCCAACACACACAGCCCTTGGCATCCCTGAGGATGGCGGGGAAGCTCAGCTCCATGTTCAGGTGCTTGTCTATGGCTCTAATGAGCCTTCATAGATGCCTGTGGGGGTTTATGTAGAAATAGACCAGAAATTATGCAGCCCTGGGACCCAACAAAGGCCTTCTTTTCTGTCTTAGACTGCTAACCCAACTTTGGAAGAAAGGCCAGAAGTGTGCCCCTGGAGGGGCTGGGGAGTCTGCATGTGTACTTTTCCCTTCCTTCATGAACAGCACTGAGAAGTGGGTGTCACCCTGCTCAGGTAATTCTGGAAATTAAACTGAAGGCTGTTGCGTTCCCTGCATGGGATGGATGGTAGACCCAGAATCTTGGGAGCATTCGGGATTAGCCAACCCCTCCTCCCTCAGGAGCTGCATACAAAATGCTAAAGCCCTTAATGTGTTGTCCAGGGATGTTGAGCAAGGCCATTTGTGAGGCACTTCCTACTTTTTCTAGAAGCACAGAGGAGAGGCACCGTTGAGGGCGAGGAAAAGTTCTCCCCAGCTTTAGATCTTTCATACCACAAAAACCAACTAAACATTAGGCAAGAGGTGTTTACTAGTGCCACAGTGGTGTGACTGTTATGGGGGTATCTGACTGATTTCTGATTAAATCTGAGGCCTGCTCCACAGAGGAGGAGGGAGTTGCTATTCTTTGGTTTTTCCCTCTGTTTTGGGTATTCGCAGCATCCAGACCAGGGCTAGCACCTCAATTGCCCTAAATAAATATATACTATATGATGAACAAATGAATGAATGCCCTCCCAAACAAAAATGCCAAGGCCATCTTTGCCCATCAAAACCCTATCCTTCTATCAACCTCTGTCTTCAAATTGATTTCCTGCATGCATCTATCTCCTTGTCCCTAACTTAATGTGGTTGCCAGCTTCTCCAAATTCCTCTAGTATTTTGTTGAACCCTCTCATGGACTGATTTCACTTTCCCTAGGCCAGGACCATATCATAACACCCTCTCCACTAGTCTGCACACCCCTTGAACCCCAGGAACATATGTATTCACTTTTCTGTTTAACATGTTTATTTAATTTATGTGTATGGGTGTTTTGCCTACATGTATGTTCATGCAATGCCCATGGAGGACAGAAGAGGGTGTCAGAGCCCCTGGGACTTGAGTTCAGGACAGATGTGAGCTGCCATATGGGTGCTGGGAACTGAACCTGGGACCTCTGCAAGAGCAGGAACCAGTGCCAGTGCTCTTAACCCCTGAGCCATCTCTCCAGCCCTGTATCCCTTTCATTCCACCCATCAGTGCCTGTCCAACTCAGCTCTTCAGGATACTCAAAAAAGGTACATCAGGTATTTCATAAATTAGTATTTCCCCTAGGTTTTTTTTCCTAGATCTACATTTTCCTCTTATGAAGCATGAAACAGCTTCAGCCCTTAACAGATTCTTGCTCTACAAAGAAGGAGGAGACCTGAGGGCCAGCATGGGAGCGTCCATGGGAGCAGTCAGGCTCTTGTACCTCTTCTGTGCACACACCTTGGTCCAAAACCACTCTGAGGAGGGCAAGCCAACACTCCCCAGGAAACCCCACACATTCAGACATTCACACTTCAGAAGAAAATAAAGATGCTAAACAGGAGGAAAAAAAAAATCATGGGCCACAGCCATCACACACAGTGAGAAGCACTAATTATTCTGTGTAGCCTGAGTTTTTCTTAGTAGGCAAACTCTTTTGAATATTAACAAATATTTATTTAGGAATTAATAATTGACATCTATTAAAGCATAATTTATGGAGAGTGAATTCCTCTTGGTTTGGGTTCCCACTGCTCTGCCTCATCTGGCTGATCCACATGCGCCGTTTCTTTTGTTGAAAGTGAGATGCATGGGGTGGGGAAGGAGGGGCATGAGCAGGGGACCCGGATGTACAGTGGCGACTGTACAGAACAGAGGAAAGAGGGCACCAGATTCGGACTCAGTGGGAAACTGGTGGTGCTCTGACCCTACCACTCGAGTCTGTGGCTCGGAGAATTCCTTCCCCTCCTGAGCCTCCCTTCAAGGCCTGGAATCTCTCAGTGTCTACCTGTATTTGGTTGGCCAGATGTGTTTATAAGGGAATAAACTCTTCTGAGTCTGGGCTGGAGCATTAAAGGGGAATTTAGGTAAGGAGGTCAGGTCACCTCCTAGGCTCTGGCCAGCGATGTGGCTGGGCCTGTGGGACCGCTGGGCACGCGAGTCTTCACGATCTCTCTGCGTCCCACCTCTGCCCTCTCTGCCCTTTCTCTGTGACTGCTGTTTCTCTCTCCTTTGTTTACAGGTTTCCTCCACTTTTTTGGTGCCCACGGCAAAAGCATGGCCTCCTCACGGCTCCTGGGCTTCCAGAAGACTCTCAACCGTAGAAGACAGCATGCACATCTCTCTGGGTCTCCATTTTGCTCTGTCTGACTCCTGGAGATGCTTATGTATAACCATCCACGGGCAGGAATGTAGACATTCAATAAAATGCCTCCATCTTTTTGCACATGCACCCACTAACTCAGCAAACCCTGAGATCCCACTGTGTGTGAGGCAAGTTCTGGTACAGAGACGTGTGGGGTCTCGAGAGGACACTATCTCTACAAGATCAAGTCCTTCCAAGGAAGAAATCAGCATTACCAGACAACCAAAAACCCTCTCATCTGAGCCTGCCCTGGGGTGTGAACGACATCATTGAGACTGCTTTAAGTTTTTATAAGAGTGCAAGCTGTGACCCTGACAGTAAATCAAAGATTTTAAAAGGAAGAAAATGTGGGAGAAACAGAAGAAAATGAAAAGGAAGTCCACAGAAATTGAAACAGGACGGAGGCTGATTTTGAACCAATAAGAGAATTAATTTTCTTCTACTTGAGTTCTGGTAAATTAAAAAAGCAAAAATCACAACAACAACAAAACCACTGTGATGATCTCACTATCATTGGGGGGTATTCAAGCCAAGCTAGAAAGCCTTCTGCCTGGGCTGATTTGTAGGCTACCCATACTATGGGGACTAAACAGATAGGCAAGTTCACTGGAAAGGTTCCTGTCACTCTATAATTCCAGCAATCAATTTCCAGAGCCAAATTTAAAGGACACAGCACCACATTCCTGGCCTTCAAGCAGAACGGTGACTTGTCATCTTCCCTGGCCTCTCAAGACAAGAGCTTACACCTCATTTTAACGTTAAATAAAGAACAGCATCTCATCTCCTCTGGAATGCAAAACTGTGAATTTGAGTGAAATATGCAGTTTTCATTATGTTAAAAGATCTACTCATTACAATCAGGATAAGAGGATGTGGAAAAGACAAATTGATCACCACTTTAAATGTATTAATCAGCTTGCAACTCTTGTCACCAGTCAAAACAGAACCACCAGACATTTATTCTGTCTCAGTTGTGTTTTAGAGCCCATCCCAGGAGGTCACAGAATCAACGCGCCGTCCTGTACCACGTGTGGGGAAACAGCTACCACACATTGCAACAAGCCTCGCCTGCTTAGCAGCTGACTGAGCACACACAAATTAAAACATTTCCTCCTTCTACACCTCTTTGCACATCTACTAATCACATACTTTGTGCCAGACATTGTGTAAGGTAGAAAACCAACACTGTCCTTGACTTCTGCAGAGTTTAATCAGGAGGCAAATGAACAAGCAAGGTGATGAAGGCTGTGCAACTGGGGATAAATCAGTGACCTGCACATAGCGCTGTAGCACTAACCATCAAGCTGGAGGTCCTGCTGTAGGCAAGAAGACAGGCTAGAAGGATGAACAGTATGGGTGTGCCGCCTAAGCTTTAGGTCCAGGAGGAAACAGAGGCTCTGGAGAGAAGAGAGCCAGCCACCTTCAGAGTCAGGTGTGTGAAAAGTCAACGAGTCTCCAGTACTACGTTCAGGAAGAATGTGTCTTTTCCAAGCAGTGTAGGACTCAGAATTGATATCCATGTTAGTAAAAACCCTAGGGCATGCCTTCCTTCTCTCTATGCTAGCATGGGAGCAAGCTCAGAGCTCTCTAGGTGGATAGCAACCAGAGCTGGATGAGTTTAAAACAGCAGGTGGAAGTTGGATTCACAGTAGGATGCAGGTGTATCAGGGATAGAGCTGTTTGCCAAGTTTGGGACACGCAAAAGCTTGGTCAGAATCAGACCATGTGACAAATGAGGCTCATTGCTGAATACCAGCAACTTTGGTCCTTCTTGCCTGAGGGCTGTGTTGACCTGTGTGAGCAATTTCCTCTTCTCCTTTTTTCCATCAGGAAGATGTCTAGAATGATTAATCTTCCTTGTTAGCTTAATTGGATTTAGAAACATCATAGAAACACCTCTGAGGGTGTCTACAAGGATGTTTCCAGAAAGGTTTGATTGAATAGGGCAGAGCCACCCTGAGTGTGGGTGGCACCATCGAACCAGCAAAAGCCAACTGGGCACCAGTATTCATCTCTCTACTTACTGATTCTGGACTCAAGACCAGTGCCTCAAGCGCCTGCCTCTATGCCTTGCCCACCATGATGGACTGTACCCTCAAACTGTGAACCCAAATAAAGCCTTCCTTATGTAACACAATGTCTGTCAATCCTGGAGGTAGATCCTGGAGAGCCTAGCTACTAATTGAACTCAAGTGCATTGGCTTGGGCTGAATATTCAGGTATTAGTGAGAAACTGGGAAGGATCTAGAAATGGATAGTAGTCCACAAGATTTCTTTTGATGCCTTAGCTTCAAGGCTTACAGAAAACATGGAACAGCTCCCTGAGGTGGAAGAAAGTCAGGCTTCTTCTGCTGTGATGGGCTTTGACCCCAGGCCATCGAGGGGAAAACCATCAATGCACTGAGTTGAACTTTATAAGTGACTGAATTTTTTCTTTTTTAAAACTCCAATTCTTGGCTGTTGACAGTTCTGTTTGGGGGGGGGCAGGGCAGGTGAAAACTCAGTGGATGGCTCTCTGGAGTGGAACATTTACCTGATTTTATGAGTCTGTGAGAACCCATAATGTATGTTTTATAAGCCATTCTCATTTTTAATCTGCTTTGATAGGATCAGTAGTCCAGAAGGATACAGAAACTCACAGGCAGGACCAGCCTGGAAGAAAGACATGGATACTGGCGTGGGGAGTCTTGACTCTTTCAAGGTGTCCCTGAGGGAGAGTTCCTTGGATGTGGACTCCTGAGGCTCCTGCCCAGTCAGGGCACAACCCTGCTCACCCTGCTAGATATCCTTTAATATGACTTCTGAGTGGTTATCATTGGTAGTGATACAGACCTCAGACAGTAACATAGTCAGTCACCTTAATCTCTCCTTTAGGTCACAGTAGCAATGGCATTTCCCAGTGAGAGGTAGGAAGGTCTAGAACCAGCCCAGGAGACTATAGGTTTCATGTGCATAGAAACAAAGACTGTGGTGTAGGTTTCAGATCTCATGTGCCCCACTCCAAACCATCATCCCAGACGTTAGCGATCTTTCAGTCATCTCCCCCTGTGATCTTCCAATCATCTCTCTCTATTCAGTCTCCCATCAGAAGAGAACAAGAGTACTGCTTGGGGCTGGAGAAATGGCTCAGGATTAAGAGCACTGACTGTATTTGCAGAGGACCCCAGATCGGTTCCCCACACCCACATGGCAGTTAACAACCATCCATAATTTCAGTTCCAGGGAAGCTGATGCCCTCTTCCAGCCTCCATGGGCATTGCATGCATGGGTGTACTTACATACATGCAGACAAAGCATTCATACACATAAAATAAAAATAAACAAACATCAAAAGTTAAAAAAAAAAAACCCAAGTAGTCAACTACAACTAGTCCTCCCCAAATCAGTGCATGCTTCTCTGTATCGCCTGGCCTCCTTTGCAGCTAGGTTGAGTACAGGCCAGGTCAACAGCCTGAGAGTGAAGGTAACCTGTATCACTCCTAGTTCAAGTACCAACCTTGGAAGGGGGAACTAGGCCTGGCTTCTGAGCGGCTGTTGTGAAAGTGCCTGTGAGAGCACTACCTGACACGGGACTTTCAGTCACTGAGGCTTAGGGATAACTTGTTCTCCTGCCTACAGTGGCCACCCTTACTACTGAGTATTTTCTATGAACCCGCCCCAACTTTGGGACATTTCTATGAATTATCTTAACACACAGCGATGAATGTCTGTTGCCGGAGAGTTCTGACCTTACTGCAATTTAGGGAGGTCTGGAAGGCTCCTACCTAACCCAAGATTCTTTTTTATACCCAGCCTTCCCAGTTTTTAGAGTCCCTGGTTCTGCCTGTCCTCTCTTCAGGCTACTCTCTGGACCTGGCAGTGTCTACCTTTTCCCTTGGACATGACAGTGACATGACGGTACAATAACAGTCACCAGTTTTATTGACTTCAGTTACTGCAAGGTTAACTGAATATGCATGAAATACTAACCTCCAAGGCTGAGGAGATGGCTCAGTTGGCAAACTGTTCGCCATGCAAACATGAGGACCCAAGTTCAATCCCCAGAACCTACTAGGGAAAAGTGCTGGGTGTGGTAGCACCTGTTTGTTTGTAATCCCAGCAGACCCCTGAACCTTACTGGCCATCCAGACTAGCCTAAGTGGTGAGTTCAGGTCAGTGAAAGGCCCTGTTTTGAAAGAAAAAAGAGAAAAGCACAAGGTGGATGGCATCTTGAAGAACGGTGCCCAAGCTTGACCGCTGGGCTCTATGCCATGCACTGCACACATGTGCACTGCACACGCATGCACAGATTTCCAAGGTTTGAGCTGTGTCCAAGTCTTATTTGTGTTCTCACTTCATTCATTCATACATGCATTCACAAACACACAGAATGCTGCTAAAACCCAGTGTTCACCTCCAGCCCGGGCCGTGACAGAACACTTGAATTCCAAGAGCTGCTGCACACTCCGCTTCCCACCCACCTAATGCCCTGGAGGCACGGAGCTTCTCCAAGCTTCTGTTTCTCAGTGAATGTCACTCCCACAGCTCAGATGCTCACATCGTCATGTAGGCATCCTTGAGCTCGTCTCCATTTTTGGCATCCCTTATTGTAGTCCACATTCCTCCTCTTCTCTCTCACCTGCACAGGCTACAGAGCTTCCCCGAGTGTTAGAACTGCTCCACAGGGTCTGTTCTCTACCCACACCCCAATCATCTACCCAGAACCTAAGAGAATCTTGGTGCTGCCTTTAGGAGAAAAAAATCCCAAACTCAAGTGTGGCCTTGCATTACTGACACAGCCCTGCTGCCCTCCCACCTTCCTTTCTGTATTTACAGGAGCCTTCCCTGAAGCCTCCGATGAGGTCCTCACCTGGGCCTCACCCTGCCTCTCTGGCTGGAGGACTCCTCACTACTATCCTGACTTCCCTACGTCTCTGTAATACTCAACTTAGATGGGCCTGGTGACTCAGGCCTATAATCACAGCTACTCAGGAGGATGACAAGTTCAAAGCATTCTTGAGTAACTTAATGAGACTCTGTCTCAAAAATTTAAAAGGAGCCGTGGCACTGGCTTAATGGTAGAGTGTTTGCCTTGCCTAGCACGTGTGATACTCCTATACTACCTAAAATAATCGCAAAAGAATCCTCAACTTAAATGTCACTTATTCAAAGATGCTTCCCCTAAACTTCCAGTTCAGGCTTGTGCCCTAACTGCTGCTGCTGCTGCTCCTGCTGCTCTTACTCCTCCTCCACTGCCTCCTCCTCCTCCTCCTCCTCCACCTCCTCCTCCTCCTCCTCCTGCTCCTCTTCCTCCTGCTCCTCCTCCTCTTCCTGCTCTTCCTCCTCCTGTTCCTCCACCTCCTCTTCCTCCTCCTCTTCTTCTGCCTCCTCCTGCTCCTCCTCCTCTTCCTTCTGCTCCTCCTCTTCCTGCTCCTCCTGCTCCTTCCTCCTTCTATTAGACAGGGTTTCACTGTGTATTCCTAGTTGGCCTGGAACTTGCTATGTAGACGAGGCTAGCCAGGAAATCACCAAGATCTGCCTGCCTCTGCCTCCTGAGTGTTGGGATTAAAGACACATGCCGTCACACCTGGCCTTACATAACTTTTAACCATGTCTTGAAGTCTTTTCTGCCCTTTCATGCTTTATACTAAGGTGCTTATCAGCGTGATTGTTCAGTGTCATCTCAGGCATCAGACTGCCAACTCCACGGAGGCAGGGGCTATGCAAATGCCCAACACCTTTGGGAATGACTTCTGTTACAAAGAGAACTCTTGCCTGCCCTTGAAACCAAAGCTAATCTTCTGTTTTGAGATTATTTAACACTATCGATTCGGTTTGCCTTCTTACTGTGTAATCAGTTTGTTTACTATAACCAAGCTTACTAGACCTTACTCTCCCCTGGTAATAAACTTTACAAATTAAGCTGGACACATGCCATTATTAAACTATGTTCCCTATGGTTTGCTCATGACCCAGAACAATGTCTGTAGTTAGACATGGTGTGTGTGTGTGTGTGTGTTTGTGGTATGTATGTGGTATGTGTGTGGTGTGTGTGTTTGTGGTGTGTATGTGGTGTGTGTGTGGTGTGTGTGTTTGTGGTGTTTATGTGGTGTGTATGGTATATGTAGTGTGGTGTGCATGTAGTGTGTGGTGTATGTAGTGTGTGTGTGTGGTATATGTGTGATATGTGTATGTGTGTGCTGTGTGTGGTATGTATGTGATTTGGCAATGTATATGTGTATGCTGTGTGTATGTGTGTGGTATATGTGGTGTTTGTGGTGTTTGTGGTATATGTATGTGTGCACCCTGTGTGTGTGGTATATGTATGTGTGTGCCCTGTGTGTATATGTGTGTTATGTGTATGTTTATGGTATGTGCCCTGTGTGTGGTGTCTATGTTTGTGGCATGTGTATGTGTGTGCCGTGTGTGTGATATATGTGTGTGGTATATTTGCGGTATATTTGTGGTGTGTGTGTGTGTGTGTGTGTGTGTGTTCTGATAATATCACTGCTGAAAGCAGTGAGATTGGAAAAAAGACTTCTCCACATTTTGTTGCAAACAACAGGTGGGATTAGACTGGTAATACCTGTTTGCAATTTTGTATGCTGTTCTGGGTCAGTAAGGATCAGAAAAGGAATATTCTTCCCTAAGGCAAAGTTCCTCATTTCCTTTCCCATACCATGCTGGATGTACTGTTTAAATAAATATAGAGACAGCCCTTTGCTCAAGGGACGTTTCTGAGACTATCAGAAAGGAACAGTTCTTCAGAACAGATTGGGCTCATTCTGTGTTTAAATGACCCTAAAAGTTATTATTTCCTTAATGTGGTACTGACCCATTTTGCTGCCCTGTGTGAGGATCAGGCCCTACCACAGGCACCCAGCACGTGCTCTGTGGTGTGGCACCCAATAGAAGAAGGTCCAGGCCACTGCTACAGTGGTAAGCAGAAGGTCTGACTTCAGAGAGTAATCAGAAAACTGTAATACACGAGAACTCACATAGGAAAAGCTCTGAGAAATTCATACTTAACAAATGAGCTTTACCCAAGCTTCTTCCTAAGGATTAGTCAATGGTTACCTATGTTTATGTAGTGATTTCTATGTGCCAGGTTTCATGCAAGCGTCAATTCAGTTAATCCTGGAAGACTCCATGGAGTGGGTTCTATATCGGTAGCTGTTTTGTAAATGTGGAATCTGAGACATACAAGAGTCTGGTGACTTACCCAAGGACTCACAGCTAACAAGCAGCAGGCCAAGACTCCAGCTGCTGTTTTCATGTGCTCTGTTCTCTTAGATACTTTGTGTCAAGCCAGAAATGCTTCTCTTTGGTCCTGAGACTGGAGATGGCTGGCAGAGGATTTCTAGGGCCCCATCTCAGATGAACACCTCTCGAATCAGGGATGTATCAGTGACAGATTCAGAGAGTTCTTTTTAAAAAGCCATCAGCGTGTACGTGTGGGTGCATGCCCCTGTGTGTATGTGGGGGTCAGAGGACAACTTTGTGGATTCAGGTCTCTCCTTCCACCTGATGTGGGTTCTGGTTCTCAAATGTACATCATAAGGCTTGTGCAGCAAGCACGTTTACTACCAAAGCCACCTCCCCTTTTCCCCATTCTGTTCAGAGTGTTCTAATACACAGCCAGACGCAGCACTTCCCGGCAATGTTCAGGAAGCAGGGAGACGGCCACCAAGCCCTGTGTGCCACTGGACAGGTCGCTGCACTCTTCTCTCTTCATAAAATAAAAGGTCTGACTAGTTCATCTCTTCAGTTTGATAATTCAGAACTTTGTGCATCTCTGAGGAGCAATAGTGACTAGATCCCTACCTGCCACTTCATTTATCCTGAGAAATTAATCCGAAGTGACCAGTCACCTGACCTTTTAAGTATATGGTGAGAGTTGGCAAATGAGAAATGGGGAGGGGGGGATGGAGAAGTAGAAGGGAGAGAGGATGACCAGGAAGGACGAGAAGGAGCTGAAACAGAAAAGGGGGTGGGTTCTGTGGACAAGGCCGTTCCTCCAGGAGTCCAGGAAACAAGAGAGCATCTCAGAGTCTGCAAATTACTCAGTCACCCCTCGTGGTTAACAGGCAGGCACAGGCTTCTGACTTGCTCTAAGGGGGGGGGGGGGAGAGAGAGAGAGAGAGAGAGAGAGAGGAGAAATGAAAAGGATGATTTAAAAGCCACAGACACACAGAGCAGAGATTGTAGATATGGAACAATAAATGTATGTTCTGGTCAAATTGCGGAGTGGAGTGTCTGTATTAGGCTGCGTTTGTAGTCTGTGTGTGTCGAGTGATGGGGAGGCCTGATTATGCCTGGGGAAGTCATCAACAATGGGGCCTGATGTTTTGTTTCCACTTTTCAAAAGCGCTCCTTTTTTTTTTTCCCTCCCAGTGATAAGGCCCAGGAAATGGTTAGTGACATGCTCGTGGGAACCTATGGAAAAGAATACACCCGGTATCAGTGGTGCAGCCATGGCCCAGGAGCAGAGCCGGTGGGTGGGGGAGCTGCAGGGTCCCAGCGTGGGCTGCAGTGGTGAGATAGCATTGAGAAGGCCGCCCGGAGCCCTGCGCCCCCAGTCTGGGGACCAGGCCCCTTTATTCAGCCAGAATGGGTGGAAGGCCAGACAATGTAGTGCTATATTTGGTTTGACAACAAAGGACTCTAGAAAGATTTGATAGTGTGGGGATGGCCGGGAAGGCGGTACAGAATCCTGCACAATATGGGCTTTGCAAAGGTATTTAGCTCGGTCCTTTATGCCGGGAGCATGGCAGGGGATGGATGTGTCCTGACGTCTAATGGCTTTTGTCCAGGTCAGGGTTCTGTTTGCTAGAGTGGGGTCTCTAGGCAGAGCTCAGAGGTGTCAGGATGCTGCGGGGCCACCACACTGAGGAGCCACCTGAATCACTCTGGACAACTGCTGATGCTCCTTCCCTGGAGCCCAGGCTCCAGCAGGCCCAGAAACCCTTAGATCAAGGAAAGCAGCTACACAGGTATCCTAACTAGAAAGAGACAGCTTTAAGTCTCTTCCGGGCCGGGGTTCCAGGGAAAGCTACCCAGGATGAGGGAGGAGGGCATTGAGTGTCACTGAATACCACGCCCATGTTTCTGGAAATTCTGGGATGTTATCAGGACTTTCTGGAGGAATAGAAACCATAGACGCTGCATCTTCTCATAAAGATTATAGAGTGGCTCACTGGCAGAAGCTGGATAATCCCACAATGGCCGCTGTGGTGGAAAGCAAAGGAAACCAAGACCTGCGGAGTTGAAGGAGCTAGAACAAGAGGGGTCAATGAATGGCTCACCCCGATTTCCAGGCTAAGGTCCCAGAAGCCCCCTAGAGAGCCGCTGGTGTGAGTCCACGTTCAAAGCCTGAAGAAGCAAGTGCTGATGTCTACGTTGACGGCAACAGAAACAATGGCTAAGAAGAGTTGGCCTGCTGCTCACACGTCTTCTGTTTCTTCCACTTCTCCGTCTGAGCTCCCAGTTAAATGGACGGTGCAGACTTCATCCAGGGCAGATCAGCCTCCTTCCTATGCTGATGGAAACTCCAGCTGTGCCTGGAAATGCCCCACAGGCACACCCAAAAGTGTTTTACCAACTTTCTAGGTGTTTCTCAATCCGGCCAAGTTGTCAGCCAAGATTACTAACTAGAAAGAAAGTACCCCAAGGGGCCCAGTCCTGCTCAGTAAGGGTCTAGTAAAGGAAGCACCAATCTATGGTGGGTACCAGAGTTTCTGGGTAAGGGGATGAAGTGAAGGGAGCAACCTCAGAAATACAGGGGAACTTGGCAGTGGGGTCCAATGGGCTTCCCAGCTATACTAGAGAAGTGTTCTGGTCCAGAGATGGGAAAATAGGGCTTACCACTTAACAACAATTATGACATGTAGGGACTTCTGTCTCAGGCATGAAACATCAGTGACTATTTTTTACCTCAATTCTGCTTATTTGAATCTTGAAAATTGTATCATGCTGCCTGAATAACAGCTCCAGAAAAGTCATAGGACAACAAGCAGACTGGGGCTGGGAAAAGACAAGAGAGGACACAGTTACCTCAGGGGTCATGGGCGGTATCCCCTGTCAATGCCAGGTAAGTCCAGTAGAATGAGAATCTGTGTTGGGGAGGTCCCTGGTCTGGGAATGCCTTCTTCCTATAGACAAACTTGTCAATTGATATTAAGTCTATGTGGGCAGAGGCTGGTGCAAGGATTTCCCCTCGAGAAGGCTTCTTCAGTACCTCTGTGCCCCTTTACTCACCACCAACACCATGGAAGCCTCCAGAGTGTCCCTAGAGACTTCTGACTTCTTTGTTAATTTAACCCATTCCATACAACCATCGACCCATATGACAGACTCTTCATTCCCAGATGCTGAGGATCACCCTGAGTACTATAGAATATTGATCCTTTAAGGCCTTGAATTCTCAGGCTAGTAAGGGAGTCAGTAGACTGAACCACTACAAAGTCAGAAAGGCAGATTTTAGGGTGCCTCAGAGGAGGAAGTATCAAATCCTACCTAAGAAAGGTCAAGTCTTCATAGAAAACTGATGTTCAATA
This sequence comes from Nannospalax galili, assembly GCF_000622305.1. Lineage (NCBI taxonomy): Eukaryota > Metazoa > Chordata > Mammalia > Rodentia > Spalacidae > Nannospalax > Nannospalax galili. The sequence goes on from NW_008355789.1 coordinate 8,010,825, forward strand.
AATAGGTGAGTTGGGTCTATATGCAATGAACTGTGTCTTCTTTCCCAAATTTGTATGTTGAAGTTTCAACCCTGAGGCCTTCAAAATTGACGAGGTTTGGCAGTAGCTCCTCAAAGAGGTAATTAAGTTAAAATGAGGTCATTATGGTGGTTTTAAATCCGGTGTGACTGCTGTCCTTACACAAGGAGAAAGTTTAAACATTGAACAGGCACCTAGAGAGGATAGTGGGGAGCCATGGCAAAGAGATGGCTATTGACCACCACAAACAAGAAGAGAACCTGGAACACAGGCCTCCCTCGCAGTCCTCATCAGGAGCCGATCCACTGCCACCTTGATGTTGAACTTCTAGTGTTCAGAACTGTGAGGAAAGACATTTCTGCTGCTCATGCCATCCAGTCTGTGGTACTCACCTGTGACAGCCCTAGTTCACTGAGTATTATCACGCCACACGGTGACATTCTTTGACGGAAGGAGCTCCTCCACACAGGCTTGACACGGGTGCTTAGTAAGTGCTGAACTGAAACGGCACAGCGTCTCATCTTTGACCTCCAATAATGCTAACCTCAAGTAGAACATGCATGCCACATTTGATTCAGTACTCAGTTTCTACCTCAGTTTTCATTGCCCATTGTGTGAGCTCCTTGTTACTGTGACCAAACGTGTGATAAAAAGCAGCTTATGGGAGGAAGGGTTTATTCTGGCTAGTAGTTCAGAGGAATACAGTCCCCCCTGGGTGGGGGCGGGTAGCAAGAGTGGGCCGGTCACGCTGTGTTCTTAGTCAGGAAGCAGAGAAAGATGAGCCCTGATGATCAGCTCACTTTCTCCTTTCTTTCTTGTTACTCAGCCTGAGACCCCAGCTTTTTGGATGGTGTTGCCCACATTCAGGGTGAGTTTTCCCCCTCAGTTAAACCTCTCCAGAAACACACTGGGTATATCTATACCCAGAGGCGTGTCTCCTAGGAGATTCTAAATCCAGTCAAAATAACAATGAAGATTGAGGATCACACCCATTCACAGTCAGGTAGGAGGCTGGTAGCTTCTACAATATGTATTGAGAATTATGAGGAAGAAATTCCTCCTCAACTTTTAATAGGATCTTAACTCCATCTGCCATGGGCCTGTGCTCCACGGCAAGTTCCACACACTCTGGGATGAAGTTGGTGACACAGCCTACCCTTAGGGAACCCTGCAGGAGGACAGAGTTGGGCACACAAGTCAGAAGATTAGAGAGGGCACCAATAAGGTGGGCTGAGAACAGCATCTCAGATATCCAACTGGATGAACTGAATTCCCTCCTGCTGACCCTTGGGAGTATTCTTGGTCCTGGGATGAACCCAGGGCTGACAGGGAAAAACGTGGATTTCCAGGACACTGAGGAGTTTCAGCTTCTAAATGGCAAGCATCCAGATACTGGTAGAGCTGAGTGATTGGAAGGATAGAGAGCAATTGTGTGTGCTAATGAGGGCTGGGGAATCAGCCAGGAAGCCACATGGTGACATCTACCACAGTATGACAGCTTTGGAGACAAGCACTGTGGGTCAGCTCCATGTGCATTCACATACACATGTGCATTTACTCCAACATATGTGATATCATATGCTTCTAACAATGTGGAAAACACACTACCCTATGTTGTAGCACCTGCGCATAACACTGGGCAGGGCCAGTGTGCACAATACACATACAAAGCTGTATGCGTTCAGGGGCACATGTGTGTATGTTCCTAAGAATCTATCCACACAAAAACTTAAGTTCAATCTAAGTTATATCCGACAACAGTGTATGAAAGTCATCTTTCCTCAGGGTCTGTACCTTCTTCAACAATTTAGGACGTCCTCCTGGACCCAAAACAAGTTCTTTGTGTTCCCTGTGGGTCTTTGAGAAAGTAGACAGGAACTGTCCTCAGTGACTCTGGAAGCTATAATGCTGCTCCCAACACATAGGACTACCTCCATTATTGATTTTTAAGACCAAGAAGACAATGACATGTGTGTTTTAAAAAAAGCATCAGACTGAGAATCTGAAGATTTAATTTCTTGCTGGACTATTGGTCTGTGTCCAGAATGACTAATTTTCTCTCAGCTCTATTTGTAATGGTTGTACTAAGCTGTGTGCTGTGCTGAGTAGGAATAATTTCTGAAAGGAAGAGTGCCACATTTGATTATTAATGTCTAAATCAGGCTCAAAATAGGGGTGTCTCTGACCTGTCTGTTTACAATAATATTTAAGTGTTTATTATGATTGGTCCTTATTCGGGAACTAGAGGAACAGGGCTTAGTCTAGACCAGCTCCTACTCTGTGACATTAGTTAAGACAGGCACCACATACACGCACCCCTTTCTTCTCCCCCAGCTCTCCCTCAGCCCCAGAAAACCTCTGGGTTGCTTTGACTTTGTGACTCCTGTCCATTGAGGCTTTCCTACATCATGTCAGCCTGTCACCTCTTGGAATGGAGAGTCATGCAGTAAGGCTGTCCTGTGGCTATAGAAAGAGGCAGGGGGCTGCCCAGCATGTGTTCTATGCTATGGTGTTTCCTCTGCGACGCTGTAGAGCGGAGTGCTTGCCTTCCAGTACTCAGGGTGGTTCTAGTTCCTGAACAACATGTGAATTCTCTAATCGCTGGCTGGAATTCAGAATGACCGAAGGGTGAGGACCAAGCAGGTGCCCCGAGCATTCTAACAGCACTCATAGAAAAAATGGGGAATCTTCTTAAGGAGCTCAGACTGAGTTCTTGATTTCTGCCTCTTGATATCCTAGCCCTCTTCCACCAGGCAGGATGAAGTCTCAGGAGTAGCTGAGCTCTTCCAGTGAGCTAGACATTAGACATTATACTTCATGTGACTTCAGTCATTTAATATGCTCTGCCTACCCACAGATAAGCAGTATCTGCATGTTTACCTGAGAAAACTAAGGAGAGAGCTAAACTAGAACTAACGAGGGTGGTCTAGACTCAGTACCTGACTCAGTACGCTGACTGTGTGGGCCATGCCATCTTGCACAATGGCTGTAGACTACGGAGGCTGTCCTGCTTCCACACTCTGCACTGTGGAACATACAGGTTGCCTCCAGGGTCATTTCCAACTGAGTGTGGGCCCCGCCAGCCAAAATCCCCCCTTGGGGTGCTGAATCCTACCCTACAAAGAATAAAAAAGATGTCGCGGGCTGTGCTACAGGAGAGGACACCAATCAGCCCAGCCAGGGGTCCAAACGGCCCTGTAAAGTTTCTGAAAGAGCCAGTAGTCACAACAGAACCCACCAAAGGCTACCTGGAACTTGTAGCCTAACCCCCAATATATTGATTACTTGTTAGAGTAAAGCTCATGCTCTATAGTCTTAAGCCCTAGAGTCTTATAATTCTCAAAATAGGCAGAATCTGATCCAAACCTGTCTAGTGTATTAAAAGCTAGGAAAAAATAAAGGACTGAGTGCTCAGCTCTAAATGGAACACCTACCCGAACATCCCTCCCTTGAAGACTTGGGGGACATCTCTGGAAGAGGAGGATGAAAGAATGTAGGGGCCGAAGGATAGTGTGGAATGCTGTGAGATGCCGACTTCAGGGCAGGGCATGGCTATTGCACCCATGAGTTTGCAGCTGCTGTGGCAGCAGATCAAGTCAGCCAGACTAGAGCATAGATGGGGCAGATGATTTGCAGGCCCCACCCCTCCAGAGGAGCTAGTGGCAGTTGGTAATTGCTGGGAGAAGGAGAATCATTCTGGAAGATGTGGCTGCTAGTAAGTTCCACAGGCACCAGTGGATGGTCCCACACATGCACAATATAGGCAGCACTGACTGGACTTAGTGGATTATCAAAAAACAACAAAAAGATGTCAAGTTGGGAGGGTGATGTGTTGGGATGTGGGGAGAGTTGGAGGGGGAAAAAGAGGGTAGATCTGACATTTCATTGTATATCTGTATGCCATTCTCAAGAGTAGACACCACCATGTGCTTTTCAAGTGGATGAGGCTCACTTACCAACACAGACATATATTGGATTATGAATCAAACCTCACAAATATAAAAACATTCTGTTACATTAAGATGGGATCAAGCTTGAAATCACTATTAGGAGTTTCTCAATGCAAGAAAATTAAGTAGATGCTTCTAAATAATCTACAGGGTCAAAAGGAAGCCTCAAAGATCATTGGTTACAGGGATAAGTCAACATTAAATCATAGAGGAAAGCAGAGCTGGGATGTAGCTCAATGGTGGAGTGTTTGCCTTGTACACATGAGGTCCTAAGTTCAATCTACAGAACCACAAAGAAAGAGAAGGAGCCGGAGGAAGAGGAGAAAGTCCTCCTCTTTTAGCTCAGTAATCTAAGCTTCCACATTAAAAAGATCAAGGGGTTGGAGAGATGGCTCAGCAGTTAAGAACACTGACTGTTCTTGCAGAAGTCCTGGGTTCAAATCCCAGCACCCACATGGCAGCTAACAACTGTCTGTAACTCCAGTTCCAGGGGACCTGACAGCCTCTTCTGTCCTCTACAGGCATTTCACGACACAGGTGCATGTACCTACATGCAGGCGATACACGCATACACATAAAATAAAAATAATAAATATTAAAAAAAAAAGATTGAGCCGGGCGTGGTGGTGCACACCTTTAATTCCAGCACTTGGGAGGCAGAGGCAGGTGGATCTCTGTGAGTTCAAGGCCAGCCTGGTCTACATAGTGAGTTCCAGGACAGCTGGGGTTACAAGGAGACCCTGTCTCAAAAAGACAAAAGAAAAAAAAAGATTGAAAAGGAGCAAAATATACCGAAAGCGAGTAGAGCAAACAGATAAAAGAGAAACCAATAGGATAAAACAGGCAAGCGAAAGCAGTAAGAAATCTCCGTGAATTCCAAGTGTTTAATTCTTGTTTATTCATTACTTGTAAAAGCTGATGCATAGTATTTATACATATTTATAGGGAAAAGGTGATATTTTGATTCATATATAATTGGGTGATGATCAATGCAAAGTAACGAACATATTCATCACTACAAGTTCTTATCCTTTTTATAATGACTTCATTATTCTCTACCAGAAAAGATCAATAAAATGTATGCACGTCAGGGCTGGCAAGATGGTTCAGTGGGGAAGAGCACTAGCCTTCAAGCCTGACAACTTGAGTTTGAAAGAACTGACTCTGGTACTCTGATCTCTACACATGTTCTGTGGTATATTTATACACAGATACTTATACACAAGGACACATACACACACAGTATAAAGAAATAAATGGGAAAAATTAAAAATTATTTATCTATTAACACTGACAAAGAAAGCAAAAGAGAAAAAAGACTGAGTTATAAGCATTGGGAATTTTAAAAAACTGAAAATGAATGGTATTCCTCAAGCAATGCTCTATAAATTTAAATTTTAAGATGAGGGGGGCTGGAGATGAGAGATGGCTCAGCAGTTAAGAGCACTGGCTGCTCTTGCAGAGAACCTGGATTCAGTTCTCAGCACCCACATGGTGGCTAACAGCCATCTGTAACTGCAGTTACAGAGGAGCTGATGCCCTCTTCTGACCTCTGCAGGCATTGCACAACGTGAGTGCACTTACATATATGAGGCAATACACTCATACACACAAGATAAATAAAATTTAAAATTAAATGGACTAATTCCTTGAAAATCATAAATGACTAAAGTTTACTCAAGTTGAAATAGATCATATAAATAGTCCTATAACTATTCTAAAAGTTTAATTCATACTTCAAAACTTTACTTCTTGGACTGGTGACCTGGCTCAGTGGGTAAAGGACCTTGCCCCAAGTCCAAGGCCCTGAGATTAATCCCAGGGACCCATATATTGGAAGAAGAAACCCAATTACCACAAATTCTCCTCTGATTTACACACATACATTGAGGCACATGTGCACACAACACACACACACACACACACAAAATACATGTAATTAAAGAATTTTAAAATTTACATCTTATAGGAAAATTTACTGAAACTGGATCATTGATCTAAATGTGAAAACTAAAACTCTATAATATTAAAAGAAAATAGAGGGGGGGTCTGTAAGACCTTTTAGTAATGAGTTGTAGCACATGACTTTGAACATTTACTACATAAAATACAGATTAGTAAACTGAATTTCATCAAAATTAGAAACCTTTGTGATGAAAGATATTGTGATTAAAATAGAAAAGGTCTATAAACTGTGAGAAAATAATTGCAAACCAAAAATATGACAAAACTACTATATAGAGATTGTATAAAGAAGTCACAAAACCCAGCAAGAACAAGAATAAAAGAAAAATAACCATGGCTGGAGCGCTGGCTCAGTGGTTAAAAGTACTGGCTGCTCTTACAGAGGACCTAGGTTCAATTCCCAGCACCTACATGATGGCTAACAACCACCTGTAATTCCAGTTCCAGGAGATCCAACACTCTCTCCATAGGCATTGGACATCATGGGTGCACTTACACACATTTAAGCAATACACTCATATGCACAAAATAAAAATAATAAATAAAATATATAAAAAGGAAAATAGTCACAATTTGAAAATGGGTAGAAGGCATAAGCAAGGCATTTCAATAAAGCATACAGACTGCATATGACATAAAAAAACACCTCTCAACATTGTCGATCAGTAGGAAAGTATAAATTAAAGTCCTGGTAAGATGCCACACAGGAGAGTAACTAAAACAGAGATGCTGGTGATGCAGTGTTTGTGAAGATTCAGGGCAGCTGCAGCTGCAATAGACCACTGATAGACATCCCCAGTGGCTTAGCCACTCTGGGAAGTTTGGGCAGGTTCTTATAAATGTAAACATGTATTTATCTTACAACCCAGAATCTTACTCCTTATCACTGACTTTGTATAAATTTATCTTTATAAATGTCTAGTCACGCCTACAGCAGCTCTATTTATAACCACAAATTAGAAAAAAAACCTCAAATATCCTTCAGTAGATGAATAGATAAGTAAATTGTGGGCTATCGCTCAGTAATATAAATAAATGACACTTGGGAAACTCGGATGAATCTTAAAGTTATTTTGATCTTAAGGAAGCCAGTGTCAGTAGATTGTAGACAATGTCATTTCATCTGTATGGTAGTCGTAAACTGACAAGAATACAGTGATGGATCACGAATCAGTGGTCATCAGGAGCTGGGGGTAGGAGCGTAACTTCAAGAAAGTTGAGGGAATTTGGGAGGAGATGGTATTGTTTTGCAACACGATTGTGTGGAAACTATACAAATCTGTATGTGCGTTTAAACGGAACTGCCCACCAAAAAGATCAGTCTTACCAGTGTTAAATATTTTATGTGCATATTTGTGTGCCTGAGTGAATGCAGGTGTTTCATGTACATGCAGGAGCCCAAGGAAGTCAGAAGAAGGTGTCAGATCTCCTGGAACTAGAGGTACACGTGGTTGTGAGCCACCACGTAAGTGTTGGGAACAAAACTCAGGTCTTCTGCAAGAGCAATAAGTGTTCTTAATTGCCGAGCCATCTCCCAGCCTCTTAATGCTAAATTGTTAAGAGAGAATTCAAAGTCAGTATTAGAAATAAAGATAGAAAGATATCTAAACTTCATCCTTGAGATTCCAATCAAAGAGCAGCACATTAAGCCCCCAAATAAATAGACTATAAGAAATAAAATTGAGAAATTGGTAAAGTTGATTATGGACAAAAACAGAAAACAAATCAATGAAGTCAAATTTTGATTCAATAAATACAGTTAATAAATTTTGGAAAACTGAGCAAAGGAAAGAAGGAAAAGCATAAGCCATAGTTTTCACGAGTGGGAGTGGAGCTGTCACTGTAGACGGTGGAGCTGTTAACGGGGCAGTGAAAAGATTCTGAACAACTTCAGGGTAGTAAATTCAATGATTTAAGCTAACAGTGTAAAATAAATATGTCCTGAAACCCTGACTCCGTAACAAATGTGAAGAAGAAACAGCAAGGCCGAGCTTCCCGGTGTCTGTTGAAGCACTCGCTTTCACGATCAACACTTTTCCCCCACAGAAAACCTTAAGCCCAGATGACTTTCTTGGCAAATTTCATCAAAGATTTAAGGAATAAATGAAAACAATTTTGCATACATACAGCCTTTCAGGGCAGAAGGGAAAAGCTTTTCAATTTTAGGAGTCCAGCACTAGCTGTATTCCAAAACCAAGCAAGGCTATTACCCAGAAAAGAAAATTCTAGAACAATGCTCCTCCTAAAGATAGACTCAAAAGTTCTTAGTAAGACACTCCCACTGGAATGCAGCATTTTTGGAAAAGTTACCTTACCATGATCGAGAGGAGGCTGTCCCAGGGATTCAAACTAGGGCTGAGATTTGAAAGCTGAGGCTGGAGAGATGACTCAGCAGTTAAGAGCACTTGCTGCTCTTACAGAGGACCTGAGTTCAGTTCCCAGCACCCACACTGCAGCTAACACGCATAACTCCAGTTCCAGGTGATCTGACACCCTTTTCTGACCTCCATGAACACTGCATGACACAGGTGCAGGTGCACTTACACACGTGCAGGCAATGTACTCATACACATAAAATAAAAATAATAAAAAATATTTTTTAATTAAAAGATCTCCTTTTCACAGCTTGTATTTGAGAGCCATCCCTCTGTCACGCCTCTCCATAGACACCACCTTCTGGTCTTGGGGTTGAGCTCTACTGGTGAAAATAGGAATCAGAACACCAGTGGGAGAATCATTCTGAGTCTATAATCACAGCTAACATGTACAAATAGTCCAGCTACACCTAACCTGTACTAGGGACCAAGCTAAGCTCTTCAGCATCTTATAGACACTTTACAACAGCAAGCCATGATCATTACTACAAGTGTCCTGTTTTATAGATTATAAAGACATAAATCCGGCCAGTGAGACGGCTCAGCAGGTAAAGGCAATTGTTGCTACGTCTGACAACTTCAGCTTTCAATGTGGTGGAAGGAGAGAACAGACACTCACAAGCTGTCCTCTGACCTCCACATGTGTTGTGTGTGCTATGGCATACGTATTCCCCCATAAACTTAATTAATTATAATTGACCAGTTATTTATTTATTTATTTATTTATTTATTTTTACACTATATCCTTTTACTTACACAAACACATAATTATACAGGATGTATTGTTCTCCATGATTTTCATTCCTTTTTTTTTTTTAATTAGAAGAAGCATTTCATTACAACAGCATTACCCTACTCAATAACATTTTCCTGAGCTAGGGTACATCTCTTTCAAAATTGGCTGTACATTTCTAGGTTTACAGATGAATTATTATGCTTATATAAT
>NW_008355789.1:8022916-8107872 GCF_000622305.1 Nannospalax galili
CAGGGAAGTAGAGGGAGGGGAGGGTGGGGCCAGGTCCAGAAGCAGTGCTCCTGGGGCCCAAGGAAGGCACTAAGTTGGTTTGGGTGAAAAATATCAGGAAGCAGTATTGGTTCCCCAGGTGTCTGGGGACCCAAGACTAGGAATGGCACAGGGCCCAAGCTAGGAGTAGAGAACAGCGGGGGAGATGGAAGGGTGATTGAGGCCAGGGGAGTCAAGGCGCAGAGAGTCCGCGATAGACTTGCCCCAAGAGAGGACTGAGGGTAGGAGAGCAGGCTAGGAGAGTTAGCCGGTGGTGCAGGTCCAGGGAAGCAGAGAGAGGTCTAATTATTTGTTTTTAAAAAGACAAAATTCCAAGGTCCAACGTCGTTATTTAAAGTTTTAGTCCAGCTTGTTTGCTCAAGCGGAAAACCCAGAAGCTCAGGTCTGAATCCCAGCAGCCTGATTTCAGGACTCGTGCTTTGATAGTTTCCCACTGGACACTTGATTGCTTTTGTTTGTTTGGATGAGCAGTTGCCTCTAATCAATCATTTCATAGGCCAAGGAAAATTACTCTGTAGGACCTACTATGTGCCAAACCTATGCTATGTGTTCTCCCCACTCTGTTGATGAACAAATTGAAGTTAAAGGAAGCTAGAAAATTTGAGCAAAGTTACACAGCTAAGACAGGTCAGACCTGCTATTATCACCCCTTACTCTAAGGTTCTGTTGCCAGGGGGCTGGGGGAGGGGGTCCAATTTCCTTTCTGTTGAGACAAAACTCTGACCAAAAGTAACTTAGGGGAGGGGAGGAAAGGGATTATTTGGCTTATGCTTCCAGATCACAGTCTATCACTGAGGGAAGTCGGGGCAGGAATCAGGCAGAAACCTTGAAGGGACACTGCTTGCTGCCTCACTTACTCAGCTAGGTTCTTTATGCAGCCCAGGACCCCTTCCTAGGGATAATGTTGCCCACAGTGGGCTGGGCACTACTGCATCAATTAATAATAATCAGTACACACCCCCACAGACATGCCCACAGGCCAATCTGATCTAGGAAATTCCTTAACTGAGGAACCCAGGCTTCTCAGTTGACTCGAGGCCATGTCAAAATTGATTTTTAAGGATCACAAGGACAGCAGGGAAAACATATGCAAAATCTATGCCTGCAGGCTGAAAACTCATCAGCTCTCCTAACAGCTCCCGTTGTTAGTGCCTCTCTGTTGCCACTGACTGCCTTTATCCCCAACCTTCTCCCTTCTAGCCTCACCTTCTCTTTCCTTCGAGGACTTTCCTGCACCTTTCCATTTAATCAATGGTCCCACCAACCAAGGAACTCCTCAGCCCTGTCTCCTGCAGGAAGCACTCCAATCTCTCTAAGGTGCTGACTCCCCCCCCCCTTTTTTTTTAAACTCAAAACCATCAAAGAGTGCTTCATCTCTTAACGAGTGAAATCTTCCTTTGGAATTGCTAGTTAACTTTGTCCTTGCAATTTTTATTGCAATGCCTTGTTTCCAAAGGCTTTGAACATTCCTAAATGACAGAGACAATATATTCATGTCAGAGATTGGTCATGGCATTTCTCTATGAGTGGTGCATGGTGCCTACTGATTCACATGTCTTGTCCTCAGGCTGGACTTTATTGATAACCCTGCCATGTAGCTATTTCCTCTAAAGTGGACCTATTCTGTTAAGGCTCTGGTAGTTGAACAAAACTTAAAAGGTTCAGGAAGCTCCTGAAACTTACAAGATTTACAAGGCTCCTTGCCAAGGTTATGCAAGCAGGAAACATTGCTAAGGAGAAGAGACTGACCAGCCAAGTAGCTTGCAAATAGCTAGGTTGCCTGCAAGTTGTACAGGTTGCTCTGGTGATACAGTTTCATGAGTTTCTACCCTTGCTGGGGTGGGCTTGTTGGTGATGTGGCTGCCTTTAAGTCACCTGTAATCCTGTAAGTAAGCCAAATGAACTCATTGGTTCACTAAGCTATGCTTGCATAGAATCATTTCTTTGGCTTGTTATCCACGTTCTATCTGGGGTAAACAGATTAGGTATTTATTCACGTCTTCCCAGGAAAAGTTGCAGGACAACCCCATCCCAAAGGAGCAGTCCCCACCACCCTTCACCTGTGTCCTGCCTTGTTTTTCCTAGCTTGAATTCTGGAATATGTTGTTTTTGTAGAATTTCTTGATGTCAGTTTTCTTCACTAGAAGGTAAGGTCAACAAGAACAGGCAGTTGGTTCTATTTACCACTGGATCCCAAGAGTCTGAAACAAGGCTCAGCTCACAATCAGTGTTCACTGTTTCTTTGAATAGATGACTATATACATGACTTAGGGCAATTATGTGTCCCCTTGTTTCTGTTTCTAGTCTATAATCTGTATGTCTCTAATCTAATATTTTAGAAAACATTCATGCAACAGGTGGTTGGGTGATTATAAATCCTGTTCACTAAGTATTTCCAGTTGCTACCTACTTTCTTCTACCACCCCTACCTTTGAGTAACACAGTAGCATTGAACTTAGAAGCTCCTTTGTGACATGGAAGGGTCATGAGTTTAATTGTAGCCAATAACTTATAAGAAGTGATACTGTCTCTTGTGTGTTGATATGATATCACTTAGAAATTTATTCTCCTCTGCCATAAAAGACATATTCCAGGGTGAGAAGTGTATGGAGCAAAGCCCTTTCTAACATTCATTGGACAGGAATCAAGAGAATTACCTTTGGGGTACATCACTGGGATTTGGGGATTATTTGTCACATAGTGCAATGAAGCCTATACTGACTTGTCACAGGATTTAGATAATTCATTTAAAAATTACTTGATCATCATATTCACACATCCAGAATGTTCAGAATGTCATCATCTGTATGACTGGGACTCTTTAGCATTATTGGTTGGATACAGATAAATGCATATTTCTGTGTTTCTTCTGTTACAACAAACAATTGATAACTTTCTATTCTTGGCACTCAAGATGCGAAGTGAGGTGTGGCTCTAAAGGCTCTGGACGGTTGTGGTAGAATCTCCTGACTTATAGAATTCCTCAGAGTGCTCTGACATCAGTGTCACACACAGACTTGGTAGATATGCCCCACATATTTTAACAGGAAAGTCCCATGATCAGTTTTATTCCCCCAAAGTAGCTAAAACAAAAGTAGAACCAGAGATGGTCCTTTTGGCCAAGGCTGAGAAATGGAGGAGAGGCTGCGTTGGATCATCTTTTCCTACAGTCTGACTGATGGTTGGTCTGTGGGGACTGCAGAAGACCTCTAATTAATTATTACTGGAGAACATGAAATCATAAACAAAATTCCTTGTAATAAATTTTTCAAATGAGATCACATGTTTTATTTACAGTATTTGCCCATTTTGGGCTTTAAAATCTATGAACAAATATTTCTTCAGCTAAGATTAGGGTTTGCTGTCCATTTCCCCAGTTCTATGCTGGTTTTTGTCTGTTTGAGTTTGCATGGGGCTTTTGTGTGCTGACACCATTGCTGTACATTCATATGAGCAGGGTCCCAGGAGCTTGTACGACTCTATTTCCATATGGTCATGCACCTCCTCCTTGACTCTTACAAACTTTCTGGCCCCTCTTTGGCAATGGTCCCTGAGTCCTGGGCGGATGAAGTCTAATACAGGAGTCCTGCCCAAAAACCAGCATTCTGCAGACTCTTAATCGCTACCCAATCTTAGCTGAAGAAATATTGGCAACTAATTACTGCTGGGTGAGGAAGAGTTGACCAGACCTCAGTAGATGAACTTGCCATGAGGAACATCTGGGGACACTAAGTTGACACAATAGGCCTTATCACAAATGACAGAATGGGTGAACTACAGCGCAGGGGCTACAGGAGGATGCTGGCGGGGAAGGGGGTATAAAGATGATTGAGATGGATTGAAACGTTCTGTATGAAATACACAAAAAGTCAATTAAAAATATCTACGAACAAAACAAACATTATTTTAAAAGATAAAACAGATGGGGAAAGTCCTCGATAGCCTTCTGTCTATTCTTCCAAGGATGTGGAGAGGAGGGCAGGCCAGGCTCTGTGAGCTGGAAGAGTAAATCCCCCCCTTTTCTTTGTGGAAGATTTAAACTACATACAGGTCCCTTCATACAGGGAAGGGAAGTAGTCCTGTTGTGGGTCTAATGCTTTGCTACTGAATTCCGCATGGCACTGGAGTAGAAAACAGAATATATTCAAAGAGCAAACTTCTGTAAGGAAAGAAGATTCTGGAGCTGAAGAAATAAATGACTTAGGGGCTTAGAGTACTTACTATCTTTGCAGAGTACCTGATTTTGGTTTCCAATACCACATTGCAACCACTTGTAACTGCAGCTCCAGGGGAACCTAATGCCTCTGGCCACTGCAGGCACCTGTACTCACATGCACATGCTCACGTACAGATTTACATACACACAATTAAAATAAATAATAAATAAATAATAAAATAATAAAGAAGCTTCCATCAGCCAATTTTCTCTAGCTAAAAATCAGGAACCTCTTTACTATAAACAGTCTGTAAAGAAACAGTGGGACTTAAGAGAGAGGACAGTGGTTAAGAGCACTGGCTGCTTTTGCAGAGGACCTGGGTTTGATTCCCAGCATCCACAAGGTAGCTAACAACCATTCTACCTCCAGTTCCAGGAGAATCCGATGCCCTCTTCTGACCTCTGTCGGCATTACACAATATGGGTTCACTTACATACATGCAGGCAATATATTCATACACATTAAATAAAAATAATAAAACAAATTTTAAAAAATATTTGAGAAAGTGAACAAAATGGGAGATGAGACCCACATCCTCACAGGTCCTTTATGATCCTTGGGCAAGAGGCACTGTCTGGAAACACCCCTGTTCACACAGTCTTAGCCCTGATGGACCAGGAATGCTTTTACCAAAGTGTCCATAGGGCTCTGTTTCCTGATCAAAGAATGCCAGGCCTACAGTAATTATGGAATGGGTCTTTAAGAACTCAGATAGATACCAGTTTGGGACGAAACCCAGAGGGTGGGGTCGACATTTTCCAGTGTATGTGTAAGTACAAACCAGTAATACTTTGGGCTATATTTTTGTGGATGCTATATAAAATTGCCATGAATTTGGTGACTTAAAAAGACAGAAATTTATTCTCTTACAGTTATAGAGGACTAATTATAAAATCATGATCTCTGTGAAATCAGAGTGTTTCAAGGTCATGCATGCTTGTTCTAGTATGTTCTGTGATAAAACACTGCCAAACTGGAACGTGGCTCTGACCTCTCCAAGCCCACCCCCATTTACATGCCTTCTCTGTAAGGCTGCACCCCCTAAACCTCCACAAACAGCACCACCAACTGGGGCCAAGTAAAATACACAGAGCCTATGAGGACATTTTCATTCAAACCACCATGGCCTTCAAAGATGACTCCAGTGTCCATATTAGAAGACGCGGTGGATAGACAGTAGCGTCCATTGAACTGCAGATGACCAGCCTGTGGGAGGGAGGTATTATGAACCTGTTGAGCATGAAGTATCACAGGGCTTTAATAGGAACTATTATGGTGCACCTGAGAAATAGGAGTCATTGATGAAGTTGATCACTTGGGGGAGAATGTGTACTGCGTGCCAGCCATAGGAGGATGTGAACTGAGTGTTAACCATGGTGAGGGTGTGTACTGAGTGCTAACCATGGGGCAGACATGCACTGAGTATTTCATGGGCCCAGCATGTGCTGGGTCTTTTTTTATCAAATGGTTAAAAAGGCTTTAAGTGGGAAGGGTCTCAGAGGTGAGTCTTATAGGAATGGAAGGTATTCACAAGCACTCAATACAGGAAAGGCAGCACAGAGAGCTGTGAGGAGCAGATGTGTAAGAACCCGAGTTCCTATGGTTGGCAGGCAGCGCAGAAGCCCATGGGATAAGGATGGAGTGCTGGAGAGGGGAAAGGATATGGTGGTGACACTGACCAGAAGGGCAGGGACAGATGGTGGACAGCCCTGCATTCCATACTAAGTGGTATGGAATATTCCACTGAGGGAATTTAAGCAGAGAACGACGTGATTGAATTTGAGACTTTGGCATCAGAGAGAGTAACAGTTCAAACCCAGGATTAGATATGATCTGCAGAAAAATGAATGAACAAATACATTGAAGGTATTTCAAAGGCAAACCAAGAACTTCATAGCACCATGGTCAGATTGGCCTTTGTACTAAATTTTCACTGTTAAAAAATCTACCTTTAGTTAGGTGTAGTGATATGTACCTATAATCATACCACTTGGGAGACTAAGGTTATCCTGGGCTACATATTGACTTCTGGGCTAGCCTGGACTACAAATTGAGACTTTGTCTCAATAAAATAAAAGGAAACCAGCATCAACAAATAACCAGTTCCTATGGAGATTGTTCTGTGTACAGACACTATTCCAAGCACGCTCTATGCATTCATTTAATACTTGTAATAACCCTAGGAGATACGTTAACTGAAAAGCACTGGGGTCCAGATCCAGAGCTGGTTCTGAGTCCAGGACACGGGCCTTCAAACCTGACATGACCCCAACCCTGGCCCATGCAGTCTCCCTACAATATGAAGTAGTACTGGTGAGAATTTGAAACAATCGGGTGCCTTATTTATAGCACCTAATTTGGTCCCTTCCAACCATGTGGCAACAGCTGAGAAAGGGGAGACACAGAGCGACACATGCAAGGTACGTAACTCTTAAATTGGAGCAATTAGTAAGTGGCCAAATTTAATCCATGCATTCAGACAAGCTGTGCATGCAAGAACTTTGCTGACTCTCTAAGTGCTCCATGAATACCAGTTGAACTGAGAAGCAGGTGGTTGCTAGAGAAATATTTCTCCAAACTGACTTTTGCATTCCTCAGATGCGAGCTTCACAGGCCAGGTCCCCAGATGCTGATTTTCCACCAGGGCCAGCCAAAGTGCAAGATGTAACATGGCCAGCGCTGTCCCCAACTTGCCTGCTTCTGAGCCTGACCCTTATGGGGCATTGTGGGCATCAAAGGTTGTAGAGACTGGGCAGGGACAGCAATCAGGCCCCTCATTGGTCAGGTCCCATCAAAGGCACCCATGCCAGCCTCTGCTCCACTCCAAGGCTGGGCAGATCAAAGGGCCCTGCACAGAAGTTGGGTTTCTGGAAAGCCCCAGTTCTGATCATCAATTGTCACTTTGGCAGTGACAGCAGAGAGTCCAACATGATAAGACTGCCACAGACAAGGCTTGGGGTTGCGGGGGGGGGGGAGATCAGAGCAGCAACTCCAAAGAGCAGTCCAAGCTGCTAGGGGCCCCTCTGGGCCTTGACCCCTGATGGGAAGAGAAGAAAGAACTGGAGAGGCCAGGGAGGAAAATGTTTGGAGCAAGATCACTAGAGTGATGTTGCTGCAGGCGAGAAACCTGACCTTGGCATTGATATTCCTGCCATGGAGCCAGGAGATCTGTTACCTCATGTGACTGGGAAGACAATTGACAAGCTCACACACATACACTCTGTCACGTATACACACAGTCACAAACCTAAATACCCTGGGTCATCTGGCCAGATAATGTATACATTATAAACACCCCCTGACACATTATTTGTGCATTCATTTTCCTTCACAGCCATCACACTTGCTTACATGTATGTGTGTACACATAGCTCTCCGCATGCCTGGAGATGTAAATACATAAACACATACCTGTAAACTCTCAGATTAGGAGTTCAGCTGGGACTCTGAGGAGGATGGTCCCTTGGGTAAGAGATTTATCAAGAGAGTTCTTAACACCACAGACAGGCAACATGAAGGGGGTTCTAAAGACAGTTCAAGCCCATGAGGGCTCCCCTCTGACAGGCTGCAAAGAGAGGAAGAAGGTCCTGTGCCATGTAGTTAGTAAATAGTCCATAGTAAGTGCTT
The DNA here is from genome assembly GCF_000622305.1 of Nannospalax galili. Lineage (NCBI taxonomy): Eukaryota > Metazoa > Chordata > Mammalia > Rodentia > Spalacidae > Nannospalax > Nannospalax galili. The sequence goes on from NW_008355789.1 coordinate 8,030,800, forward strand.
GTCTACAGGCAGGTTATCTCTGGTTCATGGGTAGCAAAGGAAGGAGAAAGATAGGCCCTTTAGTTACACGTGTCTATCATATGGGATGTGAGACCTGGTTGCTTTGGGGAATCAAGCTAACCTGAGATCTTGCACTAAACATTTACTTCCAGTGCATCCTGCCAGTTGCTAGGGCCGTCCTCTAGCATGCCACTCTTTGAAGGGGAGAATCGTGTTCCACCAGCAGGTTCTAAGTGCAGGCATTGCCCACATAACCCAGATCCTGATACCAGTTGTTCTCCAACTCTTCTGTAGAAAAATCTAGAGGTAGTATCCAAAATTGTATCAAACAGGATTTATGACAGTTCTTGCAAGGGACTTCCTGCCAATAACAGCTATAAAAATATCAGCACATTAGATTTTGTTCATTGAGGGATATTTGGCTTCCAGAAATTTCAACCAATTGAAATATTATCTCTTGCCTCAGAAAATAGTTATATGTTCTAAATCAATAGTTTGAAAAAAAAAAAAGCATAATGGCCTAGCTGTGAATTAGAGGCATTGATTATAATTTGGGAAGTTGAAAACACTTTTAAAGGCAATTAATATTAGAATTTCATTTAGTTTAAGGTTTTTTTTTTTTTTTTTTTGTATTTTTTCCCTGTAGCCCCGGATGACTAGGAACTTACTATGTAGACCAGACTAGCCTTAAACACACAGAGATCCGCCTGCCTCTGCCTCCCAAGTACTGGTATTGGAATTAAAGGTGTGCACCACCACGCCCTAAGATTTTAAAAAAGTATTTTATTATTTTTATTTTATGTGTGTGAGTATACTGCCTGCATTTGTGTAAGTGCACCCATGTTGTACAGTGCCCTTTGAGACAGGGTCTCCCTGTAGCCCCAGCTGTCCTAGAACTCACTCTATAGACCAGGCTGGCCTTGAACTCACAGAGCTCCACCTACCTCTGCCTCCCAAGTGCTGGAATTAAAGGTGTGTACCACCTCACTGGGCTAGTTTAAGTTTTAACCAATAAATTTAACCAGAGGGATTTTCATGCTTGAGTTTGGGTCCCTTTAAGCACCTTGTGACTCATGATCAAAATCACTTGACTGAGAAAAAGTAGCAAAGGGTCTTTTAAAACGAGCCCAGCCATCCTTCTCTTTGAGATCCTTCCCAAGAGAGAATGCAGTGGGCACCTGCAGTGGACTATGGTATGTGCCACCTAGTGTCCTATCAGAACCTGGGATGCTGGGAGCCGTGGCAACTGAAAACCACACAGGAACCTGATTCCAGGGTCTGCTCTAGGCTGAGGGGAGCCACCCCCCACCATGGTGATGTCTCCTCCCTGTACAAAGATCTGGTCCTTTAGGTTTCATCAGACAATAACAAAGGGTTTTTTGCAGCTTCAGTTTCCCTACAGGATCAGCTGAGGTGTCTGTCATGACAACATCAAGTGTTCCCCAATAAACCTTTTGCACCCCATTTTTGCAGACTCAGAAATTGTCCCCAGCAAACTTGCCCTATGGAAGAAGTATTTTCTACTGGTGTGCCCATGTTCCAGTGTCTTCCTTTTTTTAAACTCACTGATCATAACGAAACATCATTATGGGATGCATTAGCGGCATCCCAAATTGCCTTGTCTCTTCTCATCTCCATGGCTACCACTCAGTAAGACCCATCACCTCTCCCCTGACCCCACCTGAAATAATCTCCAAACTGGTGACCAGACTCTGGGATCTGCAGTCTGTGCTATACACAGTGATGCGGGTTAGCCATCAAGTCATGAGTCAGCCATGTTTCTTTGCTTACAACCTTTTGGCGTCTTCCTGTGTCATTTAAAAAACAAACCAAGTCTGTGCCTGCTGGAGCTCCATCCTCCCTGCATCTCCTTCCTCTGTGGTGTCATCTCTTGTCTCCTCCTCTCACGTCCATCCTCCCATGTGCCATTCCCTTTCCTTTTGCTACTTAAACACAATGGGGACATCCCTGCCTTAGGGTGGACTTGCAGTCCGGGGTACGTGAAGGTTATTCTGTCAGGTTATTTGGTTGTCTTCCAAATGCTACTTTACTTGAGAGATCTTCTACAGCCCCTAACCTGAAACACCACAGTCTCCCACCTTCCCTCTTCTTCGCCTGCTGAGATGTCTTTATAGCACTGAACACCACCTACCATACCACATGCTACTTTGTTCTCTGTGTCTACCCAACATGAATGCATGGACTTCCAATCCCTATTGTTATAGCTCCACTACAAGCCTCTAAGGAAGAAGTGAGTTACAGTGTACCACAAAGAAAACCAAGAAAGATCGCTTCAACCACTGAACTCCTAATCTGAAGAACAGAGTAAAATTAACAGAGCTGTGAGAATTTGGCAGAGTCAGAGAGGAAGTTACCAGAGCAAGAGTGTGTGTGTGTGTGTGTGTGTGTGTGTGTGTCTGTGTGTGCGTGTCTGTGTGTGTCTGTGTGTCTGTGTGTGTGTGCGTGTCTGTGTGTGTGTGTGCGTGTCTGTGTGTGTCTGTGTGTGTATGTGTCTGTGTGTGTGTGAGTGTCTGTCTGTGTGTGTGTCTGTGTGTGTGTACGTATATATGTTTGTATGTGTGTATATGTGTGTATGTGTGTATATGTGTGTATGTGTGTGTATGTGGTCTGTGTGTGTGAGTGTCTGTGTGTATGTCTGTGTGTGTGCGTGTCTGTGTGTGTGTGTGTCTGTGTGTCTGTGTGTGCGTTCATGTGTGTGTCTGTATGTGTGTGTGTCTGTGTGTTCATGTGTGTGTGTGTGTGCGTGTGTGTCTGTGTGTTCATGTGTGTCTGTGTGTGTGTGTCTGTGTGTGCGTGTGTGTCTGTGTATTCATGTGTGTGTGTCTGTATGTGTGTCTGTATGTGTGTCTGTGTGTGTGTATGTGTGTGTGTCTGTGTGTGTGTGCGTGTCTGTGTGTGTGCGTGTCTGTGTGTGTCTGTGTGTGTCTGTATGTGTGTGTGTCTGTATGTGTGTGTGTCTGTAGTGTGCCTGTGTGTGCATGTCTGTGTGTGTGTGTCTGTGTGTGTGTGTCTGTGTGTGCATGTCTGTGTGTGTGTATGTACGTGTCTGTGTGTGTCTGTGTGCGTGTCTGTGTGTGTATAAGATGGCTCTATGCCCTCTCCTAGGCTGAGTCCAGTCAAGGCTATGGAACGGAAGTTCTCCACTTTATCTATGAGCTCTGGGAATGTAGTGGCTTGTGGACTCCAGTTCCTCTCTCCTGCTTGGGCCAATGGCCATGTCCCAGAACTCTGATCTTCACCAGGAAAAGAACACACAGTTTAGCTATAAAGAGTTGGAACACCTAGGCATAAGGTTTAATTCAGAGTCATTGGATTTGTCTGAGTCTGGAAGGCATGTCCAGCCTTCTGACATTGTGAACAATGTGATCACCTGCTGAAGAACCAAACATTGAGTTAATCCTCTGGAAAACTCCTTCCACCACCCAAAAACCCTCACTATGCTTTAAGTACATTTATGGTTTTGTGTCGGGCTGTGTTCATAGTAATCCTTGAACACAGGTTGAACACATTTACTATCTCGAAAGTACAAGAGCCACAGATGGCCTGTAGGGACCAATGAACAAAGGCTGGCTTGGAGTTGTCAATGTAGAACTAGGCTCTCACCCCATCCATCCCACTCCACAGTTTGATGATACCATGGGAAGAAGGAAAAGAGGAAGAAACCCCTTCTCATGCTTTAGACCTGAAGCGTCCCCCTTCAGGCTCCCATTTCGAATGCCAAGGCTTGTACCCTATTCTGAAAGCTCTGAAGTCTTTAGAAGCTGAGACTTAGCCGTGGCCATAGGTTACTAGACAGCTGACCTTTGAAAGCTCTACCCACTTCTGTTTCCCTGTGTCCGGTCTTGCCAACCTTTGCCACATGCCTTCCATGCATGACAAATTCACATCCCCCTAACCTTAGAAGTCGAGCTCAGCCTTTCCTCCTTCCTGTTGTTTCTGTCAGGTACTCTGCCACAGCAAGGAGAAAACTAATAAGCCCTGAACCAAGATTAACGTCTCTCAACACTGGGCTTTTCACGTTTATAGAAAATAACCTTCATTATTGTATACCTGGTTCTGTGGGTTAGGATATTATATGAGCTCCCTAAAACTAACGAAATGGAGCATTAACTGATCTCTCCATCTTTACGTCCAAACTTTTCAGTCCCCTGGGACCATAGGGAACTTTCTAGAACATGGATAGGACAACATCTCTATTGGTGAGAGTCCATGTTTTCAAGTGCTCTGCCACAGGCCAACTGTGTGACTTCAGGCGAGCTGCTGAAACTTTGTGAGACTCATTTCCCTCGTTCCATTATGAAAAGGAATAGACCCAGGGTTACCTCACCAGGTGCCATTAGGATTTAATGAGTTGATAGAAACCCTGACCCAGGTTAGTTAATACTGGCTGATACCCATGTGGCCCTCTTGGATTCATGCTCATGGTTCTCCTCTCCTTCAAAGAGGAGTCAGAAACCTTCTGGCAATTTATTCTTCGAGGCCCAGGCTGAGGCATCTTCCCCTGCGCCCTCTCCCAAAGTTTATTCAGGGGTTTCTCTCTGACGCATTTCAAGTCCTTCAAGTTCGGCCTACTCCTAGCATTCATCACGTTAGCTGATGACTTGTGTCCATGTTCTTCAAGGGCCAAAGAAGCAGTGCTTGATCCCCGGGTCCTCTTATAAGCCAAACCCAGAGAGGACTCAAGGGCTAAATGAAGGCTCTTCTTAGAGTCAGTGGGTCATGGGAGAGGTTACAAGTCAGATTGATGAAGAAATGGACTTGCAGTCCTGCCCGTTGTTACTGTGAATCTCCTTCACCCTGATTCACAGGCCCACAGCAGCCTGGTACCCCAGCAGGCTTGGGGACAGGGTTACCAGGTCATCTTTCATTTTTGTGCATGGTGTTTGTCCCTTTGATCCTTGAACAGATCAAACAAAGCTCACTAATCAATGGATTCCTCTTTGCCTTTCAGCACAGATCATCAAATAGCCTCCATCTCTCCATTGCCCTCCTGTCCAGCCTGTGAGCTACCTATCACCCAAATACTGCAGGTATGATTCCTTAATGTCTTTACCTCCTGTCAGTGTGGAGAAAGTTCAGGGCTCACTCATGGATTCATGATGTTTATTTACCTCTTGCCTATGCCCTTGGGCAAGTAGATTCAAGTCCATACTAGGATGGCCTCAAATTGGTCTGGGAAGCACCCAGTAATGAAAGAAGCGAAAGACAAACAGGGTCACCCAGAAAAGAACCTTTGTGATTCCCTTTCCTACTTTTTGTAACAGGAATGTTATTCCTTATATCATCTGCCTCACAAGGCTGAAGTGAGATCTAGAAAGTCATTAGATGTCAGAGATCAAGTGAAAGTATAGGGTTGTAAATGTATACAGGTATCTCTTCATGTACAGTGGGGGTTGTATATAGATAAATTCATTGTGAGATAAATATTTTAAGCCAAGAATGTGCTTGATGTACCTTCTCTATCCAGCACTGTAGCTTAGCAACACACTACACCGCTGTATTTGTTATATTTCCTCATGATCAAGGGGCTGATGGGAGTTGCATTCACCATCACAGAAGATTATCAAGTCATTCATTTCTAACCTGAGGGAACACCAAATTTAAAAATTTGAGGTACAGTTTCTACTGATTGTACATTACCTTTCTATCATCATGAAGTCAAAAAATACTAAGTAGAGCTTTGTAATTTGAAGACTTTTTTTTTTTTTGTCTTTTTGGGTCTCCCTGTAGCCCCAGCTGTCCTGGAACTTACTATGTAAACTAGGCTGGCCTTGAACGCACAGAGATCCGCCTGCCTCTGCCTCCTGAGTGCTGGGATTAAAGGCGTGCACCACCAGGCCTGGCCTAAGACCTTTTTTTTAAGTTTAAAAAAAATTATTGAGAATTTCATACAGGCATATAAGGTGTTTTGATCAAATCCATGCCCACTCCCTCCCCTCCAATTCCTCCCATATCTCCCCATCACTTTTTCCTGAACAATTTTGTGTACTTTCATTTAAATTTTTTTATTTATTATTTTTTAATATTTTGTGTGTATATCATATAGAACATCCCAAACAATCTTATTCATCTATATACCCACTTCCCAAATGGCACCCTCCCATAGTCCCCTCTCCACTGGAGCCCTCTCCACTGTCATCCCTGTTACTGTCTGCTGTGTTGTCGGTGCCCCCAGCCATTCCCCAGTGCTTGTCCATCCGCTGAATCTGGTCAGCCTATTTAGAGATCCTTGTTTTAAGAAGATCAGTTGTTCTTCACCTAGCAGCAATCAGTTGTCAATATTCCTTTAGATAAGATTGGGGTCTGCTGTTCATTTTCCCAGTTCTATGCTGGGTTACTGTCTGGGGGTCTTTTGGGCCACCCTGGCCAACAACTCAAAGGAAGGCCTCTCCTGTCTAGCATTGTTTCTTGTTATGTAGCCTTTAGCTATAAACACGGACACATGGAGAGATATTATATGTATATTTGTCATCAGGTTGTTGGACAAATATGATTCCCTCTACGTTATTACACTAGTTGGGCATTATTTATCTCTCCTCTCTCTTTTCCCATGTGACCCCTGAAGAACAGATCCTCTTTCATTTTTTTAATGGGGTTTTTTGCTACTCTAACATTCCCCCCTCTGAAGCAGAAACTCTAAAATCTTTTAAGGATTAGATACAAGCTCCCAAATACTTTTGACATTTTTGGCCTTTGAAACAGAGTATGTTGCTAAGATGCCCAAGGACAATGATTTTTAGCCAAGAAACTGGCTGCTTTTCTTTGGGGTCTTTTTACCCTACCTGCCTAGCCAATTCCTACCTCCTATTCTTATCACACCATACCCTGAAGAGGTTACCCACATTGCAATAGGGAATCAGGACACAGACTGCTCTGGCTTCTTCCATGCTGAACAGGGATGCAGGGTGAGGCAGGTGGAGTTCCCCTTCTGAGGGTCTATCTAAAAGACTCCCAAATTGCATAACTCTTAACTATAGGGAGAAAAGAAAGTCCTTGACTGGTGATAGGAGATGTGAAGGAGAAGTAAAGGCAAGAGTAATTAGCATAGGAAGTTCTAGACAGGGAACCAGAAAAAAAATCAAAACAGGGCAAATTTCAAATGTTCATATCAGAGTCCATCGGAATTTCTTGATGAAAGCTTCCAAAAGCATCCCCTATTAGGTTCCTCCTCATTTTTCTTTTGTCTGCCAAGGCTGGACTTGAGAGCGATGGACTCAGGATTTGTTTTTAGGCACTTTGATAACTGTTGGAGTGGTTAGAATCAGTGTCAAATAGGGGTTCATCTAAGTCCTCATCCTCACAGAGGGTGACTCGGACAAGGCTGTAGAAGAAGTAGGATGAGCAGACTTCCTGGTTTTCCCAAGACTGAGGGATTTCCTAGGATATAAGCCTGGACATCCTACAGTCAAGTTGCATTTGAGAGTCTTTGTTATGGGCTTGAACTCCTTACTGTAAAGGAGGTGTATCGTGAGGGTGTGCTGAGTATTTTTCCAAAAGTTCATCTGTTGAAGTTCTAAGCTCCAGTGCCTCAGACTATGGCTGTCTTTGGAGACACTACCTTTAGAAAGGTGATCAAGTCAAAACAGACGGCACGAGGGTACACTCCTCACCACTGTGATAGATGGCTTTAGAAGAAAAACACAAAGAGAGACACCAGAAATGCGGACACAGAGAAGGACCATGTGAAGTCACAGTGAGAGGACAGCCGTCTACAAGCCAAGGCCAGGATGCAGCAGAAGCAACTTGGCTGACATCTGAGTCTTGGATTTCTGGTCTCTTCAATTGTGACAATAGATTTATATTGTTCCAGGCATTCAGTCAGTGGTGGACTGCTCTGGCAGACCCAGAACATTAATACAGTACCTTTGAAAAAATGAGCTTAGTAAAAGCTAATGGCTACAGGGCAGTACATTGACATAGATGAACTCCTGTTGCCGTCTCAGTGAGTCTATGTAGGAGTTCCTGCCATTTATCCTCACCCTACAGGAAACTCTGGGAAGAGCAAGGTGAGGTAACACGCTCCAAAGCCATAGCTAGTCAGTGAGCTGCCTTCATTCTGTGTCCCCAGAAAGCAGAGCCCAAGGCAGGGGTTAAACGACTGGCACGTAGGAGGAGCAGAGTCTTGAGGAAAGGCCCTAGTGGCTACTAAGAATAAATTAAAACGAAAGATGAGGCAAGGAAAGAGGCTGTGAACACAGGCTGATCAGCACATTATCTGACCTCCCTGATGTGCAGCAGCCTTCCTAATGGTTAGCTCTAGCACTGGGGGACATCTGCAAGGAGAAAGCACTTGTAGGAGCAGGCCACAAAGGGGAGAAGGGATGGTTAGCTATGTGGCTCCCTCTGATTCCTCTTTCTTAGGGACTCAGGGCCATACCATAGGATGCTGATTCCCCTGCATGTTCAGATTTCACCACCCCAGGCTCACTTCTGACATGTTTTAGGCTCATAAAGCAAAAATAGGGGCTAGGGAGATAGCTCAGTCAGTAAAGTGACTTCTGTGGAAGCTTGAGAACCTGAATTTGGATCCCCAGCATCCGCATAAAGGTCTGACACAGTGGAGAGCATCAATAACCAGTAACCCTAGCACTGGGGAGTCAGGGAAGGGGTGGACAAAGACAGAGCCCTGAATCTCATTGCACAATCAGCCTAGCTGAATCAATAAGCTCCAGGTTCAATGAGAGATCCTGTCTCAGGAGACATAAGGTGGAGACTGATACGGAAGACGCTCAGAATCAACCTTTGGCCTTTACGTACTTGCACACTTACACAAACATATACAGGAACACACACACACACACACACACACACACCACAGAGAAAGAGTGTGAGGGACGCTCAGAATCAACCTTTGGCCTTTACATACTTGCACACTTACACAAACATATACAGGAACACACACACACACACACACACACACACACACACAGAGAAAGAGTGTGAGGGCCCATGAGCTGATTAGGTACTCTGAAATCCTATGCACTAATGTGAAAGTTTGGGTTGGTTTGGGTAGGGGAGCCTGGAAGATTATTAGATCATGGGGGCAGAACCCTCATAAGCAGGTTAATGCTCTTATGATAAAACACAACCTCTCAACCTGGCCATGCCAGGACACAGCAAGAAAGTGGCTATTTGTAGGTAAATAAGAGACTTCACCAGAAACTGGGCAGCCAGCAGCTTGATCTTGGGCTCCTCAACCCGATAACTGTAATACATTTCTGTTGTTTATATATTACTCAGGATAAAGCATTTGTTCCAATTGCCCAAATGGACTAAACAAGCTAATACAGAGACTCACACACCATATGTCTAAATATTTGGAAGTGACACAGAAGGAAGACAAACTGATGAATGGGTTGTTTCTACGCTTCTGTGCTGTCAAGCATACCTTTGTTATGACCAGAAAGGCCACATCAGAATTTAGGCTTTTCAGAACTCTGCTTCCTTGGGTGGTAGGATAAAGCCTACTTCTGGTCCTTAGCCTGTGCTCTCTCCCTCTGTTACCTCAACCCCCACATTTGGGCCCACACCATGAGCAGCCTTACAAGTTTACACATGGGAGCCAAGCTTGGTTCTAAACCTCACAATCACCTTGGGGTCACATTTCAGGCTGGGGCATTATATTGAAATTAACTGCTGGGAGGTGCAGGAGGCTTCTGGCTCCTTCCTCCCACTGTCCTTATGACAAACTGAGATAATATTCCTCCAAACCACAGTTTAGGGAACAAAAGGGTTTATTGGGCTTACTAACAGAGCATACGGTAGTGATGGACATAACTTACAGTGGTGTGGGCATATGTGGGCTTCCTTCTTCTATCCTGGCCAGAACTCCCTGACCCTCAGTGGTGGGCCAAGATGGCAAAGGCTACCCCCCACAACCAACTTCCCCTGTCCCTATCCTTGGTCCCTCCCCATCCTGCAGCTAAGGCTGACTGTTGGGCTGGGAGGGGTGACTGCCTCCCTCTGTCCCTCCCCTCCTACAGAGGGTCTATAGTCAAATTAGTTTGTGGTGATTGAGCAAGCAGGTGAGAAGTGAGAGAAGTCACCTGTCCACTGCTTGCCAGTCTAGCTTGCCATTCAGAGAACAAGCTCATCCAACAGGCATACGTAATAATTGAAGGCTGTTTAAAGAAGTTGAAGCTTCAAGAGGCCCCCAAAGCTGACTGGAGGTTATTTACGTGGGAACTGTGGCACTCAGGTGCTCATATGTGATCCACAAGGAGCATATAGGGATGCTAGGTTCATACATCATCCCAGTGGCCTCTCAAGTTCCTTACTGTAAGGGAGTGTTATTGGTGTGATAGAGTATTGCCCTTTAAAAGATGGGACCCAGGGCAGAATTACTTATTGTCTTAGTCTGAGGCAACGGAGGAAATCAGATCTCATGTCTACAGCATACATTCCACCAATGTCCAGAAAGGAGAGAGAGAGAGAGAGAGAGAGAGAGAGAGAGAGAGAGAGAGAGAGGAGAGATGAAGGTGCTAAGTCATCTGGGAAGAACACGAATCTTGAATCAGCCATGGCAGGGCTTGAACCTATGCTGTCTGGTTCTCTATCTCATCCTCTTAATAGTTTTCAGTGTTTAGGGGGCTCAGCCAGAGTAGGGGTAGTCAGGAAAGCTTGGATGAACAGAGGACATTACCTGGAAATTGGCACTTAGGGATACCCATGCATGAGGGGAACATCTCAAGTCAAGAGCTCACTAGCTCATGCTAAAGAAAAGGTCAGCTAAGGCTTGGAGAGCAGAAGTAGCTGGTTGGAGGTGACAGGGGTCAGGGTTTGATCTCAGTAGAGTGTGATTCTACAATTCCAGTGTATTTTAATTGTGGTACATTGTGATCACTCAGAGTGGCGCGAAATTAAATCAGTTCATTTGCACAGGCATTTATTGAGAATGTTTCTCTGCCAGGCATCGATGAGCTGCCAGGAGAGAGATCGCTACAACCCACATGGAAGTAGACAGGTGAACTATGAAGAATCAAGGCTTTAGAAAATGCAGTGAGCACCTAGGGAGAGTTTTCGGGAGTCATTACCCTGGACCCTCAAGGCTGAACAGGAAGTAGCTGGAACAGGAGGAAACACTCCCTAAACAAGAGAGATGGTAAACAGAGATCAGGCAGGGGTGATTCCAGAGCTGCCTGGAGCCCCCTAAACTTGGAGCACAGTCAAGCTTTGAATGTGCAGCTCTCAAGCATACTCAAGGCTGGCTGGAGATGAGCAGGGCCTCTGCATGACTTTAAGCCAGGAAAAGACCAGACGAAGGATGGCCCGTAGCATGCATGGCTCACTTTGTATTGACATGGCCTCTCTCCTTACTCTGGCCTCTAACCATGTCTGTGAGCTCCTGTGAGACTGTGCTGTAGTCACCGCTAGCCTCTGTGCCTTACAGAGTGACTCACATTCACTTAAGTGAGAGCATGAATGAATGAATGAATGAATGAAGAGAAAACCACCTCTGCTTCCTGGGTGCCTTCTGCTGTTTCAGGTACCTTCTCTTTACTGTGCTCTTTCTCATTTTAGTGGCGGGTTAAATGTGGGCTCTGTGCACAGGCCGGGAGGCTGTGAGTTTATGTGTGTTTTACATCAGCCAAACCAAATAAACAAACACATGGCAGAACCCCAGGCGCGGGGCTCTTCCCCTTGGCATATGCAGCTGGCACGTGGCAGCCCCTCCCCAGTGCCCCCCCAGCACCTCCCTTGGAGTTGAGGGAGGATGTGCCTAGAGGCTTGGCTGGGATTTGAGAGCCCCCCTCTTCTTCTCCAGAAGCAGCAGTTGGACTCAGGGCGCATGCAGAGCTGTTCCCTTTAATTAGAGGGAATTTGAAACTGCTTCTGTCTGGAAACTCCGTGGAGAAATGGTTGGCAGCTCCTAGGACAGCAAGCACCCCACAGACAGGCCTGCGACCACAGCGTGGGGGGCAAGACAGGGACCTGACACCCTCACAGCTTCCAGTTACGCCTGCAGCCCTCTCCTAATAAGCCACTCTGGGGGACCCCTGAAGCCTGGAGAACCTTGGAGCTTCAGTCCTGGGGATGCCCAGCTCTTCAAGGGTCCCAAATGACCATCAGCACTCTGAGTGTTCACCTCCAGGTCACTTGCTGAGGGCAGCCAGTGACAGCCCCAATTTCCCAGGACCCTTGTCAGAAACAGGGTTAATTCTACACATGTTCTTTCATAAAAGTTTAACTTTTCTATCATATAGGGTTGTATAAGGGTATTTTCATGCAAGTGTATAATGTGCTTAAGCATACCTCCCCATCCCCAACAGCTCTCCTCTTTCTCCTTGACATTTGTGCTCTCTGTTCTACTTTACCATCAGGAGATGGATGATATTATGTCTCCGTGAGATCTAGGACCCAGAAATGAGAGAAAAATATGTAGTTATCGCCTGAGACTGCCTTGAATAATTAAATAAGGTTATTTCCAGGGACTGAAGAGATGACTCAGCAGTTAAGAACACTTGATGCTCTTCCAGAGGACCCAGTTGGGTTCCTGGCACCTGTTATTGGGCAGCTCCGGAAGATCCAATGACCTCTTCCGGCACTTGAACATACATGGGAAACACACACACACACACACACACACACACACACACACACACACATAATATATTTTTTTTAATCTTAGAGGTTATTTGCGGTTACATCCAATTTCTTGCCAAAGCAACAAAACTTTATTCTTCTTTGCTGCTGGGAACATCCCATCACGTATATAAAGCATATTTTTTTTAGCCATTCCCCTGTGTTTGGAGACCTACGTTAGTTTCATAGTTTCACTACTGTGCACAGTGCAGCGATGAGCATTGATGTGTATTTCTGTGGTATGTGGACCTGGACACTTTTGGGTAAATACTCAGGAGCGGGTCCTAGGGTAGTTCTATTTTGAGATTGTTGAGGAACCTCTGTTCTGATTTCTGCAGGAGCTTTGCTGGCTGATAGTCACACCAGCAGTCTGTGAGGGTCTCCTCTAGTCGCCCCTTTCCCTGTAATCCATGTCCATGCTCCACAGGTGTTGCTGATCTTACCACATACTCCTTTCCGTCCTCTCTGACACCATGCTATCCCATGTCCTCCCCTTTGGTGGATTTGTGTGACTGTCCCCTGCTTTCCTCCCTGTCTCCACTCTCTTCTTTCTCAAATTCCTTCTGTCCAACCACCATATTCATCTTCTTCAATTACTGATTTGATCCGACATTCCCTTACCATCCCCAAACAGAGCACGTTCGGGGGGTCTGACAGAAGACACTGTGTTGTTTTTCAAACATCATCTTTCTGCCGTGATACAGGTTCCACATTTTAGGTGGCTATGCAGTACAAAGACTGCGTTTTCAACTTCTGGACAGCACCTGCAGTCATTCGGTACGATTCAGATCATGAACGTCCACCTATACTGCAGTATACAACTTGAAGCCATCTCCTCAAGGCATGTTGTCATCTTTTCTTCCTTCCTTCCAGAGTGGAAATGCGGATCTGATGGTTGAACTAGAGCAATCATCCTGGGCTATATATAAATAACAGTGATGGAGGGAGGCAGAAACAACCAGTAAAAAGCCTGCCTTTTCCTCCAAAAGCTCACGTGAAGAAGAAACTTCTGATTAGGCATCTGGTGTTTTGGAATTTCTCTGACACTCCAGCTGATCTCAATGTAATGAATTATCACCTACAGTGGGGCTCTGGGAGTCTGGAACACACATGCCGCCAGGAGCCAGGTAAGCAGCACCGCTTAGGATGCCTGTAGGAAGCTGGAGACTGGGAATGGATGTCTTCTTTCATTTGTTTTTATTTTTTTAGCCATTCATTTTTCCATTCAATAAGTATTTGCAAAGCCCCGTTCTGTACCAGGTGCTCTCAGGCTCTGAGAAGGCAAAGACAGAATGGACTTGGTTCATTCTCAGAGAAGATCCAGGTCTGTTTGGAAGACAGCATTTTAAACAGATAGAGTCATGGAGACGGAGATAGCTGGTGTACTAGCAGCAGCAGCATCCGAGAAGGATGGAGTCAAGCCTCGGGATCTGCAACACTTCAAAGAGGAGGTACCTCCCCACCCCACAAGCTGAGTGCGGAAGGGAATTCTGGATCAGCAAAAGTTAGGAGAGCTTGGCTCACTACTGCTGCTGCAATTCCTCCCCTTTAAGACCTGGTGAAGCATTTGGTAGGACAGAGCCCAGGTGAACACCCCACATTGGTTTTATCCGGCTTTGGCCATCCCAAATTGGTATTGGTTAATTCTCCAGCCTTTCTCTTGGTGAGTTCTGAACAGAACTAGACAGTGTTGGGGAGTTAGATGGCAGAGGTCTTCTGCTTTCCCAAAGTAACCTGTAACCATACTGATGGGGGAGGACATCTAAAGAGACACTGGTGCTCCTTTGGCTATTAGAATATTGAGACAATAATCTCCAAGAAATTGGCATTTCCCCCAAGAATCCCGTGTTGGGAGAAGGAAAGGTTGATGCCTGGTGCCAGCCAGAAAGGGGAAGAGCTGTCCCACAGTTCTGACACCTTATCAGATTACTTTACAGGACAGACTGGAGCTGAGGCAATGATGGGTCACTGATGGGAAGGCCCACACCTTGACCAGGACTGCTGAGTTAGGGATGCCTCTTACCCTCTATCTATACCTAAAGCTCACGTCTACCCTGATGGTGGACTGGGGTCACTGGGCCCTTTTATCTGTTCCTTCTCCCAGTGTTACCTCATTGAATAAAATCTCCTTTTTCTTTTTCTTTTACTTGTCTTTTTTATTTGGCTTATTGAGGACTGAAGGGCAAATCTAGTTTGTTAGGGATACCAGGGCCCAGGTTCTGACACTAACGCCAGTGCCAACAGGGCCCAGGTTCTGACACTAACTCCAGTACCAACCCGACCCCTGCAGACTTGAGCCTTATGGACTGTAGGCATGGTTAAGGGTCTGACACGTTGTGGAACATGGGTGAAGTTTTCTGAGGGTTTTGTGTCTCTTCTCTGTTCTGAGATCTGCAACCTTTAATTAGAGAGTTTGAAATTGCTTCTGTCTTGAGACTCTTTGGAGAATCGGTTGGTTGACTTGAGACAAAGAGTCTATAAACAGAAAAGACAACAGTTCCAGTGACAGGATAGAAGTCTGGCCTCTGCCCCCCAAAGGTGGGACCTTCTGGAGGTTCAAGTGATGTTCAGAATTTTGAACAATGCAGTCTGCATAGGACTGAGTAATCAGGTTTGCAATTAGAGGGTTTTCAGTTGGTGTGTGAGCTTGTACATCAGCTCTTGCTGGAGAAGACTCTTCATTAGGACTTCATAGGGAGCCAAAGAGATAGCTCAGCCTGTTAAGAGTACTTCGCTACAGAAATCTGTGGACCAGAGTTTGAATCCTAGTGCTCATGTATCAAGCTGGGCATGGTCCCACACACACCCGTAGGGATCCCTGGGGCTTACTGGCTGCCAACCTAGCTAAAAATATAAGAGCTCCTGGTTCAATGGGAGGCACTGCTCAGAATAAAGCAGAGACTGGCACATGAGCATACCAAGGCCTTGTTCTGGCCTCTGTGTGCAACAGGCACACTCAACCTCACATGTACACCTCACACACATACACACATATGCACAAACAAAATAAAAAATTTTAAAAGTTCTTCATAAAAGTGACTTGCTCGCTTGAGTTTTAGCATTAAAAGACTACTCATAGTGGGGATTAGAAAAAAGTCACAGGTGGTGACTTCTCACTTACTTCTCTTTTGTGTTCATTGCTACTCAGTCTTTTTGTTCTTGTGAGATAAGGTTTCACGTATCCCAGACTGTCCTCAAACTCAGTACACAGCCTGAGGATGACCTTGAACTTCTGATCCTCCCAGAACTCACTCGAGGAATGCGCACTATCACACCTCATTCATGTGATGCTGGGGATAGTACCCAGGGCATCAGGTGTGTTAGGTAAGCACTCTACCACCTGAGCTACGTCCCTAGCTCTCGGCTTAATCTGGATATACAGTCCTAATCAATTTCCCTGGACTCCTGTGGAGTCTGAAGAGCCAAAGGCTGGTGGTAGAAGCCATCCCTGTGTCCTTGCTTCTCTGGGGCTGAGTCTCTGCAAGTGGTCCCCTGCACCTTCCAACACAGCAGCAATCCTCGCTCCTCTGACAGGCCCTTTCCATCTCGCCTAATTCTTGTGCTCCAAACTGTCCCTAAAGATAACCACAGGGAACACATACCTGACATACTTTCCTCTCTGAAGAGATGGCTGCCTGGGAAAATGCTCTTCAAAGAATGCCTTTGGAGAACAGACAAGAAGGCGGAGCTCTGTTTGTCTCCATGAAGACCTTAGAAATAACTTCTCCAGCTGTTCATTTCTAAAAGAAGAAAGCTGAGACCCAGAAAACTGGAGTGGTTTGCCTGAAAGTACATACAACACTGACAAAATCTTCCAGCAGTTTGGACCGAGCGTACTTCGAAATCCCTTTCTCTGCCTGTACCTTGTAAAGGCAGATTGAACAGATGGAGGACTGAGTCCACGGCAGACCCTGAAGGCCCAAGAGTCCACACTGTCCCCTTGGTCTGAGGACTGTTTAGGGATCAGAGCGTTTTGGGAATCTCTGTGGTCTAAGCGTGTAAAGAGAACCAAATGGCATTGGGAACCCATATGGAAGGGGGTTCCGGGGACGGGGGGGGGATCGGCTGAGAAGCAGTAAGAGTCTAGGTGATAGGAGGGGTGGGCTTTCCCTCCCTGGTCTGGAGGCTTTGAACCTCTTGGGCCCAGCAGGTGGGAACATTAATGTTTGCTTTTCCACTTTGATCCTTTGTCTTTCTTGTGGGCCTGAGCCTGACTCTTTTAAGGGGGAGGAGGAGAGCACCTCCACTGACTGAAGAAAAAAATGAGTTTAAGACCCTGTTTTCAGTACTAGGATAGAAACTCTTGTCGAAGTCCACTGATGGATTCACTGGATCCCACTGGTCATTTCTTGCTCTTTGTGCCCCTCTTGATTTTGATTCTCATCTACAAAAGAGGAGTGTTGTGTTGGTCCTGTGATTTTCCAACTTTACTTTTGTAGCATTCCAACTTCTCTTTTTTGCCTCAGCTAATACACAGAAACTCACTGCTCATACTGAAGCCAGAGTTAGGGTCCATTCTATTTGGTCTCCTTCCTGAGGTCATATGAGCCTCAGGTCCCAAAGAAGCACTGGGAGCCCAGCTTAAACCTTCGGGCCAGTTGAGGGGACTTCCTGTTCCCTTCACAAGACTAGATTTCTCTCAGAGAGACTGTGTAGCTGTCCATATGATATAATCCACCATTTGCTGGGGACACCTCTCTCCATAATTGTAACAGCAGCCCTGTGAATCAGGATCACGGGGCTAGGACTCAATTAAAAACTAGAAGTCAGAAAGACACAAGATTTATCCAATATGCAGAACAGATTGCCTGTTTTTTTCAGGTCTGTTCCCTGTTGTGCACTGCTGTGTGGTGATGGCATGCTCCAACCAAAGCATGGGCATCTTGGCAATGGTCTGTTTCCTAGAGACAGGATCTTGGGCCAGATGTGACAGACAGGTACAGGGCTATAGAAGAGCTTGTATTCTGATATTGAAAGGGAACCCCAGGGTAGGCATTTACTCTGAAGCTCATGAGAAGATGTACTTGTGTTACTAGAGTTTTAGGTACAAGCCTGGGTACAGTAGCCTAACCAGCTAGGCTCAGTCACCCACCCCAGTATACTGTTTAAAGAGACACATAATAGTGAAAAAATGTATTCAATGTGGCCATATTGAAAAGAGGAACATGCAAAGAGGTCCAGCCCAACTTCAGGGTGCTGACATGAGGTTTAGGTTTAAATGGAGGGCATGAGGTTTGTCCAGTTAAGGTCTGAACTATCTCAGGGTCCTAACATAAGTTACCCCCATCTTCCTTTAAGACAATTAGGAGGGGCTGACCTCTGCCTGATTCCTGTAAATTTCCCAGAAAGGAGTGTGCTTGTGAGTTCCGAGGAATGGCCTAACGGCCAAACTGCGGAATGTTCTAATCTAGGACATCTGGCACCTGGCTAACTGCTTATCTCGCTTCTGTAAGCTTGCTTCACTTGCCCACGCAGTAATACGCTGTCGGTTGGTGAATTCAAATTTTGCTGTGCTGTACAAACCTGATTGGCTCACAGATGTTCTGTTTGAACAATGCTTTCTGTACTCTTATAAAAACCCTGGCTAGCGTTCGGAGCTGCTTCTATTCCTGAGATAGACGGCCCAGTCGGTTGTAATAAAGTTTTGCCTTGCTACTTTCTACCAAAGTGGTGCTGGTAACTTTGTTCAATTGCGGACTCATAACAAGGTCAAGGTGTGGTCTGCTCACCATAGTTTAGGCTCTTAGTCTGTCCTACAAGGTGGTCTGATAATGCATGCCTAGACGATGAACTTCTCTGGTTGGGACCAGGCTACAGCCTCTCCCATTCCCCATTATGAGATTCCTAGGGAAATCCTAATTCCCTGGCTCATTGTTTGAACATCCTGATAGCCAAGGAGAGGGACACACCTGCCTTTTTAGAACACCTTGTGCCTGCAGGATGGTTGCTCTGGCACACCTATCAAAGAGGGGCAGGAAATGGTAAAGTGGCTGGTGAGTTTTGCAAGACTCTTTGTGTTATGGTGTCAGGAAGCCCCTTGGGATAAATCTGGTTGAGGGGATGGAAATCTCTGGCCTGGATGAAGACCTTAACTTTCTAGGTTTTCCAGGTCCATTGCCTGGTCATAGGACCACCCCTAGGCACCCCTAGGATGGTGGATGATTCCCCTTAAGTCATGCTTAAAGAGAGAGGTGGAATACTAGAGTGGTAATGAGATGGTGAAATTTCCTGCTGGGATCCTCACCCCTCCCCAGTGTAGTGCTCTGGACCAGGCCACAACAGGTGGTTTTCCATAAGTCTGCCTGCCTTTCTGAAGAATTCAGAAAAGCACAACCCCTCTTTCTTTGTAGCTCCTTCTAACCATGTTTTCCCCATTTCTTTGTGCTGCCTTAACATCTTATTTCCTTACTTTTGTCTTACAAGTTCCTGTCTCCTCTCTGTCAGGTGGTATGTGCTGCCGACCTTCATGCTGGCTCCAAACTGGCATGGCTTTACATTTTGTTTTTCTTCTCGCCCCCATTCCCTCCTCAAGGCTGCTGCCTGTGGCTTTCCTGCCCTGAGAATTTGTCTTTAAATTTTAATAAAATTGTCCTAAAGCTTCCATTTGAGTCCATTTTTAAATTCTTTTATGAATGAGGTTAAGAACCTAAATTTTCCCCTGTATCATCTCCATCCTGTGACAGACCAGAGTGTGGAAGAACTAGAATCCAGCCTCTGTTCTGGCCACCATGTCTACAGCAGACGCCTTTCACAGACACAAGCACCCTACTGAGACACTATCTGTGAGTCCCCAGTTAACAGACTTCCTGATGCCAGGGTACATCACCTGGAAAGTGAGTTAACATCAAAGCCACATATCTTGCTCCTCTCCCTCTTCCCTGTCTCTGGCCTGGTAATCATAGAGCCTGGCTATAGGTTCTTGCTGTGAAACCTCCCTCATCCTCAGACAGTATAAGAACAGATTCCTGCTTCTGTCACGTGAGTTCTGATTTTTTCTCTTCAGAGACCTCACCATGCTGTCTGTCTCTGGCACTGGGGCCTGAAATCTTCTAGGAGCCCCAGCCACTCTGTTGCCTCTCTCTGTCAGATCGTGGTGTAATAATTCTTCTAATAGACCCTTTCCTCCACAGTATTACATCTAGGTATCCTCTTGAACCTCAACCCTCAATCCATAATCTGACAGGAGTGTAGATCTTTGAAGTGTGTAGGTTTGCAGTATATGTACGCTAAGCTATGTTCTGGGGCATCTCAAGCAAAGATACCTCTGTCCTTGAGGGTCTAGTGATCTGAACATGCTGATAGAGATTCCTAGAACCTAGATTCCTTTTTGCCAGAAGATTGGTAGTGATAGAGAACCAGAAATCCCCTGAGACTGCTGCTGATCTTAGCTGCCCCTGAGACAGCTACTAACCTTATCAATAAATCACACTGGGATTGGCTACCCTTGGAACTCAGGGGGAACTCTTAGAGCTAGGCTGTTGCTCAAGATAGCCTGTCCTGCTCGATCAAGGGGCTCCGGAAGATGAGACACTTAGACCCCTGCAATTGTAACCGCTTCCACATGCCCTAGCCTCTATATGATCTCTAATTCTCCTTGTTGATAACTTTGGTCCAAGGGAGGGTTCAATTAAATGAAATAATATAGACAACATTAAGACTGGGCCAGGTGCATAGGAGATAGTCAGTATTTGTTATCATTAGAAACACATGTATGTTTCAAATGGGCTGTCACTTGAAGTAATCTCTGGTATTGGCAATCCTTGGTTCCGTGGCCCCTTGACTACACCAGCTAAGATGTGGGCCACCTGCTTCCTAGCACTGTGAGTTGCTTAGTCTTTTCATTCCCACCCCAATGTCTGCTCTTCACTCATTACTTGGAATTGTTCATGGGAGCAGAGAAATATGTATTTCCTATTACATTTTAGTCACACCGAGAGGACAAGACACACACACACACACACACACACACACACACACACACACACACACCAAGTAGTCCTGGGCAAAGGGTGGTCTGTCGCATTATTGTCTCAACTCTCGGCTGTCCTGCAAGGTGTCCTGATGGGGCAGATACCCTTTGTTCATTTGAGAAATGCTCCCAACATTTGCTGGGCATCTGCTCAGTGATGGAGACCTTCCCTGTCTAGCCTCATCTCCTTATGGTCATATTGAGCAACTCAAGTGTTCCCACTCTGTCCATTAAATGTTCATGCTGTTCCTGGTACAGTTCCCAGTGTCTAGAGTTGTCTTTATCTACTTAGTATTCATTGCCAGGATCATAGTGCCAAATTTCACTTTTTCTATGATGCATTTCCTGACCCATCTTTGTCTGCATTGAGCAACGAACAATAACAAATTGCATTATAAAATGGCAATACATTAGTGAGTATTGGCTGGTGCCTTCTCTGTGCTAGATTCCTCTGTGCGTCCCCTAAGCTCTTTATTCAAATACGTTATGATATGAGGTCCTGTCACTTAGTGTGGCTATTGACTGTTCAGGAGGCCTGTTCCCTATGAACGCAGGCTATTTCTTTCACCTCTATGACTGGGTATGAGGACAAGGACAAAGAGTGTCAGTTGAACAAACTCTCTACAAGCAGCAGTGGACAGATAAGTGGCCTGTTCCTTAGGAGACCGGAACAGAGGCAGCTTGCCTGCTGCTCCCACCTGCAGGCCTGGCCCTGCCCCAGCTGCAAAGCAAGGCAGGAAGCCCTTAAGCACCTTTGGAATTCAGTCCGGTAGGGCTTACTGTGCTTGCCTTGTTTGCCGCCCTCCTCAGTGAGTCATTTCCCCAGGACTGAGTTCAGGATTCCACTGTTTCGCCAAGTCACTTGTTCTGGCCTGGGAGCTGATTTGTGTTACCTCCCTGGCTTCTGTGTGCTCCAGCCTCCTGTCACCTTCACTAGCTGAAGGACTTGTAGATAACTTGTGTTTGGAGTTGGGCCTTTCTGCCAGGTGCCTCCTATACAGGCCTTGGATGCTTAATTCCAATCTCTGGTGGCTTCTCCAGCCACCATTTTCTTTCAAATGGCCGGGGGAGAGGACATTTAATCTTGCCAGTTTCTTTTCCAGGTACTGAAGTTCTTCTGCTCCCCAGCTTTTCTCTGACTATGGAAATTGAAGGCACAGTACCCATTAAGATTTAGGGAGCACAGTACTATGCAGAGCACTCAGCCCCTTGAGGGCAGAGACTACTTTCCAGAAGGTAGACAGAGCCTTTCTTGTGCATTCTAGTGAAAGAATACTGATGAACAAAAGAAGAGATGCATGTCCTATACACACTTTAGCTTCTCTAGGACAGGGCAACAGAGAAACCCAGACTTACACAGTTCATTCTCAAATCTACTCTTTCTCTAACTCTTCACCTTGTGGTATGAGTTTTTCTTGTTGAGCCTAGATAACCTCTTCTCAGCCTGTGCCCTCCTTTATCAACTGCCCCCAAGTTTCAATCTCTTGTTACTTTCCTGCCTTCCCTACTTTGGCCAATCCCTTCCAGCACCAAGCTCTGTGGACAGGTCTTCCCATAATGAGGCTTCCTAGTGAGTTTTGGAACCCAAATCCTCAAACCGTTACTCACGAGAGTTTCTGGATATATACTTGGGCCATTTGTAGTGCCCCCCAGGGCCAACCTTGAACCTCAGCTGTCTAGAGTGACTTTTGGAAAGGGCTCGACAAATGACACTTTGCCTTTTCCACAGGAGAATCCTCCATGTACCCCCTGCCTCTAATCCAGCTGTACTCCTTAGCGCTCCTTAAACACACATCTTGTGAGAGGTGGGGACCTAAGGCCACTTTAGTGGGACTCAGCACTTCCCCACAGCCCTCTAAAGTGTTGGTGAACAGCCCTGACTCATTATTAAATTCTATACACTGACAAAGAATGGGAAAAAGTCCACAATCCCCCCCACCCCCCACAGCTTACTGGTTTCTACCCTTGCAGGGATGCAATCCAGAAAGAAAGGTTTGTGACCACCACCACGAAAGACAGAAAGAGGAAGAGCTGGTCAGAGAGAATGATTACCTGTGGAATGGCTCCAGTGAGAGGTTCTGAGGGTTACCCAGGGACAGCACAAGCCATAGTTCTCCTCTGCTCAAGAAATAGCTCTGGAGACTGGAGAGATAGCTCAGTCACTAAAACATGAAGACTTGTGTTCCATTTCCGGAACTAACCCCCACCACACACACACACACACACACAAAAGGGCATGGAAAGAGAGACAGGTGGACACCTGGTCTGCCAGCCTAGCCTACTGGGTGAGTTCTGAGTCAGTGAAAGAGACTGTTAATTGGAAAAAAAAAAAAGTGGACAGTGCCTGAGGAGTGATATCCAAGATTGTCCTTCGGTCTCCACAAATACAGGCACACATGTGCATGTGAAACCCCTCCTCCACACACACACACCCTGTATTGTTTTACTCTTACTGTGATAAATTATCGTGACCACGGCTACTTATAGAAGGAAGAAGGAAGGGCTTATTCTGCTTGTGGTTTAAGAGGGGTGAATCCATCAAGGTGGGGAGGCATGGCAGAGGGCAGCTGGGGAAGAGAGTTGAGAGCTCATATCTTCAAGAAGGAGAGAGAGAGAGGGAGAGAGAGAGAGAGAGAGAGAGAGAGAGAGAGAGAGAGAGAGAGAGAGAGAGGAGGAAATGGGCAAGGCTAAAGCCCACCCCCAGTGATGTGTTTCCTCCAGTAAGGCCACACCTCCTAAACCTCCCCAAACACCACCACCAACTGGGGACAAGTGTTCAAATACTCGGAGCCTATAGGGGACATTCTTTTTCTTTTAAATATTTTATTTATTATTTTTATTTTATGTGTATGTGTGTATTGCCTGCATGTAGGTAAGTGCACCCGTGTCGTGCAATGCCCATGGAGGACAGAAGAGGCTGTTGGATCCCCTGGAACAGGAGTTACAGACAGTTGTTAGTTGCCATGTGGTGTTGGGATTTGAACCTGGGTCCTCTGCAAGAACACTCAGTGTTCTTAACCGCTGAGCCATCTCTCCAGGCCCTATAGGGGACATTCTTATTCAAACCACCACACACCCATATGCACATACATAGATATAGACAAAGACACACACACACACACACAAGAAACAGCACTGGGTTCCAATGACCTACAACCGAATGTGTGCTAAGAAGTTCCAGTTCAAGGAGCTACAGGGTTGGGTACCCTGGGAACAGACATTGTGGGGGAGGAGAGCAACACCTTCTGAATCGGGAACTGAAAGGCTAGAGAACACGCCAACAGAGTAAGCCATTCACAACCCTCTGATGAAGGCCTCCCTGTTACAGGACACCTCAGGCACCAGAGCCCTCATCCTTGCAAGGCTATCCACGGATTCTTTATGGACTATGCTCTCCCTGAGTTGAGCTGAAACCTGTCTCTGTGTCAGGAATGTGTTAGTCTCTCAGCTCTTCAGTTTCTGGGCTTTCATGATGCCCCCGTCCAGCTTGGGGAGGGCCCAGGGTACCCCCAGGTAGTTTAATCATTCTCCAGTTTACTACTGTCTTCCAAAGCAGCCTGAATCCTATTTCTCTTTAAATGTCCCTGTAGGGCAAGAAGAGTGTCTGATATAAAGATAAACTGGTGAGTTCAGACGCCCATTTTAGGTCATTAAAGCACACAGATGTCTTCAAGGCATTTATTTTATAATCCAACCTAAAAAGAAACATCTCCTAGCCTGAGCTTACCAGTGCCCCCCAGCTTTGGGCCAGTGCAGGACCCTTGAGAGGTGAGGGCAACCCCCACCTCACGATCCATCCCCAAATCCATGGCTGCACACACTTCTCATTTCCAACCCTCCTTGCCAATGGGGCTGCCTTTTTTACATGCAAATTTCACATAAAATCCTTCAAATGAAAACAGGTACTTTTCATTTTGCTCCCATAAACAGACATTTTCCAAATATTTAGACATCTGTATATAATGCCCTTAAACTGTTTGTTCTGAAGCATAAATAGGTATCTCTGTGTTTGAGTTAGTGTCTGATGTGTTTCTCATTTAAGGAGAAAACATAAAAAATAATTGGAATAACTATAGCCAGGAACAATGCTTACCCAGCATGTCAGCGTCTTTTATTGTGTCTTAAAGTAAAAAGCTTCAACTGTGAGGGGTTTTGCTTCTGCATGGAAAGAGCTGTGATGTGTGCTTATCAACCTTTTCCAGTGCCCAAGTAGCCTTGGGCAAGTGTACCAGCCGCACAGTCCACTTCAGGAGCCCATACGCGGCTCAGCGCAGTGCAGTGCTCCTCGATTTTCCATCCTCAGCTCGTCATCGAAGGTGACAGATTCCTATTGTATTTCCAACGTGAGCAAAGTGTGAGCTTTTCTTCAGCTCCCTGTATACTTCCCAAGGTGCAGGCAAGTTGAGGAAGTTGAGATTTGACCTGAGTTTTCTATTCTTGGAACCTCTAGTCAGTGTCATAGATTGCTTAGAAGTTTAAAAGTTTAGTTCTGGATGAAAGAAGAATTAGGGATCCCGAATGGATAAAGATTCAAGCCATTTTTCTCTCCAAATGACTTTGCACTAAATTTTTCTTTTCTATTACTCAAAATCTCGTGGTTTTCTTTTCTTTTTAGTGTGTGTATGCGTATGTTTCTCTCTCTCTCTCTCTCTCTCTGTATGTATGTATATGTGTTTCTCTCTCTCATTCTGTGGTGTGTGTGTGTGTGTGTGTGTGTGTGTGTGTGTGTGTACTTGTTCATGTGTATATGTGTGTTGAAGCTAGAGGGTGATTTCAGGTGCCCACCTGGATTGACCTCTACCTTGGTTTTTTGAGACGGGGTCTCTCACTGACCCTGGAGCTTATCAATTTGGCTAGACTGGTTGGTCAATGAGATTATGAGATTTAGGGATCCATTTATCTCCTCCCTTTCCCCCAGCACTGGAATTACAAGCATACACTGTATTCTAGGCTTTTACGTGGGTGCTGGTGATCTGAACTTGTTCAACAAGCACTTTAGTCATGCCTTCTCCCTAGCCCTCTGGTAGTTTTCTTAGACAGTTTGACCTCTGCTATGAAGAAGATGGGGAATGTTTTATATATTACTACAAACAGAATATTCCCAACTCCTGAACCTCCTCTGAGCACACAGGTGAAATGTCATCTATTCACTGCATCCTTATGGTGGAACTTACGCAGATCATCATTCATAACTGGTATTCTGGGAGAACCCATTCATTTCCCCCTGTAGTATCTTTCAACATCCCTGCCAAAGAGTTATCTAGCCTCTGCCCAGAACTCCTAACCAAAGGGGATTCTCTACTGTAAGAATCAGCCTCTTCCATTGCTGATGAGCTCTGGATGTTGGAACTATTTTATTTGTTTTGTTTTGTTGAGACAGGGTCGCATGTATTCCACATTGACCTTGACCTTGCTAGATAGCCAAGGATTACCTTGAGCACCTACCTCATCCTCCTGACTCCACCCCTGAGTGCCAGAATTACAGATGTACATCATCACACCTGGTTTATGTGATGTTGGGATTGAACTCAGAGCTTTGTGCATGCTAGGTAAGCACTCTACCAACTGATCTACATCTCCAGTACTATTTATTAACTGTAATAGGCTGAAATTCCTTGTTACAGCCATACATTGCCCTTGTTCATTCAGTTGACCACTTATGAACCACATGATAAAACCCCAGTTTTGCAAGATACTCTACTGGGTGCTTGAGATTAAAATAAAAATGAGGAAGTTTCTATTTCTGCAGAGTCAGTGAGGGAAATAGACACAAAAGCCAGTAATTTCAGTTTCTGGAGAAAACTACAGTGGCAAAGACTGCAAGGACCCAGCAGACAGGTTCATTTCCATCTAAATAGAGGCTGGCGCCCGAGTTCCCAGAGGGCTAGAGCAACATACACTCTTGCTTTCTTAGGGTAGACTTGAATCATCTTTAGAATCATCTTGGAGCATCTGAGGCCATTCCCAAAGATGTAGTGTAGGTTCAGGGCCCTGGGCCTACGGAGACCCCAGAACCATGAGCATGTACATACCCGCACAGTCAAGGAGCAGGTTTCCCTTTTCCATCCCAACCCCAGGATGGCTGGGGATAGCTAGACTCATACCCCTACCTTTTCCATCTCAATGAAGCAGAGGGACCCACTGAAATGTTAGATCATGTCAGTGCTCTTTATATGACTCTCTAGAGGTGTCAGAGCACTCAGAGGAAAACCCAGTCCATGCAGAGGCCAGGGAGGACAGCAAAACCCTACTCTCTGACCTGCCTTCACCTGTCTTCTGTTACCATTATAGTAACACAATACCAGATTGGTAAGTTATAAAGAAAACAGGTTTATGTTGGCTTATGATTCTGGAGGTCCAAGACTGACAGACTGCATCTGATAATGGCCTCTTGTTGGCAGAGTCCCAAGGTATCAAAGAACATCGCATGCAACAGCCAGGGAGAACATGTGTAGCCATCTACACCCTCTGATCTCTCTTCTACTAAAGCCGCTACCATGAATCTTGATCACCCGCAACCTTTTAACACCAGGCTCAGACTTACTTTCAATCTTCTTAACACCTCACAATGGTAATTAATCTCTAATATGAATTCAAACCTCAGCATCACCTTTTAGATTTTTTTGTGGGGCGGGGTTGGTCTTCTCCTGGTCATCCCCTCTTCTTAGCCATACTGGCCTCCTTAATAGGATGTTCCTGGCAGGTTTTCACTTTTCAGTCTTAGCACTGTGTGTTCTCTCTGCCCAGCACACTTTTCCTTGATCCCTATGTGGTGTACACCTCTGATAGTTAATCTCAATTATCAACTTCATGAGCTTTAGAATCACCTGGAAGAAGGGCTTCTGGGCATGTCTGTGAGGTATTATCTTGCTCAGGTTAATTGATGTGGGAAGACCCTGCCTTAAGTTAATTAAGGTGGGAAGACCCTGCCTTAGGTTGAGTTGGGAAGACCCTGACACTGTGGGTGGCACCATTCCCTGGGCTGAGATCATGGAACATAAAAAGGAGAGACTAAGCTGCACATGCATTCATTGGTCTCTTCTTCCTGGTTGTGGATACAGTGTGACCCACTAGTTCAATCTCCTGCTTCCACAATTTCCCCACTGTGACAGATATGAACCGTGAACCTGAATAAATAAACCCTTTCTCTCTAAGGTTGCTTTGGGCAGCATATTTTATCACAGCAACATAAAAGAAACTAGGACAATACTTTCCTTTTCTTTTTGAATCAGTGGATTCTCAAGAAAGCAGCCTCTGGATAGTCTAGGAAATGGATGATTGTTGAGGAATACCCTTGGGGTCCATGGTCCATACCTATGAAAGAGACGGGTAGAATGCAGGAGTTAGCAGAAGGAAATGTCTGGCTGTTCTGTCTTACCCAAGACAGCTTCAGCCAGCCCTCTGAGAGCTGTGGGGCTAGAAGGGCGCTTTAGAGTTGTTTTGGTTGGGCTGAGATGCCAAGCCTTTATCCCCCTCTACTGACTAGTCATTGAATCTGGGCTCTGTGGGCTGGGGGGACTTTGGGTCGGGGAACTTAGCAGCTGAGGAGCCAGGTCTTCACTGAGAAGGAACTGGGAGACAAGCACAGTGGCCACAGTGAACATCACCCATCTAGCTGGACTTTGGCCTTGCTTTTCCATTCAGTTCACTGGCCCTTCATATGCACCTTAAACCCTAGCTTCTTTGATCGTAACCCAGTAGTCTGTACTTCTGCCTGACCCTTGTGTCCGAATCACTGTCTCATGGGCTGGGGTCATGCTCTGGATTGGACAATCACTTCAGACTACAGTGCCAATGTTGTTAAGCATTAGGCCATCACTTACTGCTCAGAAGGGTCAGACTATTCACTGGCTGGGTCTTCTATGTACATTGAACCCAACTTATAATGTTCAGTTTTCACCTATGAACTCTATGTACAGAGTCTGCTCTCAGGTTACAACCTCCTCATAGCCATGTCAGATTCCTCAAGCTTTGTACCTGTTCATTGGGGCTGAATCTAGGTTGGTTCTATACTAGATATGTTTGCAAAATAATGATATCAACGCCTTTGTCCTTTCCAACAGCTCCCCTGATCAGTTAACATGACTCTTGTGCCCACTCCTCACTTCAAGGTATAGAGTGGTATGGTCCCATAAATGAAGCTTGGAACGACACAGAGGCCTTCGGCTCCTGACCCCGCGTGCCTCGCTGACTCCCTGCTGTCTCACTTACCAGCTCTGTGTCCTGTCTACCCTCCTCCTTCCCTCGCTCGTTTCTCTCCCCCTGTTATAGATACTGGTAGAAGCTCTTCTGAAGATGCTCAAGTTAAACAGGAAAGGGGTTTGTTTCTCTTTTTTTAAGTTAAATTCAGGAGTAGTGTATTAGTTACGGACAAGGAGCACTTAATGGAGGGTTTATTTTGGCTTACGGTTCAGACTGATGGGGTCTGTCACGGTGGAGCAGGCAGGGCGGAGGAGCAACTTGCTCCATGGCACCAACCATGAAGCAGAGAAAGGGGAACAAAGATGCTCAGCCTCCTTTCTCCTTTCTCCTCTTCTGTGCAGTCAGGGATCTGACCCCATGGCATGATTTCCTCCTCAGTTAGTCCTCTCTAGAAACACCCTCCCAGACACACCCTTAGGTGTGCCTCAGTAACACCCTGGTGTTTCTTAATCTTTTCAAGTTGGCAAGTGACAGTATTCTCACAGGTAGAGAGTAAAGATTTCAATTGTCATTTGCAACTAACAGAAAAGACTCTAGAAAGCCATCTTCTACCCAAAGGACTCAGAATGGAAAGGCTCTGAAATAGCCCACCAAGCCTCTTCTGTGTGTCCAGAGGAAGGTGATCAGGCACTGCCAATGGTAGGAAATGATGGAAGAAAGAAATTCCAGCTAGTCAGTCAGACTGAAGTTTGAACCCTAGCAGAAAAAAAATGTTAACGGGTTTATTCCTCCCCCGCCCCCCCAATCAGACCCAGAAGTCTGAATTCTAGTGTGCTAGCTCTTGAAGTTTAAAATCTGGCAGTAATTCAGTTTGAAAACTTCTGTTTTTAATAAATAGACAAACAAAATAATGTACAGGCCAACCATCTTTATCCCACTTACTGCCATGGGCTACCTCTGGAGACCTTAGATGGTCACTACCAGACCATCTGATGCCTCTGTAAAATTTGAAAAGGTGTCATCTTGAGGCAGGCCCATTCTTTTGGCATTTGAGGAACAAGTAAGACCTGGATGTCAGTGCTCACACCTCCTTTCAATGGGAAATCGGTACAACGCACAAACCACCCATCTGCTGCACTCCATGCCACCCTGGGTTATAATGACTCTCCTGCCTCATTACCAATCGCATACTTATTACTCAGCCAATGGCTTTCTTTCCAACTGAGTTCTAAGCTCAAGGAGGGCAGAACATCACGTATTCCTTATCTTCCCTCAGTGATAAGCAGAGCTAGGCAGACAGAAGGCAGCTCACAAATATCAATGCAATAGCCAGTTAAAAAATAATAATGCTACAAGTTGGCTCCTCTTCCAGACTTGAGAGGTCATCTTAGATGCTTTGACTCTTTTAGCTATCTTGACAGTGAAGTGCTTGGTTTCTTCATCTGTTCTTTCCAGGCTCTGAGCCCCTCACCATCCTAGTCAGTGCCTTTAGGACTCAGTTTAGATCATCACTGGTGTTTGAAAATGTTGTTTTGACAGTTCAGCTCGTGGCATTGGCTGGAAGAGGAAGGGAAACCCAGGCTTACTTGATCAGGCATTTTGCACCTAGTACTTTTTCCAAATCATAAAATAGTGCTTGGGGTGGAAAGTTTGCCCCATTTTATCAGAAGGAGAAATAAGGGCTCTGAGAGAGATTGCCACTTGTCTAACCAAAGTCACACGGCATGAGCAGAAGGACTGGGATCCCGACGCTGGTGTTCTGCCTCCCTGAAGCCATGATCTTTCTACAATAGACTCCCCTCTGTCCCATCAAACTAGACTTACATCCCCAGTCAGGGACCACCTTGGGTCCAGAGATCTCAAGCATGAGTGAGCAGGGACTGTTGAGGCATGAGGGGTCAGAATCAGGAGTTACATCCACTGAGAGCCTAGCATTAGCCACTCCATCGAAAGCCACGTACTGACCTCACAAAGGAGAAGATGGCCTGGGCTGGGACAGCTGAAAGGATGTTTATAAGAGGACAACCTGGAGGAGATTAAATCCTGTCCACTTGCAACACCCATGAGCTTGGACTGCTGTTTACTGCCAGAGCAGCGAAAAGCCAAATAGAAACTTGTTTGTTCCCTTTTCCTGGGAGATTCATCTTAGGACAAAGAAAAAAGGCTGTTGACCAGGCCAATTGCCATCCTCTTTTCCATCTTCTGAATAAAAGCAAGGTAATTCAAAATTGAGCAGAAGAAGGCGAAATTTGTAAAATTTGCAATCTCAAAGATTGGGGGGCGGGCATCAACAACTAGACAGATTATTTGAGTTTGGGGCTGATTATTGGAATTCTGTCTCATTATGAAGGGCATTTCAAGGCAGCTGGAATAGCCGAATAAGGCCAGTCGTCTTTGAGCAATAGCCTAAACCTCAGCAGGAAGAAAGTCAGACTAATATTTGCAGAGCCAAAGAACACAGCACCTGTTGAGTTTGGTGCTATTTTTATCTGTGGAATTTACAATTAAGATAAGAACATTAACAAGAATTAGAGAAAAATTTTACAGGCCCAAATTAAATAACAGAGAGACAGCATTTACTTCTGGTCCGGTCTTCCTCGCCCAAATGCTCTGCATTTCTATCTCTTTCTCATCTATTTTAGCTTCTGTAGGCCACAGGGTTACAATCACACCGCTCAGATAATGCTTGTTTAACTCCTTACATTTCCAATTAACATTATGTCGGAAACTGAAAATATTTCAATTTCTACATCTCAGGCCTGCATCAAGAACTGTATAATATAGTCTAACTGTTCCTTGACTACGTTTTATTAATGCTATTATTAATGTAACAGATTGCTGGTAAATTAATTATTGTTTACATTTAGTTGTAGCTCTTAAACCCAAATATATAGCACACAAAAAGCCTTATTTTGTAAGGAAATGTAAATTATACAGTATACCGATTAAAGGAGAATAAATCTTCGATTCTCAGCATTAGCAGAGACTGTTAACATCTTTTAATTCAAATTTCAATTGATGATGGTCTCCTTTATGCCTGTGGCAAACATGCTCCATTGTGTGATAATCTTTGTTCACTGAAGCAGCTCGTTTGACTTAGTCAAGTCAGATGTCTTCCTGTCTCTAATTTCCTCACTTGAATAAGAGAACAGAAGTTTCATCCTTTCCTAGAAGAGATAATCACTCTTGTCCCATTCTGACAGAGCAATTACAAAGTCATTTAATTGGTATCTGATCATTCAATAAATATTTATTGAAGGCTTCCCACATGACAAACACTTCCTTAGGCGCTGGATTAGAGTGGAGAGCCACACACAAACAGGCTTCAGCCTTCAGTAGTCCAGTGTAGGTGTGGTTTAGAAAGTAACAGACATGCGATTGGGTAACTAACCCAGACTGAAAAGGAAGGGGTCTGGGGAAAGTACCACCAGAACTGAAATGGATTGAGTTATCTGGTCAAAAAGCTGTGGCTGATGCTTTAGGAATATGAGCGAGTACCCATAAAGACCAGCAGCAGAAATCCCAGGCAGATGCAACCCAGGATGAGGGCAGCCAGGGTCTCGCTGGTTCGCATCACAGCAAAGCTTTATGTGGATGACAGACTGTCCTACTGATTAAAGAAGCATGGAACGTCCTAGGGCTGAAGAGCCACAGGCATCACCACATCTCTAGGGATTATCCAGAGATTCCCTACAGCCCTGATTCCCAGGATGCACTAAGGGACCTTGAATGTTAAAGACATACTGGGGGACAAAAGACTTTCATGTTCAAACACATAGCAGATACACAAGGTTAAATAAAGATGAAGGGATGTCTTCACTAGGGGTGTTTAGAACTTTGCCCAGGCATACCATCAAGGTCATGGTCTAGGGACTTTGATCCATGCAGGGATCCAAGCATTTTGCCACAAAATCATTCTGTGTAAAACAGCTGATAAGATAAGCGTGCCTAGAACCTTTTTTGGGAAGTTCAGACCAATCTTACACTTTTATTAATGAGGATCCTGAGACTTAGGAAGGGAAATTCCTTTCCCAGAAGCACCCAGAGAGGGAACACAGCAACCAACTCTCTTGACTCATAATGACTTCCTGCTCCAGAGTAGCTTGATGTCTCCCAATCCCTGTTACTGTTTGAATGTAAAATGCCCCCACAGGTTCATGTCCTTGAACTTGTCACCCACCTGCTGGGACTGTGTTAGAAGGTTATGGCATGTAGGAAATAGAGCACAGCTGAAGGAGGTGGGTCTCGGGGAGGTGGGCCTTGAAGGTCAAAGTTCTGGCTCACTTTCGATCCAGCTCTACTTCTTGGTCATTTCACATGTCTGGTAGTTGGTCACGGTGATTAGAAAAGTCATTGAAGCAGTCGCCAGGAACCTACATTATGGCAGCCATATTGTCCCGTGAAGCCCACCCACTACCACTCTGAGAAGAGCTGGTTTGGCTGCAAGGTATCAACTTAGATGTTTCGTCCTGGACTTATAGCTCTGCACTGTCATGGGCACCTTTCCTAGACCTACTATCCCTCATGGCTGTACTTAGATTCTGAATCCCTACCCTTCCTTCCTGAGCCTGCTGCTCTGATGCCATTGAATTAGGACTAGTGTTGGATGGGCCTTATATTCAGGAGATGCC
Source organism: Nannospalax galili (assembly GCF_000622305.1). Classification (NCBI taxonomy): domain Eukaryota; kingdom Metazoa; phylum Chordata; class Mammalia; order Rodentia; family Spalacidae; genus Nannospalax; species Nannospalax galili. The sequence continues at coordinate 8,064,145 of NW_008355789.1, forward strand.
TCAAAGGCCACTGGTTCTCTTTTCGTTCAGCTACACAGTAGAGCTGACGGGATCCTATTCTGGGGCCTCTGTGCTGGCAGCCAACAGCCATCGTATTTGACTTGACTAGCAAGGAGTTTCAAGATGATTTGTCTAAAGAGAAGCAGCTCTGGATTTGCCTTTGATCGCTCTTAATTCTCATAATGAGAAAATCTATAAAGAGCACCAGGAGGAAGAGGGATTTTTATTGTCTTTCTTTCTCTTTTTAATAACAACGGGGCATAATGAGGAGGACCGGGGCTTTCTTGTGGGTGTTGGGGTCTATTTCCCACAAGAAGAGGCTGGCTGGGCCCCAGCTCCCCAGGAAGGAATGCGTGAGGAAACGAGCCAGTGGGGAACAATAAAACTTCCAGGGAAGGACATGTGTCTTCGCACAGAAAACAGCAGCAGCTGAGGGAGCAGATGATGGGATCAAGACTTGTGTGTGGCTCTGACCTGGGATCTCGGGAACTCCTTTGGAGATGGGATCCTCCCTGAGAAAGCACGCAAAGCTAGCTTGCAGGCACCCTCAGTGTGCCCTGTGGCCGGTCTCAGCCTAATTACCATACTGAGTGAGGTAACTGAAGCAAGGGAAGGGAAGGCCTAAGAGGCAAGTGTGAGTCATGTCCTTCCATTTGTCTGTCTGTCAGAAGCGAGAGGGCCACCCCACCCCCTGGCCGTGACTCCTGGTGCAGTCGTTTGCTTCTCTGTTGCCCGTGGGCTCTCACGTCCCTGGCTTTCTAGATCCTCTAGTTCCCATCCTAGAAAAAGATCATGACTAACCATCAGCTGTCACAGGCCCAGGAGTGAGTGTCCAGCCTCCACACGGGGTCTAGCCCTTGCTGGACTTGTCTAGACCTGACCTGCAGGGATATTTCAAGCCAAAGAAATCAAACCGCTGGCAGTGGATGCATAGACTTGTGGGATATTAGCACTAGAAAGAATCTCTGGACTAAAGACTTTGATCAATTAAAAGAAGCTGAAATTGAAGCTTAGCAGGGAAAGTGACTTGTGAACAAGAGAGCTAGTGGCCTTCTTTTCATGGAGCTGCCACAAGCGCACACTGACATGCTCAACCAGAACATGCCATCAGAGCTGGCCTCTGCCTCACATAGTCAGACCCACCCCAGCTGACATCTTGGAGCAGAATGACAGAAAATGAGGTCATTCCATAGGTGGTTGGCCTCCCGATACAACATTTTCCTCAAATGTTCCTTATATGATGTGACTGCTAGTTAGGAATCTTTAGATGATCTCCATCACCCTGCATATGAAGCTCCCGGGACAGCCTAGGTTTGGTCAAGAAAGCAAAGCGTCCAGGATATTATGGGAGTAAAGACTGAAACTAGAGCTTAGGGTTTCCACGTGTGTGGGAAAAGTATGGGGAATGAAGGTCTCTGAACACTCACCATTCAAGGCACAGAGGCAGTCACGGGGATGAGCGCTGGGACAGTGGATTAGGGAGTCCTTTGCCCACTGCAGCTGTGAAGGAAGAATTCAAGAACATGCTGGAAACTGCTGACCACCACAAGCTTCTGAGAAGGACCATGCTCTCTGCACCGTCATGCACCCTCTCACTGGCCAATGCACTCAAAACTCGAGGAAGAAGGCTATTTTAGGAAAGTTGGGTCATCCTTCAGAGAGCTTGGAGGTGACGCTGCCATGGTGACAGTAACCAATGTGACACATTTGTAATGCTGAAGTCTGGCTTTTGAAGGCATTTATAGCTCAGTCACTCAGGTCTGGTAGCCCTACCCACAGGGACACGGAAGCATGGTGCTTCTGCTAACAGTCATGTGAGGTTGCTGCAGTGACTACAGGTGCCCTCCAGGCCCATCATTGTGGCATCCAGGTCAACAGTCCAAAGAGGGGTTATCACATCCTAATGGAATCAAGTGAGACAAAAGATGGGCAAGATGGGCAATCCAATGGCTGCCGCCACAAGATTTGGAGTGGGGGCTCATTTAGATCAAGTGGAAGGGACGTGAGCCCTAGGACTGAGATGGATTCTTGGCGCTGAGGGTCCAGGCTTGTCAGGGATTCTGTAGATCATTTGTTCTCAACAGTGGCCAATACAAAATCACCCAGGAATTACCAGGATTCATGTGGCATCACAAACTGTGCTGAAAAACAGATGAAAATGATTAAGTTCTATTTTTCTTAATCATTCTGCCAAAATAATATGGCATTATGTTCTTAGATGCTATGCCTCCTAATTGTTCAACCATGCTTCTATCCATGCTCCTCATGGATAATATTTTATGACTTCCTAATGTATATGACTTACATTCTCTGATGTACAATCTAGAAAGATGAGCAATATTTCGAATCCAAATTGCTTAGTTGTTTTCTAAAGTACACCTCTTAGAATTGTATAAGAAAGTAGACTTTAGTCCTGACTTTCTTACAGTTTTTATTCTGGGATCTGAGTTGTGGTACTGGGAATGGGTTGGAATCTAGAAGATATGAAAGAATCTAGTAAACTGTTTTGTGGGATTTCATCTATAAAATCTCCATGGCTATCTCTTCTGGGAATTATCTTGTAACCAGAGCAATGATTTAGTCCTGTGGTGTCAAGGTTCCTTAAACCAAAGAGGAGCTAAGGGGAGGAAGGTCATGGCAATGCTCTCTGAGCCTAAAATAGACAAGGTCATGTTCTTTGTGGTCACCACAGTCTTAGGCTGGGATTCATGTATCCATCTAATCTCTACTAAGCCCCTGTTACGTCCATAGCAGCTTCTTAAGTGCAGTAAGGACAGCTGGGCATCCTCTATCTAGGCAGTAGAAAGAAATAGGTGACTTCACATTGGACGCCTACCAAATCACATCTCGAGAACCTGAGATCAGGAGTGGGGGAGTGAAACAGCGAGAGAAAGGAAGCCACTGTTAGTTAGAGTGGGTTGTTGCCATAGATCTCAGCTGCTCAGCACAGTTCTAGCCCTTGCCATCATATAGCATATGAGTGGCACTTGAATTACATTGGTTCTAGCTGTAATCAAGATTATTTGCTAGTTGGGCAAGGGATTGTCTATGCATAGGCCAAGGACAAACATAGGTGCAAAGGCTGCTGGGTAGCAGTTCATACCTATAAGATCAACTTTAGGATGAAGCTGAATTGTGGAGAGCAAAACAAAGAGATGGAAAGAAACTGGGTCTTGGTGATATCCCAGAGTAAACTCACCCTTTATAGGTACCACCATACTCCCTAGCTCTTGAGCTAGTTTGAGTTCGCCCATCGTATACTTCCCCCATAAGAATCCTTATGGATACATTAACAGTGATTGCGAAGCATGTAGACTAGAAATGGCACGTTAAGGGAAATACAAACAGTACCTACAATTATACAAAAGGAAGTGGTATCAAGTTAAATGAAATCTTCTACAAACCCTTTAAACGTGTGTGTTTGTATTTAAGTATTCACAGGAACGGGCAGAAGCTGTGTACAAACACATAGCGGATAGAATATGTTCACGATTACCAATGCCTGTTGATCTCAGCCAGCTCAGTTGCAGAAACTGAAATCCATCAACATGTCCCTAATGTCAATGAACGCCCCCCCCACCCCCCGGCAGAACATCAGACTCTGGCCCCAGAAGTGTAATTAATCTTGCAAAGCAGGACTTGATAGCAGCTCCAACTTCCATAACGCCCACACAACAGCCATCTCACAGGTCCACTTCCCCCAAGTCCTGCTGGGCATCTAGTTCCCTGCTAAGTCTGTCATTCCATCCTAAACCCAACACAGTTATCCAGAGTGCTGACAGCTCCATCATCTCTTCACATTCATTTTACCCATGCAAGTACCTCGTGCATGCATGTGCACTACAATGTTCCTCCTAAGCCAAGCAGCTAGAGATAAGGGTAAGACTGTGTTCTTCCCGATTGCAGAACTGGAATCTGCTCCTCCAGAGTGCTCAGCTAATTCTTAGCTCCTGAACCACTGCATGTCAAGATGAGCAGTGTGGAGGAAAAGCATCTGTCACAGATGTTGTCCCTGGAAGTTCCTCAAGAAGAAGGCAGGAGATTTAGAGATTATACACCCCTGGCCTTCCTCCGGAAGTCAAAGAGAGTTGATACCTGCAATCAGAATTGTTTCTCAGCTTCCTAACAGCATCTCCTTCTGGTTCCCAAGTCCAGTGAAAGTTTCTCTCTCTGCCATGTCCAAAGCCTTCCCAAATTCCCACTCAAGAATCATTGACAATTAAAGTTCTCACAATGTTCTCTATGACTATGAATCAATGATGTAAAAGACAAAATAATCAGAAGTGATTACATGTCCTCCACTACTCACTGGGCCTATCATGGACACACCATTACATAATTATATGTGAAAATGTCTGCCACTCTCTCAGAGAGAAGGGCTTTGGAGACAGGAATTATACTCTATCCATATATGTATATGTCTATATACCATATATCTATCCATATATATATATATATAGAGAGAGAGAGAGAGAGAGAGAGAGAGATGATAGATGATAGATAGGTAGATAGATGGATAGATGGATGGATGGATGGATGGATGGATAGATAGATGATTGATTGATAGATGGGCTTACAGATGGTAAGATAATACATCCCAAATAATGCCACCAGGATTACATACAGAGTCTTTAGAATGAGAAAGGACCTCAGAGAACAGCTAGTATGAGTCTTTGCCTGTGCAGGATTTCCCTTCAGTCTCCAAGTGAGGTCACCCAGATTCCGCTTAGCATTGGCCATTACAGATTCAGTGTGAAGAAGTGATAGAAGTTCAAATTCAAATTCTCTCTCAAGACTCCAGGGGGTGTGGGGATAAAGATTAGCACACACTGGATTTCTTTATTGCAACTCAAAAAAAATCTTTTCCAAATGCTGAATCTTTTGACCCTCCTAACAATTTTGCAATGCAGATATTATTAACTGTCTTATTGATGAGGGAAGCATAGTTAAGAGTTATGAGGGTAAAGAAGTCACCTGAGTAGCCAGCTACTGTTCTGTCTCAGGCCTACATTCAGACCTTGGGCTTCAGAGCCAAGACCATTTTCAACCTCTGAGCTACTTTTTATGAGACTTCTTTTGGTGTCACAAAGGATCGAACCTGGAGCCATGTGCATACCAGACAAGTACTCTAACACTGAACCAGCCCTCTTTTCACTTGAAGACAGGGTCTCACTAAGCTGCTCTGCTGACCTTGAACTCATTCTGCAGCCAGGCAGGCCTTGCACTTGTGTCCCTCCTATGAGTAGTTGGGATTACAAACTTGCATCTCCAGACTGGGCTCCTCTAAGTTCTGGAAATGGCATTAGACTTTTCAGAAAAATAAATGTTTATTGCATAAAGAATCTGGTGGTTATGGATGCGGAGCGCTTAGCCCCATTGGCAAAGTGCTTGTTGCTCTTGCTCCTGGGCCTGAGTTTAGATCTACAAAACCTACGTGAAAGTCAGGCATGTTGGGGAACACCTATAATCCAGAGCTCGGGAGGTGGGGACAGGAAGATCCCTGAAACTCATCACCAAGCTGATCTTGCTGAATCTGTGAGCTACAGGTTCAATGGAAAACCCTGCCTCAAAAACCAATGTAGAATGCAATAGAGGAGACACCCAACATTGACCTTGGGCCTTCACAAGCATGCACACTCAGGTACACTGGCACACACACCAACATGTACACAATGTATATACATATATGCTATCCTCCCCCCACACAGAGAATATGATGGAAGTAAAGAGACTGCAGGGAAAAAAGGAACATGATAGTCTGAGTTACTGTGGAAGAAATACACATTTGTATTTAATATGATTTTACTTTCTTTTCTTTTTTTTTTAAAAATAAACCACCAACTTGCAACAGTTAGGTTGCAGTTACAGACAGCTTAGAACAGGATGTTTTAAATTAACAACTAAATTGTCGAGTTTCTTTGCAAAGCATTTTATTGGTGGGCACATTTGGAGAGAGTCAGTCCCGGGTGAGGCTCATTTGCTGTTCATGTCACTCTGCAAAGCAGATGGCTTCTGCACATAGCATTCCCCCTCTTTCCTCTCTCCAGCTTTTGACACTCCAGCCACACTTTCTTGGGCCACCAGGATGGTGTACAGAGTTCCTCAGAATGGGAAGGAGACCTCAGGGCACCATCCTCCTGAGTCTCCACATATGCAGAAACCTCCCTTCAATCCCCAAGTGAGGTCACAGATTCCACTGGGCGCTGGCCAGAACCGAGCCAATGTGAGGAGGTGGTAGGAGCTCAGACTCCTGCTCTGCCCTAAGCTCTCACTAGCTCTGGGGATTCAGATCAGTTCCCGGAGCTCTCTGCTTCTCATTGTGTAAAATTTCAGAACTTCAGTGAAAACATCTTAGCCAAAACCATACAAAACGCTGGTTCAGGCCCTGGCTGCAGCGGTGCACGCTTAATAAATGGTAGCACTCCACTTCTCCATCCCTTTGCTGCTGGGGTCCATTGTAGGTTTCTAGCTCTGTTTGTCTGATTGTGAGGAGCAAGTCTTTCCAACCGCCACTCTTCAGATAATTGACAAAGAGCTAGCTCCCAGTGCCCCACGTTGCCTTTCCTTCCACACTAAACGGCCAGGGCTCTTCAGTTCTTTCTTAAATGGTGTGCCTTGTGTTGCCCTCTCTGTCCAAGTCTTCCCTGATCTGCATGTACCTTGCTGTGTCAAAAATCCTTATTGCCTAACTCCAATCATGCAGGCGATGAGGTCTGTCCCTCATGTCTCTTCTTCTGTCCGGTAGCTATTGCCTTTAAACTGAAATGTTTCCTCCTAGAGAGAGGAGGGAGGCTCATGAAACTCAAGAAGCTTAGGAGGTTCAGGGAGCTCCCAAAGTGTACAAGACTCAGGGTGGAATCCTTCCATGGGCGGTCGTTGGTGCTTTATCTGGGGTGAATAGACATTTGTCCGTGTCTCCCCCGAAAAGCCACACAACACCGTTCCTTCTTCCACTCTATGTGCCTTAGAATGTTCCTGAATCTCCTACTCACTGATGGCCAGGGTGGGGAAGGCATGCTGTTGGATTCAGGCAAGATAAAAGGAAGATACTGAGGTATAAAAGTGGGTTTCCACTCTTCCCTCATGTGACTGTATTGTAGTACCACCCCGTACCCCTTGCAATATCATTAGGCCCTAATCAAGGGAACTCCAGTTCCCTACTCTCAACTTCTCATGATGCTATTAAGGATACTTTCATTTCTCCAGGGGTTTACCAGCTCACAGGCTACATGGACACAACAGGAATTGACAAGGACCTATTTGTTCATCTATGTAAAGAACCCTCGGTTACTCCTAGACAGAAGAAGTTATTGTAAAGGGTGGTTAGTAATTGAAGCATCAACCAATTTGAGTCCCTCCCATGCCAATTAGGAATGCATTTGTCAAAAGCCAGAACAGTGCAAAAGTAAGAGGTGAATTCTTTAATGTGTATCCAAAGAGTCTAAATACATAAAGAGATTTGCCATAAATTGAGGGCAGATTTTTGAGATTTCAGCACTTCCTGCCCTAAGGCCTTGTTTATTTATTATTGGAAAATCAAACAACCCAAATGCTTTATGCTAATGTAGTCTGCAGGCCAGGACCTCTGAATGTGCAGACTTTAAGAGAGTTAAAGGGAAAGGCATCAAATCTAACAGCAACTCCAGTCTATCCGTTCAGAACTGGGCCTAAGGAGGTTGGAGCTGGGTGTTAGGAGATCTCAGCTTGTTTCAGAACCAAGTCACCTCAGGTGAGGGGACAGGGCAAATCCCAGGTTATGGGCACATGAACTCCGTCTCCTTCAGCGCTTTCCTCCTAGAGCCAGGGTTTGGAGCCTAGAATATGTGTTCATGTCAGCACCCAGGAAGAAGCAGCTGATTGAAGGCCCCTATCCAAACCATTTGCTTGCAAACACAGGGGTCTGGAAATGCAACCTTTCTTCAGTGGCTGTGGAGAGAGCTCAGTTGGTAATGTGCTGTCCCTTCTACAGGGGAGGTGAAACATCATGTCATCCTAGGATGTGCTAGTAAATGCTTCATTAAGAAAAAGTTATATTCCTTTTCTTTACTAGGCCAGTTCTATGTGCTCTAAGCATCACACCTTGCAAAACCCAAACCTCTAGGTCAGATTTCTTTCTCTTTCTTTTCCTAATGAGAATACCAAGAAGTAAAGAGTCTCAGAGTGAGTTTCCTGAGACATTAGGGCTTGGATCAGAAGGACCCTCCTCTTTCCATTGGACAGTGCCTGCTGGTGACACGGGGACTCAAAGGGAGATGAGTAAACTCAGAGTAGGAGAGAGAACTTTGGGCAGTATCTAAACCTTAAAGTGTATTAAGCTCAGCAATTGTGAGACATGGACAAGTCTTCATCTTACCTCAGTGTTCACATGTGGAACAATCATCCTAACTTTGGGAAGTTGCTGTGAGGCTCCAATAAGGTCAACACAGGAGAACTGTCTATACATACTTAACGTGACAAGTTAACTGAATCTCCTACAGGCCCTACACACTCATTTCAACTAGGAAGCTGGGAGTGAGGTGCAAATTAGGGACATGGGACATATGGTTGAGAGGAAGAGCCTCATTCAGTTTGGAGGGTCCTCAGAGGCTACCTGTCAGGATCCTGGCTCTGGAGGGAAAGAGCATAGCCACAAGACAGACCAAAGTCTGTTTGGCCCCTTCCTGAGCTCCGCATAGATCAAAGAACCCACTATGTGTGATACCCAAGGCAGAACAAATATAGAAGGCCTCATCTTCCCTGAGTCATTGATTGTGTTTGTCTTGTGAAAAATTCTATTGCTGTCTTTATGGCAAACTGTTAAAAAGTATTTCTGCTCCTCATTTATCCAAGAATAACACAATCCTGCTCTAAATAGCCATTTTATTATGACCGCAATCAAAGCTGAAAACGATTTTGTTTTCCTCCTTTGAGGTCTTTGGAAACAATTTTAATTTCCTAATAAAGTGAGGCAGCCCAGAGTTGGTTTCTAAAAGGCAGCAGACAAAGGCAGTGGGAAGCTGGAGACCCAGGGGCCGGAGCTGGGCCCCTGCCAGGGCCTTTCCTGCAACCTGCATTCCAGATGGCCTAGAGGGCATCTCAGAAGTTGCATGCAGGGCGTTTTCCCAGAAGGTTCTGACCATGGAGAGGCAGAGCATGCATTCACTTTACTTGGAAGCGGCAGAAGAGAAATAGTCATGCAGGTGAAATCCAGAGCTGGAACACGCAGCAGTGGGTTGAGGACTTCCCAGCAAGCCAAGGACACTGGATGCCAGTGACCATCCAGGTTCTGCCTGTGACCCCCACCTGGAACATGTCTTCGAATGTCAAGACTTCCATATTGTTCCCTTGGGTTTTTCTTGATTTGCTTTTCTCCTTCCCGTTGTAGCTGGTTTGGCTCCCACTACCCCATGACTTTCACCTGCTGCTCCAGCAGCCCCTGAGTGCTCCTCGCTGCCATCTTGTCCCCAGTCATCCCTCCTCCTCATCACCAGTTTTCCCTTACATTTAAGTCCCACATCTAAATCCTTCAGGGTCACTCCATTACCTTGAGCATTCATGTCCCAGGTTAAGACGCTTCATTGCTCTGTCCCTGTTAACCCCTCTTGAGCCTCCTGTCTTCCCTGCTACCTACGTATACTCTGAACGACGGCATTCAGATCATGTGTCTTCTTCTGGGCAGCTAGGAATGAAATGCTTTTTCTTCCTTTGTTTAGTGGACCCCTCTTTCAAAGTCATCACCTACTGTGATGGGCCCCCTTCTGTATACATTCATTAGATGATTCTACTTGCGTTTGCTTTTATGTTGATCTCATTGTCTACTTGGCTGGTATCGCTATAGTTGAATCATCTTTGTGGTTCCTTGAGACCAGTGTAGTTCTGCACATGTGGGACGGAGGTAAACCAGGAAGGGATGAAAAAAGAAAAGGAGAAGATTAACAGAAGGGAAAAAAGGAAGGAAGGAAGGAGGGAGGGAGGGAAGGAGGGAGGGAGAGGGGATGGGAGTTGCTCAATCCACAGAACCATCTTTTGGTGGTTATCCAGAGACCTTTACACTTAGAGACATAAAATATAAACTCGCATGGAATTCTGGACCTCAACAGGACAGTAAAGATGAGCATGTGTGTGCGTGCATGCCTAGTGCATGCGTGCCGGGCACTTGCATATGTAGGCTGTGTGCTCTCGGGGGTGGTCGAGTTGCTGCTGACAGAAACCCCAAATGTTGTTATTTTGGAGAAATTATTCCCTTGTGAGTTTCCTAAAGATTTTATGATGAAAATTTTTAATGGCAAAAAGTTGAAAGAATATAGTAAATATCGATATAACCCTAAACTTGAATCTATAGTTAACATTTCACAGTGTTTCCCTTGTCATGCATGATATATTCATCCATTTCCCACTATGCAGAAATTCAACTTAGTCTTTGATACATTTTGAAAAAAAGTTCTAGATGTCACCCACTACTGTGTCACTCAGTTTGCTCTATCTAATCACACAGGCACTGGATTGTGTTACATCACCACAAGAAGGCTAAGGAAATTTTGAGACACAGAAAGAGGCATTCATATAACTTCCATTACAGCATATCGTGATCATTGTTCTCCCTTACTAGTAACTATGATTGTTAGTCTATTGTATCTAATTGATAAATTGAACTGCATCACAGGCAAACGTGTAATGTAAGGGAAAATGTACCACTGACTGATAGTCTCTTTTTTATATATTTTTTAATTGAATTTTTGGGTATTTCATACACAACATCTTAATCATCTTTACACCCCCTCCTCCACTGGTACCCTTGCATACCTGCCCCCACTGGATTTCATGCATTCATATCATTTATGTTAAGGCCTGTGGAGTCAAGTTAGTGTCACCTGACATCCCTCAGTGCAAGTTTGTCCACTGGGGTCTAGTCAACCTATCTGGAGTCCCTCCCTTAAAGAAGATCAGCTCTTCCTCACCCAGCAGTAATCAGCTGCCCAATAGTTCTTTGGCTGAGATTGGGGCCTGCTGCCCATATCCACAGCTCTGTGCTGGGTTTTTGTCTGTCTGAGTTTGCATGGGTCCTGTGCATGCTGACACCATTGCTGTAGGTTCATATGAGAAGGGGCCCAGGAGCCTGTGAGATTTTCCATATGGTCCCAGGACTCAGGGGCCATTGTGGAAGATAGTCTCTTCTTAAAAATTCTTGGGACCAGCCAGTCATTGCGGTGCATGCCTTTAATCTCAGCACTTGGGAGGCAAAGGCAGGGGGATCTCAGTGAGATCCAGGCCAATCTGATTTACATAGGGAACTCCCAGCCAGCTGGGGCTACAGGGAGACTCTTCAAAAAAAAAAAAAAAAAAACAACTTGGGACCAGCAGTAGTTCAGATTTTGGAGTTTTTTAGATTTCAAAATGTTTGTCAAGACTTTAGAAACTCTGAGTTTCATACTGAGCATCATGAGTCATGTGCCCCAAAGCATCATATTGGCGTCTGAAAAATTTGGGGCTTGGTGCATTTCAGAGAGGGGGTTTTCAGAGGAGGGATGCTGAACTTGTATATACACGGCTGAGTACTGTACACACAATAAGCAAATTCATGTTCTCTTGGTTTCTAGTAAGGAATTTCCTCCTAGACACCTTGATTATTAACGATAAAATAAGCAAATGTGTGGAAACTCCCTGGGGCAGAGGTTGGTCAGTCCGGCATTGGTTCTAGAGCTTTCTAGCTGTGAGGAAGGAAGTGAATGTTCCTCGTGCAAGTCCAGAAGTAGGGAACAGGGAAACAGAGAACTGGGGAAGCTGAGGGACTGACTGTTCCTCCCCCATTTGACTTTCAGCCCATGCGCCCAGCACTGACACTTCGTCTGAGGAAAGCACAGCCCTAAAGAACTTTTGAAGAGGCATTTGAGATAGCCATAAAATCAAAGCTCCTCTGGCAAGCATGCAAGGGGAGAAAGGGCACAAGGGTGTTCAGAACAGAGAGTAACAAATGGATTTCAGCCTTGTCAGGCCGCGGCCTTCACGCATTTTCCAATTACAGGGCCTTGGTGCCCGACCCTGAGCTACCACCGTGGCAAATGTGGTTCGAGTCACCCTTATCACTGCAGCCTGTTTTTCTGCCGGGTTACCTAAGGACAGGGACACAAAATTTGCCCAGATGAGGGCCGTGTGCACCCGCTGAGGTAATCTTTTCACTATCCCAGTGCTCATGGGCAAGTGCTCCTCTGCAGTTGCACTGGCTGGCAGAGGCTCCTGGCTTTTATAGGTGCACATTGTGCTGTCAGCTTGCTTTACAGTGCAGTAAGCCCACAGACACTTCCAGTGAATGAGCTGCTCACCAATGCTCACCAACACATTAACGATGAGCAAGTTGCAAATTATCCAGAGCTCCCCACAATCTGCATTTAATGTAAATATCCAGGTCTTAGTAGGCCAGAATTGTTTAAAAGTCCCTTGTCAGGTGGTGTGTCAGTTTCAATGGTCCCTGTGCTCATGTGTGGATCACTGTATCCCAAACCCATCATGCCTGAACATGAATCAAACTTAAAGTCCAGGTATGTGAGTCCTTGATTCTTGGAGGGTCCACTAAGGAATCCTGGGAAAACTCCCACCATCCACAACCACAAGAGAAATGCAAGAATAGACAGTGTGGAAGAAAGCGAGTCAGGATCGAGTTTGAGTCACTTCTACCTGCAATCTGTGTGCTTTGGGGCACTTGACTTAATGTCTCTGTGTCTCAGTTTCCTCATCTGCAAATGGGGCTAACAACAGATAACAGCAGACATAAGGTTGGAATGAAGCAAAGAGCATCACGTGTCTGCAAGCATACCCGGCACTGGACCAGGAGATGGAAATGCTTCTACACTAACTCAATGTATTCTCAGACCAGTCTCTCATCTCCTAGACCAGGGGGCTCTTGTGCAAGCAACTCCATCTGTAATGAGGAAACTGAGATGCTGAGAGGTTCAACGTCACACAGTGAGTAACGTCTACCTCCTCAGATTGTGCTCCTTGAAGTGCTGTGCTACAGTAGCTGCTGGGGGCCGCATAGAGGAGAGGAATTAGCTCTGAGTATAGGTAATCTAGAGATGGGGGTATACCAGATACCCTGGCTTTCAGAAATACTGGTCTGTGTGGGAGACGAGACCATCAGAGCATTTAATTTACATAATTCTGTCATAGTTAGCTTCAGCTGTCAACTTGACACAAACATAGAGTCACTTCGGAAGAGGGAACTCCAACTGAGGAATTTTCCAGATCAGCTTGGCCTGCGACCACGTCTATGAGACATTTTCTTAATTGCTAATTGATTTGGAGGGCCTTCCCCACTGTGGGCAGTGCCATCCTTAGGCAGATGGGCCTGGGATATTTAAGAAGGGTAGCTGAGCAAGTCAGGGGAAGCAAGCCAGTGAGCAGCCTTCCTCCACTATCTGTGCTTCGGTTCTTGTCTCCAGACCCCTGCTTTGAATTCCTACCTTGGAGGAAATAAACCCTTTCATCCCCAAGTTGCTTTGGTAGTGGTGCTGATCATAGCAACAAGAAGCAAAGAGGGATACCACACTCCTAGCTGTTATTGCCGCATGGTAGATTGTCACTAATTTACCGACTTTAACAGCTTTTTATTATGTCACAGTTCCATGCAGCAGAAGCCCCGGATGGATGAATCAGGTCCTCACAGTCAAAGTGCACAACAGGCTGTGTTCCTTTCTAGCCTCAGGGGTCACCTTCCTGCTCACACGGGGGCAGAATTCAGGCCCTGCTTCTGGAAGACCAAGGCCCTCTTCACCTTTCAGCTTACCCCACTGAAGCGCTCTCTGCAGAACCAAGAGAGCTAGTATGTCTCTACTCAACTAAGACTAAGGTTCCTAATCCAGAGGTGACCATCCTGTCACATTGACCATATTCTTTCCACTGACCAGAATCAAGTCACAGGTTCTGTCTACATCAAGGGGAGGGTATGAGAAGGGGGAATGGGAATCACAGGGTCATTTAATCTGTTGTCAAACTGCGACAGTTCTGACAGCGAGAGAATGCTACTAGTTATGATGCTGGGACAACAGGCGTAAACCAGTTCATCCCAGGCAAACTTGGATGCATGGTTGTCTGACCAGATCAAAGAACGTGAGTGACCCAGAATGAGGCCAGTGGGACAGGGTGCAATTCTGAGCAGGTGAGGTGAGGGCACATCTCTGAACATGTGGCCTTTCTGTTGGGCTATGAAGAAATGAATGTCTACAGGCAGAAATGAGATGAAGAGGCAAGGGCTCTAGTAAGAGGCAGAGGCCTAGACAGAGTGAGTATGGTGGTAATCAGCTCCTCTGAGTGAGAGAAGTAGAGAAAGGCTCATGAAACCCGTTCCTAGTCCTTCATTCCAGGGAAGTGGCCACAGGGTCTACCTTGTCTTGTGCTCCTTGGCTGGTTTTGGAGGAATCAGGGCCTGAATCTTCAACTCATTTGATTCCTCTGGTGTAGAGAAGTCAGAGGAATCCTCGTTACACAGTGTATGCTTAAGGCCATGGGGCTAAAACCAGAATATTGACTTGTTATCCTGATGCTAAGCATTTGAGTTAGAAAATCACAGTTGAATTTCTAGTTGCTCAAAGCTTTGCAGCCAAACCTTCTTCCTGGGGAGGGGAGAGATCAACTACTGGATTAGATCTTGAATATTTCTTCCAGTGAGAATATTTCTTCCATACAGAAACCAAGTACCTCTTGACAGAAGGATCAGCTACTGACAGCTAGCTGGAACTTAAAACGTGGAAAGCTTAGACAGTCTGATCTTCAGAGTCGTTCTGATTTAACAAGCTCACCTCTCCATTTTGGGCATATTTGAAAACTTTCATAATAAAATGTGACAAGAACAATGGAAGACATGCCAAGAACTTAAAAATTAATTTTACACTGACTATCATATAATCCTCAGAAGAGCAAGTGTTTATTGAAGCACTTCCAAGTACTGAGCGCAGTACTCTACACAGAACAGTCCCCATTTTCCAGACAAAGATATTGAGGTTAAGAGGAGCAAAATGCGTAATCTACCTAACCCTGTCCTGTATAGGAAGTCATTATAAAATGAGCAAGACACAACAGAAACAGGCAACAGCACAGGCAGGCATAAACACATAAGCATGTAATCTTGCATGGGCTTGCTATAAACCAGATACAGAGGATGGTCCCCTCAGGGAGAAGTGGGACCAGAAATGGATCAAAGAAGAGTTCATAGAAGCAGAAACTACCAGAACAGAAGGGAAGCTGACGTGACACAATGTGAAAAGTCTGATAAAGCTCCCAGTGGGAATGTAGGCATTAGTTATAATATTTGCAACACATTTCAGAATGCGCTTGAAATATGCATAATAAAAAATAAAATTAAACATATGAAATATATAACGGCCTCTGGGATAAGTTATGTTTTTGATCATCAACATTAATTCTCCCCAGGATGTGTCCATGGTTGAGTCTCTGCCTGACGCAGTCACAAACATGCATTACGAGTACATGTCTCTGAATGGGTCTTTGAAGCTGGGAACTGGCTGATACAGTCACAGCTAGACAATGGGAAGTTTAGAGTTTAGAAATGTATGCTATGTTCCAGCTGTGATGATTGGGAACTGTGCTGGGTTGGGCCCAAGGTGCAACAGGAGACAGAGATGAAGGTATCTTCAGCTGGAAAAAGCCTCGTGTCTGA
Source organism: Nannospalax galili (assembly GCF_000622305.1). Taxonomy (NCBI): domain Eukaryota; kingdom Metazoa; phylum Chordata; class Mammalia; order Rodentia; family Spalacidae; genus Nannospalax; species Nannospalax galili. The sequence goes on from NW_008355789.1 coordinate 8,079,794, forward strand.
AGCCACACAGGCCCAGAGGGTGAGCTCAAGAGGAAAATTCTTTCAGGAGCTGCGGAGATGGACATGGAGTGCTTCCTGCTTCTCAGAATTCCACTCAGTGCTCTAAACATATCATGCATTGACTCTGCACAATAACCTATTATAAGGTATAACTATACCCATTTTAGAGATGAGGGTGACTGAGGCTTTGAAAGATTAAAGATCTGCCTGAGACACACAGCGGGACGCTGAAGCAGAGGGTCTGTTTGTCCAGATCTGTCCGGATTCTAGTGCCACAGCTCTTATGCCATCATGATGCCTCTCTCTGGGAGTTCTCCTCTGCCTGGGTTCCATATTGCTTCCTGACACAGCTACTTCCTCTCTGCCTGTACCAAGCAGCAAGAGCAATGTCTGTTACTTGGCAAACTAAGAAAGGAGGTGGTGGGGAGATGGCTCAGTCAGTAAAGTATTTCCGTTCATTTAGTGACCACAGGTGAATAAAATCCCAGAAAGGAAGACCACAGATAGGGGGCTGCTAGGCGGTGCTTTCTGAAAGGGAGTTAGACTGGTTTAAAATGTGTATTGGAGACTCAAGATCTTGACCCGCTCTCATGGAGACCCAGGAAAGTCATAGAATAGGAAAAAAATCACACCGTTAGATTTTTCCTTTTTTGTTATTTTGAGGTGCTGCAGAATAGACGAGGGCAAGGCTGGGAGGAGTGGGAGGAGTCACCATAGGTAGTCCGTCTCGTCCAAGTTTTCTCTCTCTGCTTTCTTTTCTAAAGCTTGTTTCCGTGTTGGAAATCCTGACTGTCATAGTAGAATTGTGGAAGCTAGAAATACCATGTTTCCTGGAGACAATTTACCTGAAAGGATTTTGGTATAATTTTCTAAGTCAAAATATACAAATCTTAGTGTTTCATATTAATTATCTGGAGGCAATCACAGTAGGCTCTTATGAATCATTAAAAATGAAATAATAATGGGGCTGGAGAGATGGCTCAGCAGTTAAGAGCACTGGTTGTTCTTGCAAGGACCGGGGTTCAGATCCTAGCTCCCATATGGCAGCTAACAGCCATTCATAACTCCAGGAGGAATCCAATGACCTCTTCTGACCTCCTCGGTCATTGTACCACATGGGTACACTTACATACATGCAGGCAATACACTCATGCACATAAAATAAAAATAGAATATTTTAAAAAATGAAATGATAATAATAATACAAAGAGTCGGATTCCTGTCCTAACAGCAAGCCCATGTTCACTTTTCGTCATGGAGGGAAAAGGACTTTTTACAAAAATTCTTAATTAATTTTTTATTTTATGTGTGTGACTGTTCTGCCTGCATGTATGTAAGCGCACCCCTGTCGAGCAATGTCTGTGGAGGACAGAAAAGGGTGTCAGATCCCCTGGAACTACGGATGGTTGTTAGCAGCCATGTGGGTGCTGGGATTCAGCAAGAACAGCCAGTACTCCCAACTCGCCAACCCCAGGACATTTTTTTATAGGACAGAAGGAGGAAAGAAAGAGGAGGTAACTTTCAAGCTTGAGGAGTGAATGGTAAACTCAAAGGCCTTTGGAAATTTCCTCATCTAAAAGCAGGGATACGAACCTCTAGAGATGCTAGACGGAAGTGAAGGAAACTGAAAAACTTGGTACCCTACTGAAGTTATGGTGATAAAGCCTTGTGTCACTTCCGCCTTGTGAGCTCCAGGCTTCCCGCCACAATTTTGTCTTCACTTTCCTTCTACCGGATCCCCTTGTAGGCTCCTTTTTATTATATAGTGTCATGTCTACAGCTTCTCAGCATCCTGGCTGGAGCAGTTTCCTTCAGAGTGTGATTCAAACCGGGAGGTCTTTCCACCTCTTTGCCTGCTGTTCTTCTGGAAACCTATGGCAGATGGATAAGCTGCTGGCTCCTGTGCCATCCTGGCTGCGGGTGACTACACAGGTTATGGTGCCTCTGTTGACTCTAGTAGGAGAGACCTGTCTCCCACACTTCCTTGGGACCCAGGCTTGGGAGTGGCTGTGGAAGGAGCAGGGTCACATAGAGCAAAGTCCCTGCAGAAGGAACTTGCGGGGAGGGAGAGGGTTTCGGCAGTGCCAGGCTTTTTGGCTTTGAGAAGAGAGAATTCCGACAGCAAACAGGGAAGTCAGGTTAAAAGAGAGGAGCACAGGAAAAGGAAAGCCAGACAGAATCCTGAGAGCACAGGCCCGAAACGCAGGGACTGGCCTGCCTTGTGACTCTCTTCAGGGAAGGTGCTTGGCTCCCTGGGCCTCAGGTTCTTCATCTGTGAAATGGTGACCCGAGGGAAGAGACCTCTGAAGGTTTCTAACACTGTAACCGCCACAGGTCCTTCTGGCTGTTCACTGGCTATGGGATATCTTTGTTTGGGTTTCCTCAGAAGCGGACACCAAGCACAAGTCACTTATTTGGGAAGCACAGAAAATCTCGAGGGAGAAGCAGAAAGGCGATAACGTAGAAAACTGGAGCTTTATCCTGCAGGAATGCTGGTACAAGCAGCAGAACCACGGCTCTGAATTATCCTACAGACTGCAAGGAGCTGGGGAGTTCCAGCCGCCTGGGGGGGGTCAGAACCCTGGAACCTGTGGCCATCCAGACCATGCTGCTTCACATAGCTACTGATGGGCAGCCTTCTCAGAGGCCTGCCTCAGAAGCCAGCTGGGGCCTCTGGGAAGGTTGGAGCAGTGTGTAGAAGGGCACTTACAGCATCTACCACAGACCTTTCTCAGGATCATGTTTTAAAATGCATAAAATAAAATACATAGGATTACAAAGCAAACCAATTATATCGAAATTCAGTTCTATCCACAGACCCCTTGGGGGTTCCTAGATTAAGAATGCCTGCTAGGATTTCTTTTCAATGTGAAATTATATGGTTTTATGACCTAAGAGTGTAGATTGTGTTACTCTGCCAGGAGGTGACTGAGAAGAGTTCTGCCTGGTTTAAGTAGAAATGATTTCAAAAGAAAAATGTACTCACCCAACCTGACAATCCCCTGCAGCTCCGGGACTATAAATGGGGCTGGTGGACTCTCTCTCTCTCGCTCTTATTGTTTTTACACTGTTTGTTTTGCTTTATCGTTCTGTGTTTTTAATGTGTCCTCTGTTAGGCCTCAAAGCACACCGGGGAGCCAATTTGCTCCATGTCACCTTGGCGGCAGCTCTGCCCCTTCTCAGCTCTCCCTAGAGAGTTCCATCTTGTAGGTCATGTCTAAAGCACCACGAGGGTCCCAAGAAGCCACTGAGAACCAGGGTCCATGGTACCAACAGGTGGCTGCATGTGGCACACCAGAGTGGCGGCCCCACTGGGAACTGCGCACCACCGAGACACTATCCCACCTCCTAATGTGACTCTGTGGCTGTGTTACTCACTGCTAAATTACAGTATTATGACTTCATTGTTGAGTCCCAATTCTCCTAATTATAGCCTAGAGATCTATTATTTGATTTGGTAACACCACGTGCTTCTTTTCTAAATCATGTAATCTCTTGTAGCTTATTAATGTCAGGTTTGCGCACACGCAGGGACTTGGTTGTTTGCCAGGCAGAATCAAATTTTCAAATTTTCGCTGTGTTATGTTACAGGGCTTTGCTTGTTACAATCTAATTATATTGGCACTGAAATACCGAAAACCAATTTATATTAGAAAGCACTTTAACTCTTTCTTTGGAGTGAATTTACATGCCTAAGTGTCTACCACACCATTGGTCTTTTTGTTCTGTTTCGTTTTGTTTTTTTCATTGAGAAATTCCTTCTGGGGTGAAACAAAGTCTGTTTCTATGAAAAAGCTGTTCATGGGAGAGAACTAGGACTGTGAACTTTCTGGAACTTGTCTAAAGCATGGTGGTAAGGGGGCCTTGCGTATCCAGACTGCCTCTGTGCTGTGAATGTCACCTGTGGTACCGGAAGCCCCTCTCCTCGTGGGTGATAGCCCTGGCGCTGGCCTTAGTACTATCACCTTTCCTGTCCTTCCTCTTCATATGGTGTTTCCTCTGCCCTGCTTTCTACTAGGGTGGCCATTGTCCACAACACCAGGAAGGGCCTGGTGCTCATAGAAGATGCTCCAGTGTGGGCCGACACTCATCATCCCCGCTGGTGTTTTCAGGAGAATCCTGTGCCTGCCCTCATTCTCTGTGACAAGGAACTGTCAAAGTGTGGCATGCACACCTTGGAGCCCCAGCTTTGGACACATCTCTTCTGCCATCTGCTCCCTTCTTTCTTAATGATGCGTGTGTGTGTGTGTGTGTGTGTGTGTGTGTGTGTGTTTGTGTATACAGGTTAGAGGTGTCATCCTCAGAATATTGTCTTCCTTCTGCCTTGCTTTTTGAGGCAGAGTCTCTAACTGACCTTGAACTTACTGACTGAACCAGGCTGGTCAGACAGTGAGCCCGAGGGATTCACCGTCTCTGCCCAGCCCCGGCCCCCAGCTCAGGGATCACAAACATGAACCACCATCCCGGGCTTTCATATGTGGGTTCTAGAGGTCGACTTCAGGTCCTTACCTGTGCTTTGCTTTCTGGGATTTTAGTTATCTGTGGTCAATCAAAGTTCAAGAATCACAACATGCTACAATTAAACATTTTCAGAAACAGAGATCGTATTTACATAGGTTTTATTGTAGTACCTCAAAACAAGTGCTCTGCAGTTAGTAACTGTCAATTTCTTAGTATATATAATTAATATATTAAACTTCATCTTAGAAATTTATGTATAGGGAAAGTCACAGTATGTAGGTGATTCAGCACTGAGGTTTCAGGAATCCCCTGGTGGTCTCGCAAAGACCCTCCAGAGCATGGAGCATACAACAAGTCTTCCCAGCTCCCTCCTATCGTCCCTTTACCCACACTGTCTTTCGCTTGCTGACCATTTCCTATAAACAAGCCACACATTGCTGATTTTATCACAGTCACTGCCTAAAGGGAAGAAAATGTCAAGATTTTACTTCGTTTCATTTTCTCACATGCTGTCTCTGTTCACAGGGATCCAATTTCTTTTTAAAAATATTTTATTATTTTTATTTTATGTGTATGAGTGTACTGCCTGCATGCGGTGAATGCACCTGTGTGTGCAATGCCCTCAGAGGTCAGAAGAGAGCGCTGGATTTTCCTGAAACTGGAGTTACAGGCAGTTGTCGGCCTCCATGTGGGTGCTGGAAATTAAACCCGGGTCCTCTGCAAGAGCAGACGGTGCTCTTAACTGCTGAGCCATTTCTCCAGACCTTGATATGTTAATTCTCAAGCACACCCACATTCATTCTTTATCTTTGGATGGAGTAGCAAATTGAGGTTCCCAGGAATCAAGATCAAGTGCCCAGGTCATAAGAACACGTGCGGCTTCATAGTTTTGTAGTTACAACGTTAAAAGTCGGTGTCTAGATTCTGCCCATTTTTAAAGAAACATCCCCACGGTTTTGATCTGTTTTGGTTCATAAAACATTGTACCTTTTGTTTTCCTTGACTATTATACCCAGCGTGCTGGATATTTTTGAATTGAGGATCTTTATTTCTGGTCAGCTGGGGCTGAAGAATCAGCTGCGATTAAGAAGAGACCAGCGCCACTAAAATGAAATCTTTGCTTTACTGCCTCAGTTGATGCTGGTTAGTTGGGGCTGAAAATTAGCTGTGAGTAACAAGAGACCAGCATCATCTCAGTGGACTCTTCTAGGAAGCATTTCCCCAGGTTTAGCACACAGAAGCTATGGTCCAGAGGGCACCCAAGGCTTTAATCCCAAGCTGGAAGCAGAACTTGATAATGTGTAAGTCTCCTGCATGGTTCTGGTGTTGAGGGTGTGAAGGGGTCATGGAGAGAATCTGAGGCTTTGTACCCTAAGAGGCCAGAAGAGCCAGTTGGTGAATGTACAGCCTCAGTTTCATATTGGAAATACCAGGATCATGGGACGACCACCAAGGGCAGCAGCAGGTATGGAGTGGAGCCGGATTGAATGTATGAGAAAAGCTATGTGTGCTGTGGACGGCAGAGCCAGAGAAGTGGAACTCCTGGAACCCTTTGGAGCCTATAAGGTCATGAGTGAATCCTAGATGTCCAGCCTTGAGCTACTTTGCTGGACTTGGGTTTTGCTTAAGTGTGCCCCATCCTTCCCTTTTGAAATAATATAGTACTTTTCTTGTTGGGATTTTACAGTAGCCCAAAGTTAAGAGGCTTTTAAGAGACTGAATTGTTGAAATGTTTGTATTTTTTAAGGACTATGGGACTTTTAAGTTGTACTGTTTTATGATGTGATGTTCTATTAGCATTATACCTTGGGGATAAGAAATGGAAAGCTTGTGGTTTAATAGCGATGTGTTTGTGTGTCAAGTTGACAAGGGGTCAATTGTGCTGGGTAGCTTTAGTGTCCACTTGACATATCTGGGTAGAGGGAGCCTCAGTTGGAGAATTGTCTCCATTGGACCTGCCTGTGGTCATGGCTGCGTCATTTTCTTGATTGTTGAGTGACGTGGGAGGGTCAGTCCACTGTGGGTGGTGCTGTCTCTGAGCAGATGGTCCAGTATTGTATAAGAAAGCAAGTTGAGCATAGACTGGGGACCAAGCCAGTAAGCAACATACCTCCTGTCGTCTGTGCTCCAGGTCCTGCCCTGAGTTCCTACCCTGGGCTCCCTCCGTGATGAACTGTGACCTGGGAGATGTAAGCCAAGTAAACCCTTTCCTCTCCAAGTTGGTATTGGTCAGAGTGTTCTGTCACAGCAGTAGAGAAGCTAACTAGAACACCTGTGTCGGGGTTCTGGTATTTACTGGTGTTCTCCATACCTCCTGGATGTGTAGCTTGGTGTCTGGCACCCGTTTTGGAAGATTCTTAGCCATCACTACTTCAGCTACTTCTCAGACTCTGTTCTCGTCTGTGTTCCAATGTGTTGCCTTCGGGATTATCTCACAGTTCTTGGTGCCCCCTCCCCACTCAGTCTTCTCATTGCATTTGATTTTCTAAAGTTCCTACTTACCTACTCACCAGTTCACTGATTGGTCCTTGCCTGTATCCAGTCTATGGAGAGCAGGGATTCTTCATTTCCGTTCCAGTGGTTTGTATTTCTAGCATTGCCTTTTAATTCTCTCTCAGAATTCCATCTCTCTATTTATGTGATCTATCCATTCTTACACATGACTTTCTGCATTGGGTTTTTTTTAAAATACTTATTTTTAATTATGTGTATATATGTGTGGGGGTGGTGGCAGTTATGTGTACATGTGAGTGTAGGTATTCTTGAAGTCCAGAAGAGGGTGTCTGATCTCCTGGAGCTGGATTTACAGGTGGTTGTGGGCCACCCCATGTAGGTGCTGGGAACCTAACTCTGGTCCTTTGCAAGAGCAGCACACAATCTTTACTGCTCAGCCTGTGCATTAGGTCATTAACATATTAATCACAGTTATTTTAAACACCATGTCTGATAATGTTGGCATCTGTGTTATATCTGAAGCTGGTTCACATGCTTTGCTGTCTTGACTGACTTTTAGCATGCCTGGTAATACGTTGTTTGTTGAAAGATAGACATGCTGTGCTAACTTGTAGGAACAGAGGGGCTTTAATATTATGATTTATAGAAATCTGGCTTGGATTTGGGCTCTGCTAATATTTGCTGCAGCTGTAGGTGCTAGAGTTTGCAAATGCCTTTAGGGCCCCTGTTTTTGTCTCCACTGTTGTCTTTGGGCCTCGCTAAGCATTCTTCCTTAGAGAATCTGTGACTTTCAGTCCAATTAGCTCTAATCCACTGTTGTCCTGGGGCCCTGCTGGTGTGGTGGTAAGGTCTGTAAAGGAATGGCGGTATTCCATAACTTTAAAGAAATCTCCATCTTTCACTAGGCCTCGGACATTTATCTGGAGTGTTGCTCAATTAATCTACTGTTTCCCCCTCAGGAGAGACAAGAAAGCTTGAGGAGGCCTGTGGCAGGAAGAATGTCCTTCCTTCACACAAGGCTCTAGAAAAGTCTTTCCAAACCTCATTTTCCTGCAGAGTTTCTCTCTGTCATTATAAAATGCTCTGGCTATTTCACTACAGTGGTTATTCCTCTTCTGGTAGCAGAGCCATAGGGAGACTTTTCTTAGCTTTTCCATGGGAGAGATAGGTGGATTCCTAGAGAACCAGGTGAGAGCGTGAAAGAGATAGACCCCCTCTGTGCCACTTTGAACCAGGCCACGCACACCCTCAAACCATTCATAAGGTCCCCCTGATGCTGTCCCTGACAGTTGATGTCCTGGCAGCTTGTGCTCCAGATGAGCAGACCTCAGCAGAGATCTCAGGTCCCACCTGTCTCTCGAGGTTTGGAAGAACTGCTCTAACTAGTGGCTGCTCCTCTGACAGGTCAAGAAAAGTGTTTGATTTTAAGTGATTTTGGCTTTTCCTTGCTGTAAGAATAGAAATGTATGGCAAATCAGTCTTGACTTTGGAGTAGAAGGTTTAGACAAAGAAGGAAAAATAATCTATCCTTTTGTGTGTGAGGTTCTCTTTGTTTTCAGTACCAGGAACTGAACCTAGGGCCTGGTACATGCGAGGCAAATGCTCTGTTGCTGAACTGTATCATCAGTCTATCATCAGTCGCACATTCCATAGCATGTGTAGAGGTCAGAGAACAACTTTTAGAAGTCAGTTCTCTCCACCTCGGGCTCCAGGGAACAAACTCAGGTCATCAGGCTTGTACCTCAAGTACTGTCAGTCACTGTGCTATTCCACTACCCTCTCTTTGCTTCTTATTCTGAGACACTAAGTGGCACAGGCTGATCCTGAACTCACTCTGTACCCCAGGAAGGTTGTGATCCTCCTGCCTCTCCTCCTAAGTAGGTAAAATTACAGGCCTGGGCCACCACCAGGCCTGACTCCATGAGGGATTTTGAGAGGAAAATTCACAATAGAAACAGGAGAGGACAAGTTTTGATGCAGGTTTTCAGTCCTCCTCCTCAGCAGCAGCTTAGAAACATACAGAATGGGGATGAGGACATGGGCAAGGGGTGTTCAGGTTCATTTCTGTATGAACACTGGAGGAAAGGTAGCTGTCACTCATTTGACATGCTCGACATGCTGGGTTAGGAACAAGAGGGTTAGGGGGGAATAACTGGCTTACTTCTGTCCTCAGCTACATTTGCCTCCCATGAGCTCTGTACAAAACACAGAAAGTTCTGGAAAGCAGGCCTGCTGTGCCGTCCACCTAAACAAAGTGCAGAGGGCTTGGTGGCATCCTGGCAGTATCAAAGCCTTTGGTGGGCTACCGTGCTGAGGAGAGATGATGATGGACAGCTGGGGGTGGGGTGGGTGGGTCCACATCTCACCGGGAGAGCAGGGCAGTAAAGGGAAGTTGTCACCAGCTCAGCCACAAGGAGGTGGTGGCATCAGATGGAAGAAGGCATTATATTCTAGATCAGAGGAGCTGGAGGGCAGTCCAAGGGCCCCTTGAAGGTCAGCTGACCCTTCTAGAATAGTGCCAGGTCCCTGATAGCTCTTTTCCTTTCCCACACACCTAGATGTGATCTTTTTTGCATCCATAAGCAGGAAGAAAACTCCTGAAACAGCTTTTTAGATTCTTCTATCACATCAAGTTGCAGATTGGACCTTGAATGTTAAACATATCCCATAAACAAGAAAGAACATCAACATATTAGAAGTGTGTGTGTGTGTGTGTGTGTGCACGCACACATGAGCGTGCATATGATGGTGCTCTTGCATGTGTATGTATGTGCACATAGAGGCCAGAGGACAACCTTAGGTGTCCTTCCTTAGGCACCTATTTTGAGACAGGATCTCTCACTGGCCTGGAACTCAAGTAAGCTAAGCTGTCTAGCCAGAGAGCCCTCCAAATCTGCCTGCGCCTACCTCCCCAGCACTACGTCTACCTCCCCAGCACTATGTCTATCTCCCCAGCACTACGCCTACCTCCCCAGCACTACGTCTACCTCCCCAGTGTGCACCACCAAGCCCAACTTTCCTTGCATAGGTACTGGAGATTAAACTCAGACCCTCACACTTGCAAGGGAAGCACTTTTCCTGATTGCCCCCCACACTTAGTAAGATACATTTTCTCTGTGGTCCTCTGAGTGTAGTAGACACTTTGTAACTCCAGAACATTCTCCTGTTTGCTACTCTGCTGTGTCTTCTTTATAATATTTATCATAATCTGAAGGTTTCTTAATGATTTGACTTGTCAGTCTGTTGAAGTAGATAGAGCCCCCCAAGAAAAGAGTCCCTTGGCCTATCTTATTCACCACTGGGTCCCTAGCCCTGAGAACGTCAACCACTTGAAAGGTCCTTGGTCAACACTTGCTGAAAGAATTTTTAAATATCTGTTGATTCATTTATTTTGATTTTATGTGTTTTGCCTGTGTACCCATGTCATGCAATGCCTGTGGAGGCTAGAAAAGGGCATTGAATCTCCTAGAACTAGAGTTAGAGATAGTTGTTAGCCACTATGTAGGTGCTGGGAACTGAAGCCCAGGTCCTTTGCAAGAGCAGAAAGTACTCTTAACCTCCGATCCATCTCCCCAGCCCTGTGAATAATATCTTTATAAACCTCTTTGTCTTTTGAGACAGATATGAGGAGTTTGAACCTCAAATAATTTTTATGCAAACTAATATTTATTGCTAAAGATATTTTATATATGTTACCTCATTTAAATACACACAACAATACCATTAAGTCAGTAAAGGTTGATGAGCCTTAGTCTTAAAAAAAACAAAACAAAACAAAACAAAACCCTTGAAATTCAAAGTGTTCTATTATAATTCCATTGGAGCATTTCAGAATTGAGGTTTTCAGACTAGGGGTGCTCAACAGGTTAAAATCCACATTAAATGTTCCCAAATCTGGAAAACCAAACTGTAACACTCCCAGGAACTTCAGAGAAGGGATAGTTAATCTTAATTATTATCACAGTTTCCAAATGAGGCAGCCGAGGCACAAAGGGGTTACATAATCTGCCAAGGTCAAGAGCCCTAAAGAAGAAAAACCCAAGCCTTGCAGTGATCTGGCCTGCACGGCTTCCAGCTCACCGTCTTCCCCGCAGCGTCTCCTCTGTGGCCTCAGCTCACCGCTTCCATCGCCCCTCCCCTCACACCAGATGAGCCACAGACGGCTAAGTAGGCAGCGAACACTTCACAAGATGTTTTCATCGATTTTGCCAACACTCAGCTGCTTTATCGGCTCTGATGAAACATTTGTGACAACCACAGCAATTGCAATGATCATTTCCATGCTGAAAACATTTGCCTACAAAGCAGACATTTTCTCTTTAAAGTAAACACGGGGGCTGCTCAGCGGCAATGCTCCCTGGGAATGCCTCAGAGGCAAAATCCCCCAAGGCGGCCAAGAACAGGAGGTGGGCCTCTCCTCCTTCTCCGGGGGACCTTGTCTAGCATCTCCCTCCCTGCTTAGCTTGAGATGCCTCCACTCCCTCCTTCATCCCTCAGCCGGGCATTGGCGATGACCACGCATGGCTAACAGACGAGCCACAGGACTGGGTTGTATCTGCCCCACGTTTTAACTGCATCATGAAGAGGGTGGCTAGTACACTACTGATCTTAAACCAGCCCTTTGTACCTTTGCTTCCTGCATTAGTGAGTTAACAGTGAACAGAAGAGGAAAATCTTGAACCCTACTGCAACTGGACTGTTTGCTGTCCAGAGGAAAGCAAGGCAGAAGGCAATAGCCTGGAATGGAAGAGGAAGAATCATCTTAGGGCAGTTTCTCTAACTATAGTCCAGTAATTCCCATTCTAGAGGACATCGGTAGGCAGCTGGTGTAAGGTAGGGTGAAAAGGCTCTTGTAGTCAAATAAGCTAAGTTCAATGTAATGTGAAAAGTTATCTGCCAATCTCAGAGCCTTGAGTGTGCCAGCTGGCATATTGAATTGTCGAAGGGTCACACATGGTCTAGCCATTTTCAAATGTGGTTGATCTCAGATCCATTTCTACCGCGACTCTTCCTAATCCATGTGGACCTTAAAACCACCTTGAGGAGACGCCATCTGAACCTCCCAGCTTGATAGTATTTACACAGACATGGGTGTGCAGGCCGCAGAGAATGATGGCCTTCTCTAGGCTAGATGGCTGACGTCTTCCAGAGAACAGAGAGATTCTCTAGGTCCACGTGGCATCTCAGTAGGAGCAGCCTCCCAGACACGAGGAAGATCCCACTGTAGACACAACTTCCAGGCCCATGCTGGATCCTCTCAGGAACCTAATTCAGTCTTGCCATCCTTACAGGGTGGTATTGTCACCTTGGAGGCAAGGTCTCACAGGGATGTCTAGCCTCTTGATATAGCTTATGATGCTGTCATCTACAGAAGTGTTGGGCCACATTCATCGCTATCCTAATGCAGGAGGTCCATGCCCCACAGCTGAGACACACTTGATGGGACCATAGAGGCTGGGCAATAAGGCCAAGTAGAGAGGGCACATTAAGCTGCTTAGATGAAGGCTGCAATCCAAAAGGTGTGCACTGTTTGCCTCTGACCCAAGACTCTGCGGTCTGAAGGGCTCATCCAGTCTTTACAGGATCTGGTCAAAAGTCAGCTTTATTCAGGCCGGTGGGCAGGGCAGAGGGGCCCACCCAAGTCAGTAGAGGTTCCCTCCCACTTTATCCGCACAGCCACTCGACTCCCGCACTTTGCTTCCCTAAGTGACTGTGACTGTTTCGTTTTCAAAATATCAGTTGGCCCGTTCGAGTAATTTTATACTTAAATTATTTAAATGCAATCTATCCATTGAAGCAATTTCCCCTGCACCGGAGAACTGTTTTCTTTTTTAGGAACTGAAGCATGATAAATAAATGAATACAGACTTGTAGCTGTGTCTCTCTCCTGAAGAAGCACTTCAGTGGCGAGTCCCGCCTGCCAGAAACCTTGGAACTGGTAATATTCCCTGTGGTTCTTCTGCTCAGCATTAAAAATAACCTAAGACCCGAGTCACAGTTGTTTTCTCCCTTCCTAGACACGAAGCGTATTTTACGCCACAATGACTGGGGCATCACGGGGACGATGCCGAGCTTGCTATTATTCTCCACTGCCTCTCTCCCCAGGCCTGCGAGCAGTTAGAATGTCTTAGCAGTGATCACAAACGCGGTCCTATTTGGAAAGCTCTTCTTTAGGACGGTGCGGATTAAAATTCATGAAAGGCGGCTTGCTTGCATAAATAAATTAAAAGATGCAAAACTAAAGTTTAAACACCCATACACAACTAGTATTTTGCAAACACCATATGCACTGCAGTTCCCAATTCAGGGCTGTCATGCAAGGAGGAAGGAAAGAGGCCTCATTGGGGCCGAAAGCATAAAATCGGGAGCACCTTGATCACCTTTGGCACAGAGGAGGCTCAGCAGCAAAGTGTGAAGTAATTGATTTGAACCTTGTCTAAACGTGTGGATTTCAGGGGTGCATGCTAATGTCTGGTGCACGCTGTGAAGGAGTCTGGGAAGAAGCATAGGCTCTGTGAACACACAACGCCAGCTTCAACTCTGACTTCTCTGCTGCCTTTGGCTAAATCACAGACCGTGAACGATAGCAATTTCGTCATTGGTAATATAAACAAAGGAGAGCTGGAGAGGTAGCTAAGTTGGTAAAGCGCTTACCTTGCAAGCGCAAGAACCCTTGTTCCATCCCTAAAACCTGTGTAAAGCCAGGTGTGTGGTGCGCTCCGGTAACACAGTGTGCCAGGGGAGTGGACAGGTGGTGTCTTGGCGTTTGCTGGCCAACTAGGCTAGCCTACTCACCGAGTGTAAGGCCAGCGTCTCAAAAGAACAATCAAGGTGAATGGTTCCAGAGGAATGACGGCAGAAGTCCACCCACCCCATCCCCAGAGTGATCAACAATGTACAGATTTTAGTTTGTTGGGTTTTAAGTGCAAGTTATCTCCAACGGGTTAAAATAAAGAAATGTCACCACCCTGTGTACTGTGTACTGTGCACTGACCTGGAAGCAGCCCTGGTAAGCAGATAGGGAGGTAGAAAAAGGTAAGGAGGGTCTAGTTTCATTAACCTAAAAGCTTGAGGTTTATTGCTGACACTAGAAAAAAATGACCAAATCTTCAGCCTGTACAATTTGATGCTTGAACAAAGACCCCCACGTAAAGCCAGAGCACTCAATGAAGGAGTCATGCCATACGTAAAAGAACAGACTTAAATGGGCCCTCAGTACACTGTCTGCATACAAGGATGCTTATCTGTCTTGAAGAGACACTAGGCTGAAAAGTAAAATCTCATCCAGGAATATGTACTTGTAAAGACGTGTTTCATGGATCTCAATTTCAATTTTAAGCTGTGTCGTTTAGAAGAATACATTGCGAGGCTAGGGACATGGTTCAGCAGTTAAGAGCACTGGCTGTTCTTGAAGATGACCCGGGTTCAAATCCCAGCCCCCACATGGTAGTTAACAACCATCTGTAACTCCAGTTCCAAGGGATCTGACACCCTCTCCTGACCTCCGCAGGCACTGTATGACATGGGTGCACTTACATACATGCAGGCATAACACTCATACACATGAAATAAAATAAATTTAAAAATAGATTGCAATGAAACTGTAGAATTGTAAAAATCTCAAAAGAAGCAAGAGAATAAAACAGGAGACTTGGAGAGCCTAGCATGACAGAGTGATCTCCAAAGAAACAAGCAAAAGAGAGTTGAGAGGAAGCATACTGTCAAAATACTGGAGAAAGTAATTGTCAACCTTGGATCCAGACAGAGATAAACACCATCCTTTAATCACATGGTTAATCACACGGACATTTCTAGATACACAAAGACTAAGAGAATTAATGCTAATGGACCTCCTTCTTTTAAAATTCCTCAACACACTATTTCATGACATTGGGGTGAGGAGGGAGAATTAAGTTGCCAGAATTTAAATAGTTCACACAGAAGAAATGAAAGAAAACTGGCATTTGATAGAAAGATAGGATTCTCCAGTGCTGAAGAGAAACATGAGAAGTTTTGGTTAATGTTAGAAGATGGGCACACTTCACTTTTATCCCCCTGAAACCTCATTAAAATGGTAGTGGCATCAAATCGATGTCACTCTGCTACTCACACCCAGGTTCTTGCTTCTGCTATCATCAAAGGCTGTATCCACTAGCAGCCTCTGCCTTCCCAGGGTACCTTAGCAGCTGGATACATCACTGGGTACCACATCTAGCTTAGAGGTGGGACTTAGCAACCTGTGATGTAGCAGGTGCAGTCAGAGAAGTTTGAGCATCATTGAAATAGAGACCCTTACTGAAAATTAGGGAAGCTGGTCAACATCTGCCTACTGAATATCAAGTCTTGGTGTTATTTTCTCTTTGACTCTGGAATGTTGACAGATAGAGCGTACTATGTACTGACTCCACAAAGGAGACTTAAAGGTGTCTTCTCCCAGGAATCTGAAAAACAGACCCAGAAAGCCCTTTGTACCCACACCCTTGGCCCTCCAAGGTCAAATCAGAAAGCTCACACACCTGTAAGTCTCCCAGTTGACCCATCTCACAAGGTGTCTAAAGCTCTGTTCAGCTTGGAAATCCCCCCATTCTGAAATATGGCCAGACAACCAGGAGTTGTCAGATACTCCAGCTATCTAAGGAAAGATTCTGACACCCTGAGTCCTTTTAAGGGTAAAAATTAAGGACCTATGAGAAGAAGAAGAAAAAAGAATTCTAGAGATATCTACCAATTATACTTTTTAAAAATACTGCAACCAAACATTAAAATTTGGAATCAGAATATGAAAAGAAAAAAAGTAGATTTGAGAATTAAAACTATTATAACAAAAAAGAAAAAACAGGAGAGTTTTAAATTAGGAAAATTACGAAAGTAAACTGCAATTTAAATTAAAGCATAAGCTGAAAAAGTCAGTCACCAAATAATAGAATTTCTAGGAAATCTGAGAAAATGAAGCAGATATATATTTTGACAAAAATTTCCAGGACTGAGAACATGAGTTACCTGATAAAAGAGTTCACTGGGACAATGGACTTTTCCAAAGTTCTTTAAAGACCACAGCATAGGCTATCACTTCAAAATTTCCGAACAGTAAAGTTCTAGAGTCCAGGTGTGGTGGGGAAGCCTGTAATCCATATGCTTAGGATGCAGAAGGCAGGAAGATCACAAGTTCCAGACTAGCCTGGGCTACAGAGTGAGACTCTGTCTCTAAACACAACTAAAGAACCAAGAAAATTCCACAATTTCCACAAGTGTCCAGAGTAAAACGTACATCTCAGAGTCAGACTAGTTTAAAGGAGACAGTTGGGAGACACTCTAATAATGCCTCCAAAATTCATTCTATTCCTACACTATTAATAAGGAACATTACAAGATCAGAAGCTCACACACACACACACACACACACACACACACACACGCACGCACACACACACACGCAAAGCCACTAGAGGTTGCACTCCAACAAACAAGAGGAAAGTGTGAGCAAGAAGAGGATCCATGCCCTGGGGAGATGGGTTTGTGTTGTTTCTCCATCGCTGTGACAAAACACTCTGACCACTACCAACTTGGGAAGGAAAGGGTTTATTTGTCTTACATCTCCCAGGTCACAGTTCATCAGGGAGCCCAAGGTAGGAACTCAGGGCAGGAACCTGGAGGCAGGAGCTGGACCGCAGACCACGGAGGAACACTGCTTACTGGCTTGCTCCCCTGGCCCATGCTCAGCCTGCTTTCTTAGACAACACAGGCCCACCTGCCCAGGGGTGGCACCACCCACAGTGGGCTGGGCCCTCCCATATCACTCATCAAGAAGATGCCCCTCAGACATGGCCACAGGCCAGTCCAATAGAGGAAATTCCCCAATTGAGGCGCCCTCAACCCAGGTGTGTCAAGCTGACACTAAAGCTATCCAGCACAGTTGGCAACTTAGTTACTGATCTGTACAGTAATGCTAAGCTAAGGGGGGTAAATGACAACTGTTACCTCTGAGGAAAACTAAATGTTTTGAGGAAAAGGCAAAAAAAAATCATTTTCTAAACGACTTGTATTACATGGAAATAGTGATTTAAACATTGAGAATTTATCTCTCAAAATTACAATATTCTTGCACCAAAATTAGACCAATAGAAAGCACGAGAACAGAATAGGTTGGTTCAAGATGAGCAAAATATTAAAATATACATCGCTGAGGATCATGGGAATAAGTTGTGAGCTGTTTAAGGGTAAAGTGGTTGACTCTGGAAGGGAGATGGTGGGGGAGATGGAAATGGTGTAACTGACTTTGGAAAATTACTTTGCTATTTGGTCACTATTCTGTAACTCATGGTAATTTTCATTATTTGAGTATCCTGTCAGACCAGGAGCAATGTCTTGACAGCTGTCGATCACTGAACAAAGATGACCTTGAGCCAGGTATTTCTAACATTGTCAGATTCTTCAACTTTTTTCCATAGTTGACTGAGATAAAAATAATTAAAAGCAAGGGGAAAAATTTAAAAGGACTCAGGAATCAAATAAAAGGCCTTTTTATCAGAATCAGGTCACAGTTTTACTTAAAATATGGTCATCTTTAGGAAGCAATGTAACCAAAGGAGGCATGATCATTTTTTTATTTCATTGGTTCATTTTAATAAATGTCTTTTAAGTGTTCAGAGAGAGAGAGAGAAAGAAAAAACATACTGTTTTACAGGTGAAGTAAAATGCTCTGACATGCTGGTCTTCTTAGTGCTCTGGGAAAGACAGGAGGTGAATAAGACTTATGGTCACCAGTTGCTTGGAGACCTTATTGGAGCGATGCGTGGCAACTACCCCAGGCATTGGAGACATGCCCAACAATGCCCAAACAGCACACAGTCTCATCTTCTGCTTTAGATTTTCAAAATAGGAAAGAGAACAGATGAAATAGCTTTTACATTATTTCCAAGAGGAAAGTGACTTCAGTTTTAATAACATTTCTTTTTCTTGTTTATCATCACACAAGACTTATAAAAACGGAAAACTCTAAATTTGGGGGATGAGGTAGAGGAATATAAAGAAGGTTTCTGTCATCTATCTTTTTGTTACTGAACTGAAAATAAGACCTATGTTGCTTACAAAGGAGAAGGGAAGAGAATGGATGGTAGCTGGCTGGGGGAGCGGCTGTGTAGTCTCAAGACCCAAGCTCAGGGCTGTGCAGCTGTGAAAAGCACCGAAGGTCACGGCATGGCACTGATCAAGTGTGCCAGGCAAGCCCTGCCTCACGCACACCGGTGACACAATCTGACAGACAACGTCCAGTATCGCTCCAACCAAAGCCACCAATGATGGTCCACTCTTCAAACGCCAGGACCACCATAATCAAAATACTGCCGACGGCCACAATTTGAGCCCTGTTGTCAGATGGTAAAAAGCATGCAGGCTTTGCAGTCAGGTAGCTGAGTTCGAGCCCTGGCTGTTCGTTCCCTTTCCCTTTTCAGTCAAGTTACTCCCAGCTCAAGGCCTTTCCTGCTCCTCCCTTTCCTGGGGTTTGGGAGGGATTCTTTACTTAATTTGCCTTGGTGGGGCACATGGCTCTTGGGGCCCCTCCCTCTTTCCTGATTTATATGTAGCCCTAAAACAGGTTCAGTTATTTGATCATCCTGTCGATCTTCTTTCTCTTTTCCCCCTATTTATCCCATTAGGCTGTAAGTTCCATGAAAGAACAGGTTTCATTGGTCATTGCTATATTTTCCAAATTCAGAATGGTGTCTGGTACATAATAAACAGTCCATAAATATCTGGTGGTTGACAGAATTGAACCAGCCATCAAGTCACTTCTTTGAGCCATAGCTAATCAGCTATAAAATGTGTTAACAGTGCAAGTTGCATCTTAAGATCCTTTGGAAGATTAAGTAAAATAGGGTTTACACAGGCAAATGGTGACCATCCCCACTCACCCCCTTTGTATCCCCTGATCATATCTCAAGTCTCCCACCAGAGCATCTGGACTGACACTCCTTTGATTTTAAGAAAGTTGACATGGAAGAACCAGGGAACAAGGGTATCACATTCTTGGCTTTAAAGTTCAATGTTCCCGATCAGAAGACACAAAATACTTGGCAGAGCAGGAGATTAAGTGAAGCTGAGTATCGCTGTCTCACCAGCCATGGGAATAAAACTCTCCAAGCTGTGAAGGGGAGCATCAGAGAGCAGGCAGGGGAGTCTAAGATGTGATCTTTCTGTCTGCCCCATCCCTACCTCAGGTGCCAGTGACAACAGAAAGGAGAGGTCCTGAGAACCGTGGACAGAGAACAGAGGACAGGGCCCATTGCTAGGCTCCATCTGGCCACCCAGAGCATGGCAGCCCACAGAAGTCCAGGATCAAGGAGCAGAGGTGGCTCCATTAGGGTTCCAGAGGCATAGCCCCTGGGTCCTCAGGACTGCGTGGCACTTGAAAATAACACATTTCCCCTGTACCCAAGGGAATGATGGTAGAACGCAGAAAGAAAGATGCCCTGGGAGGAGGCAGCAAAGACCAGTAACCAAGGACCAGGTTTATGGTACAGCAATCATAAGGAAGTGTGCCTGAGATAAGGAAGGCAGCGAGCAACTAAGATCATTTTCAGAGCCACTGTCATTAGGAAAAGAGTGACCTAGGGCCACAGCCTCAGCCTTTTCCTTCTATACACCTGTGCTTGGATAATTCTTGACCCTGGAGTGGAAAAGCCACATGAAAGAGCAGGATGGTGGGGAGAAGCTTGGAGCTCTGACTCAGCTTAAGCACCTGAGGAGACACTGAAGCAGCAGATATTCTCTGGTGGAGACCGTAATTGGATACATGCCATTGTGCAGGATGAGATCTTGAAATACGGCATCTGGATCAATGATTTAAAAAATAAAAAGAAAGTTCTGGAGAAATAGGCAAAGAAGGTTATGTATTCAGCCTACCATGTGTGTGGCCTCTGCATATCATCCACACTAAAATATGCAACAAAAATTCATTGTGGTGTCTGGCATTCTGTAAGTAGAAAGTAGAGTACAGGATACTATTGTCACTGTTGTGGCCAGCCAGACATAGGTCAGTTGCCTTACCTGTGTCATCCCTACCTCCCCTAACAACCTTGCAAAGAACACATTTTATTATTTCCCTTTTATGACTAAGAAAAACCGGGCTTTAGGAAAATCCAATATTTGGACAAAAATCTTGTGGTTAGGATCGGAAAGAACTGGACTTCGGTTCTAGGTTGGCTGATTCTGCCTGTTGCCTGCTGGCTTGTTGCTGGTCCATTTAGGTGAGACAATGCTTGCGTTGTAGACACAGCTGGTCAGGGCTGCCCTGGTTGGTGGCATTACCAGTCTAAAGGACCATCCTGTCCAGTCATGGCAAGGATCCCAGGCCATGAGTGGTTGTCCAAGGTCCTGTTGGCATCTCCACGGTTCTCTATAGACAGAGTTTACTTTGTGATGTCAAGTGAACCCAGGGTCTGTGGGCTTTGAACTGGGACCCTGGTGGTTTTTCCCTTCAAGGTCTTATAATCCCTCACCCCCAATACCCTCAAGCCAGCAAAATACAAAGGGGGAAAGCAAAGTCCTCCTTTGGGAAGCCTAAAACACGAGGTGAGATGCAGAGGGAGGACGTTCTTAGCATCTCAGTGGGGCACCACAGTCTAACTTGACTGTAGCCATGGATCCACCCTCTTCATGAGTGCATTAGAAGTCCAGACAGTGGCTTGTTGTCCAAGGGAGGAGCCACAGAGCCCAACACCCTCCACAGCACCAATAAGCCATGTGGGTGTGCAGTGGAGATCTGAGGGATGGGGTCAGGGAGTTAGGGTCATGTTCATGTCTGTAAAGTCGTAATATGCTCATATGTACATACTCAAATTTGCCCACTGAGTTAAGAAGGGAGTGGAGAAATGAGGGACATGTAATTATGCACTGGCTTCTGGGTAACTTGGATTTGTTTCACGCCCCCACCCCCAAACATACACACACACCATACACAAGCACACCACAGAGCCAGGAGTTCACTCTGTTCTAGCAAATCCTGCCCATTCTGGAACTGAAAATGGCCCTCCACTCCCAGGAACTTGTTTGAGCTGTTATTTGCAAAATTCCTTTAGCCTCATCCTCCATTTTATTTCCCCATACTGCTCATCACAGACAACCCCTTCAGGCTGTTTCCTGATCTCAGGCTCCAGCTCTCACTGTGTCTGTACTAAGCCTTAGGGAGATGGATGTTCCCTGCCTCATGAGGCATCTCCCAGGACAGGGGTGTTCAGGACTGTCCTTGGCTTTCACCTCAGAACAGGAAGAACTCAACACAACCACAGCACTGTCTCCCTGAGCTGAGATCTCAGACTCTGCCACCACCACCAGGCACAGGGACCCCAGGCCTAAAGAGTGAGGAATTTAGAACCAAGCTGCTGACTGTGGACAGGCTTCTGTCTGTCCCCAGGGTCTGAGTGATAAGACTGGAGAAGCAGATATCAGAGTTGGGACCAATGAAAACTGCCTGATAGATCTGCACCCATCCCTGCCGGGTTGGACCTTTCTGTCTGTGCACAGGGAAGGGCCGGAGGAGGCATTCTAGAGATGGAATTCTTTGGCTAGCAGCCCAGAAGGGCAGACTCCGATGTTTTAGCTCTATGGAACTTTAAAACTGAGCACAAGACTCTGGCCAGTGAGTGACATGCCCAAACCACACCTAGCATGGGGAAGTGGGACTCTTGTGTCTAAGACAGCTCTAGGTATCCAAGGAAGGGTATGTGTTCCAAATGGTGTATGTATGGAAGGGGTCTGTGAGGTGGGAGGGGGGAGGCCACTTCTCTTCCAACTGGTTTCTTTGAACTGTGATGTGTTTATCCTCATAAAAGCTTACCACCCTGGCAGAGAAAGAAATTGCCTAAAGTCAAGGCATCAGTGAGATCTCACAGAGTTCCAAGATAGTAAATAATCGCTGCTGAGTCCCTGTGACCTGTCAAGACCTGTTCTAGGTGTGATTTGGTTCCCAAGCCACATAACCCTTATTCCACCCTCACCCCCAGCCGCCTCCTGACCAGGTAGGTTCTGTGTGCTAGCCTCCTGTTACAGGTGAGGAAACTACGTGTTGCTGTGCTCATCTTTCCTTTTTCCTTTTGATCTGCTCCATCCTGGCTATGAGTTCCCTGAGGGGCATCACAAGGTCTTTTTAAAAAATCTCTATTTGTTCTCAAATCACAGTAAAG
The DNA here is from genome assembly GCF_000622305.1 of Nannospalax galili. Classification (NCBI taxonomy): domain Eukaryota; kingdom Metazoa; phylum Chordata; class Mammalia; order Rodentia; family Spalacidae; genus Nannospalax; species Nannospalax galili. Next base: position 8,101,888 of record NW_008355789.1, read on the forward strand.
GTTATAAGGATAATCATCATTCAGTGAGTGCTAAATTGGACTCCAGGCCTATCCTTCAGTTACCTGCACCGCTGTAGAAAGAGGCAATTAAGAAGGAGAATATTTGTTGAACTCTGGCCATGCAGACAGCAGCACAAGTCAGGCATATTCCACAAATGTGACTTGTATTGGGTACCTTTGTAGCTGCTATAACAAAATAGAAGCAGCCTGAGTAAGGAGAGGTTTATCTGGGCGGATGACTGAGGACGCAGGGTGCAGTCCATCAGGAGGAGGATGCATGGCAGCTGGAGACAGCCCATCTGGAGCTTACAATATGGCTTGCTCACATCCTGGACCAAGAAGCAGAAGGAGCTCCCTTCTGCAACATCAGGCTATAGCTCTCTAGACCTGCCAGCTGGAGACCAAGTGTTTAAACACATGAGCCTGTGGGAAAACATTTCACATTCAAACCATGACAAAGACATAGAAAAATGGGATCAGTATCTTTACCAGGCACAGAGAGGAGGAAGTGGGCACTAGAGAGGAACGGAAACCAGATTGAGTGTGAAGTGTGAGGACAAGAGGGAGGGAAGAGTTAAGAAACTAAGAGAAGCTTGGACTGGTAGCTCACACCTTTAATCCCACCACACAGGAAGCTCTGTGAGATCAAAGCCAGCCTGGTCTACATAGCCAGTTCAGGGAGACCCTATCTCAAAAAGAAAAAAGAAAAAAGAAAAAAATTGAGAGATGACAGCTTTTTAGCAGAGAGTTAATTCTCAAGAACACAGACCTTGTTAGGGCTGACCAGGGAGAGAAGCTAGTGAGCCCTTTCCTCGCAGGCTCTGAGGGGTCAAATCTAAAGCCTGGGCCATCTGCCCCTCATCTAAGCCAGCTCTAGTGGGTTAGTCAGGAGTTTGTCTAATTTATTTCTTAGACAAATTCCTTTTCTAGATTTGATGAATGTAATGCATCCATAGCCACTGCACACATACACACACATACACACACATACAGATACACACTGACATGCATACACACAGAAAGACACACAGACACACAGATACACACAGACACACACAGACAGACACACAGACACACAGATACACACAGACACACAGACAGACACACAGACACACAGATACACATAGACGTGCATATACACAGACAGACAGACACACAGATACACACTGACATGCATACAGACAGACACACAGACACACAGATATACACAGACGTGCATACACACAGACAGACACACAGACACACAGACATGCAGACACACAGACACACACAGACATGCATACACAGGCAGGCAGACACACACAGACATGCACAGATATACACCGACATGCATACACACAGACATGCATACACACAGACACAGATAACGCACAGACATACAGACATGCACAGATATATACCAACATGCATATACACAGACAGACATATATACACAGACACATAGATACACACACAGACACATACATACACACAGACATACATACACACAGACACAGATATGCACATACAGACATGCACAGATATATACCAACATGCATACACACAGAGAGACATATATACACAGACACACAGATACACACACACGGACACATACATACACACAGACATACATACACACAGACACAGACATACACAGACATACACATAGACATAGACATACACACACAGGCATACATACACCTAGACAGACATACACACACCACACGGATAAACCCCCCCCCACACAAACAGACATAGACACAGGCATGCATACAGGCACACAGACACACACACACACACACACAACCACTGATAATGACCGCTGTCTTAACACAGCCCCCTCCCCTGCACGAGCTGCATTCGTAAGCTGATCGAGTAATAGACAAGCCGCACAAATTGAAAACTAAAAACTTCCAGATTTCATCCTGCTTTCCCTCTGTCACTTATTTTATGCCATATGAATTGAATATTAGTTTTCCCGTTTCACTGAAATGTTGGATCACTGGGGTAGGTTGAGCGGACTCAATTTCGCTTCGAGTAATAGAGTGAGATTATTCAAAATTATTTCCAGTGGGCTGCGCATGCCTTTTCCTTCTGTTAGGAGAATAGATGTAAACAGGTCGCTACCCTCCTCCCGGGCTGACATCCTGACCCGGCGCCCCTCTGCCTCTTCTTAATCGAGAGAGCATTTTGGTTTTAGCCACGCTCAATTAATTCATCCAGGAAAGTGTCCAGTCAGAGAGAGTTGATTTGAAGTGAGAGAAACTGGGCATCTGCTCGCAGAACCAGATGATCCTGAGCACGTCTTCCATTCTGAGAACTTGGAGAGCTCTTACCACATTTAAGGCAGTCACTTGCCTGTGCTGCAATTTTTGTCCTTGAGAGTTTAAGCAGTAGCACTGACTGAAGTAATAAATGGGGATGCTTTTCTGGAACTCTAAGAGGGCCATGGCTTCTCCCAGGAACTCACAGTCTCCATCAGGCCCCTGGGTCTGGCTGGCCCAGGTGGAAAGGATTGGGGTGTCAGAATGGAATGGAGGCTTTCTCCTGTGCTAGACGTGCACAGCTGGGTCCTCTCTCCCAGTTGAGCAGAAAAGAGCTGAGCCAGCACTTCGGAAAGTGGGATGTCAACATTTTTTGCTCAGATTTGATAAGCGGAGGAAGATTAGCACCTTCCTCTAGTCTCCATGTCAAACAATGTTCCTTTCAAGGCATCCAATTGACAAGGGAGCCAGGCCCCGCAGACGGCCCTGGAGCTTGTGGGGAGAGAAGAATATATTGCGACCAAGTCCAAGTCACAGTTTTTGGTGCAGCAGTGTTCCCATGGGGCAAGAACAGCCCAGCCTGGGAGCCCTCCACAGGCCTGGGTCCTCAGTGCTCCTGGCTGAGAAAGAAGGCCAGGCAGGGAGGGAAGCATCTGCCCAGTGGGCAGGTGGCCTCAAGTTGCCCTGAGAATCCTGCTTTCAAGGTGCTGAAAGCATTGCATGTCACAGACATACTGGGGACCCAAGGACCAATAGAAGCATTGAAAATGGGCTTTCCGCTCCAGGGCAGGCCAAGGGTTCCACTCTGCTGCGGCCCTCACATTTTCCACTGATCTCACCCCAGGCAAGACAGTCTTAAGGGAGAGGAAAGGGGGTGTGTGGAAAGACAATGGGATGGAGGGGATACCAGGCTAGGGTTCACCCCAGCCGAAACAAGGGGCTTTTATAAACTCTCACTTGGCAAGTAGGGCTGTGGGCCAGCCTTTCCCTGTAAGATCCCACTTCCTTTCTCTGTCTCAGGCTGCATCTGTGCCAAGGAGGCAGAGCAGTAAACTGAGGCCAGGAGCCCCACTCTGCTTGTACTGTGCTGTGTGACACTGAAAGTTTGGCACTCCTCTCTACTTTGGCTTCATATAGTGCTTAGCCAGTGCCTTTGATTATACAATAGGCTTTTCTGTGAATATGATGCTATCAACCCAGTTTGAAGATCTCTTTAGATATGGCTCAAAACAGTTCACATTCATGAAGTAATAATTCCGTGTCTCCCATGGGCCAGGAATTTGGCCAGGCACTTTTCTTAGCACATATTTATTTGACTTGTGTATTAAAAAATGATCTGTCCTTTGCTCTGTCATCACTTGTCTAGGGAGTAAACAGAAGGTCAGACAACTATCCTCATGGCCAGAGAGCTTAAAATCCAGCTCCCTCCATTGTGGACTGTACCTGGTGACACTGAGATGAAGTGGCAATAGCAGGATTTGCTGTGTAATATAAATGAGGAGCTAGCAGCTCAGAGAGACAGAGTGACTTACCCAAGATCACACAGCACTCAAGAACAGAACCATGAAAAAGCCTGTAACCTGGGCTTGGTGATGTACACCTTTAATTCCTAGGCAGGTGGATCTCTGTGAGATCAAGGCCAAGGCCAGCCTGGTTTACATGGTGAGTTTCAGGCCTGCTGGGGCTATAGGGAGGCTGTTTCAAAAAGGAAGAAGGGGAGGTGGGAGGAGGAGGAGGAGGAGGAAAGATTTTTCTTCTGCCTCTCAGTTCATGATTTTGCTCATTCAAGTCTGATTTTCCAGCACAAATTAGAAAGGAATCCTAAAACACTCTCCCTAGCCCATGAGAAAGAAGGGGAGAGGGGGGAGGAAAAGAGAGAGAGAGAGAGAGAGAGAGAGAGAGAGAGAGAGAGAGAGAGAGAGAGCTCTTCTTTAAGTTTCACAACAAAACATTTTTGTAAATCTTTCTCCAGCCATCACTCTCCAGGAGGCCAAAGCTGTGACCTGACCAAATTTGAATTCTCTAACTCCAAATATTTCTTATCCCAACCAGGCAAAAAGTGCCGAAGGGGCAGAAAGAAATAAAGAAGAAAGAAAGAAAGAAAGAAAGAAAGAAAGAAAGAAAGAAAGAAAGAAAGAAAGAAAGAAAGAAAGAAAGAAAGAAAGAAAGGAAAGAAAAGCCACAAGGCTCTTATAATAATAATAGGCTTACATTAAACCAAATAAAGTCATTCTGAAATGACTAAAAAGAAATAGCAGAGGCACCCGTGCCCCTGGGCTGGTGCTGTGTTTGCACTGCACATTACACCTTTCGTCACAATTACCTAGAGTAGTACATTTGTACTTCCATAATGTATGGAATTCATTACATAGTTTTGCAATGAAATTATCACACTGTGCCTGGGACATCTGCACCCTGTCATACATCATTCTATTCATTTCTAGTTAATTTAATCCCAATATCTGCCCACATGATAAGACAGATGTTCAGCTACACTGCGGCTTCAATGGCTTTCTGCCTTGAAGAAAGTTGAAGCTGTTGAAAGAAATGACATCTATCAGACAGAGCACTTGCAGTAGTAAAAGTTGGGGAGTTTGCCTCTCGCTGTTATTAGCTTCCTTATTTGTGGGTCTCTGGCAGTAACTTCTGCCGCGAGGATCGACATGAGATGGCAAAGGTGGGGTACTAATGGGAGCTATTCCTGAATGTTTCTAGAGCCACTGGAAATGAATCTCCATCAAAACTGGTTGAGGAATATGTGAATGTCACTCAGAAAGAAAAATAACAAACTGGAGGTTTCACGCTATTCCTTTACTCTGATTTGGTACTTCGGGAGAGAGGGATGAAGACCGGAGAGCTTCCTGTTAGTCTGGCCAGTCTGGACACTGGCCTTGCATGATTGCCTCCACTCCCCACTGCACCCCCAGGAAGCAGCCACTGGGTTCCCCTGTGGTGACTGCCACTCATTGCCCAGATCTTCAATATAACGCCTCACTGCTTCCCACAGCTTCTCTGATCAAGCCTCCCATTGGAAATTGACCACAGACCTGGGCACAATTTCCCCTGGAGGTCAAGTTCAATGGCCATGTACCATCTGGGTAATGTGGGGCAAATGATTCAACCAGCTTAGGGCTACAGTAACAATCTCTAAGCCACAGAGACTGGCAATTAAAGGTGATAATGTACAGTACTGAACATGTGTTTGGTTCAATCATGTAAAAGATAATATTAGCAATACTTTTAACAATAAAAGTAGCACTTTACCCATGTGGAGAACACCTAGCATGTTCCTGCTCCGTGGAGGCCTCTAAGGACATCGACACTGACGTCTTATTTCATAATGAATCCTTTTACATAGAAAGCAATTTTTGTCCCCATAAACTACAAATTAAAATAAATTTAAATGTTTGCAATGGTCAACTATTGTCCTTATTAGATCATTTGGAAGTAGAACCTACAATGTTGTGGATATTAAAATTACTGTAAGGCAATCATAAATGAAATGAAACTTTTGCAGCTGGATAGAAGGTATAAACGCATTCTCATGCAGGGCTGCCCCCTTGAGGCTGGGAGGAATCACTGCAGGCATAAGAGGACCCCCCCCCCCCCCCCCCCCCCCCCAGTGCTGGGGGTACAGGCTTTTTTTTTTTTTTTTGGTCTGTGTGTTTGTGTGTGTGCATGCGCATGTGTGCGTGTATACACGCATGCTCGAATGTGTACATAGGCCAGAGGTTTATATAAG
>NW_008355789.1:8107954-8202237 GCF_000622305.1 Nannospalax galili
GATAGCCCCATTTATTCACACAACATTTAGTAATTCCCACCCAAATACCAGGACCTATGCTGGACTATTATGTGGTTCAGCTCTGGTAAAGTTATAGATACTATTTCAATGTGACCATGGGCATGTGTGCACATACATATTTTATACGCATATATGTATCTATAGGCATATACATACACACATATATTTTACTGTGTGCTATTTTAATATGCTATTATCACAACATTTAGTAATTCCCACCCAAATACCAGGACCTATGCTGGACTATTATGTGGTTCAGCTCTGGTAAAGTTATAGATACTATTTCAATGTGACCATGGGCATGTGTGCACATACATATTTTATACGCATATATGTATCTATAGGCATATACATACACACATATATTTTACTGTGTGCTATTTTAATATGCTATTATTTTAATACAAATATATATTTTAGCACAAATAACCAACTCGACCTTGTATTTAAATGAAGTTACTTGCTTTCTTAGCTCCCCTACCACTTAGCATGCATACTGTTGATTAAATCGCTGTTCAGAAGGTAGTCCACCAGCTCCAAAATATGCTGGCAAAACCCCACCCTACTAATTTTGTCAGTGGAAAATAATCTCCAACATCTTTTTCCACTGCCCTGGGATAGTAACATTATCCAATATAGTGTCTCCACGTTCCATCTTTACTTTCTTCTCAATTCCCGTACTTATTCATTTATTCGTGGTATTTACATTTGATATTCTATCTTGATTTTTCTTCCTTCTAACTTGTCATAGACATAACAAGTGGCTTTTGAAGAGCTCCATGGAAGGACTGACGGAAGTCTGGCCCTCTACCCACCCACCACTGAAAACTCCCTCTTCTAGACTCACTCTTTCTTTAGCTTTGGAAAAAAATGGAGCATTCAGCAGCTAACCACAACTGACCTGGAGAAAGGGAAAGGACTGGAGGAAAGCACTGTGTCTGGATGCTAATAAAAAGCCTGAAAGTATCAGCTTCTGGATGACACAGCCGAAGATGATTCCTTCTAGAACTGAGCCAAAACTGAGTGTATACTGGGGAGCTGGGGATCCCAAGTAGTGCTGTAGGAGACTGAGAAGGGGGGTGGAAGTTCCCCTTCCGCAATCAAGCCCTGACCATGAGCTTTTCCAGGTTTAACATCAATGCAAAACCAGGACATGGAATGAATGGCTGATTCCTTGGGAAGAGATGGGGAGTCACATTCTAAGATGGTTGCATTGACTGGCATAGAATAGAAGAGACCATAGCATTTCTCCTGTATAGAAGAGAATCATGAGACTGACACATTTACATCATGAGACATATTTACATCATTAGCCCACCACCTCTTCTTGCTATGAGCATCCTTTGTCTTTGTGTCTCAAATCTTGGCCCAGTGATGAGGTCCCTGGCAGATGTTCAGTGCTGATTCAATGAACCAAAATGAGGCGAAGTCCGGAGAAGTCTAAGGATGCGCCAAATTAAACAAAGCACCCTCAGTGGAGCTCCCACCTCCCCCTAAATGACTTTCTTTCTAGATCTGGTCACCAGACAGATTTGCCTTTCCAGAGTCACAAACCCAGAAGGACTCATGGTAAGGAAATGGGAGGCCATCCCATTACAACCATCATTCCTAGAACTTCTAATTTTCCCGGGCCCTGCAGAATTTGCCCATCTTGACTTGAACTCTGAAATCTAAAGTCAAACTCATTTACTCTCTGGACCTTTGTTTTATCATCTATACTGTGAGATGATTGCCCTACATGGCTCAAATATGTGTTCCTAGTTTATGTGTTTCTGTTCTCTCACTACTGAATTCCCAGTGCATCAAACAATGCCCTGATGTAGTGGCTCCTTAAATAGTTAATGAATGAGTAAGTAAATCGACAACCCAGGTGTTCAATCTGACCTCAGCTCATGGGGCAACAATTATTAGCAGTAAATCCCCAGAATTCTGCTAGAGAAGAAATTGAAGACGGTCCCTGGGCTTTCTAGGAAAGAATGTTGGGATTGATGAGCAAGCCTGCCATGGACACAGGACTGCATAGCATTGATAGTAGCTGATGTCAGGGGTCAGTGGACAACACCAGGCATTCCAAGCTCTTGTGCACCCAAACAAAAACAAATCATCAAGCAAAGATGCACAATGGTAGCAAAAGCAGAGATAGTTAATATTAAGAGGAAGGAGTATACATCCAAGAATAAGTGGCAGGGGTGGTGGTGGAGAGAATTAGTTCAATATCTTACCACCACCCACCCACTCTGCAGAAAAGATGGGGCTTTTGTGTACCCTTAGCATGATGCCATGACTCACAGCATGGTGTTGTGATTTGAATGAGAAATGTCCCCCGTAGGCTCAAGTATTTGAACACTTATCCCCAGATAGTGGTGCTGTTTTGGGAGGTGACGGAACTTTGAGGACCTGGAACCTTGCTGGTAGAAGTATGTCACCGGGGGCGAGCTTTGAGCATTTACCACCTCACCCTCCGTCCTGCTTGCTTTGCTTCTGTGAAGTTGAGATGTGAGCTCCCAGCTTCGTGCTCCAGCCGACTCCTGACACACTTCTCCTACCATTACAGACTCTCCCTCTGGATCCATAAGCCCAAAGGAACTACATTCTGTGCGTTTCTTTTAGATAGGGTATTTTAACACACACAGGCTTTTGGCTCACTTGCATGAGACATGCTCTATCTGTTACATGTAGTTCTGTATACAACTTCATGCACTGTCTGCCTTTTCATCATCTTAACTCTGCACCCAGGGGTGTGAGTTTTATTATAAGTCGGGGGTTACAGTGGACATTCCCCAGTGCCCCTGTGCCTACGCCAGTGAAGCCAGTTTTAAATGGTCACTGCTCAGAGTCTCCAGCCTTCCACTTTGCCAACTTATTTCCCTCATATGCTAATTCTGCAGTTTTCACATAGGGTGTTCTAGACCCTACTCTCTACCCTGCCCTCCTGCCTCAGTGTGGCACAGTATTCATTATCACGAGATGTCTGGAGGAGGAAAAGAGAGGAAGGACAGCAGGCAGTTTTGTTTTGTGGAAGGAAATATAGTGATAGATTAGAATCAAAAGTGAGCCGAAGGATGAACGAAGGATGAAGCTGCTACCTTCTCCCTCCAGCATACTCTCTGAAAGCAGAGCCTTCACTTCTAGCCCCCTGGGGCCTCCACTTCAGGGACTCCTCTCTCCTCCCAGGAAGCAAGTCCTGTTAGGACTACTTTCTAAGTCACAGGATCTGGTCAGGCTGGCAGGGCATTTACACTGAGAGTAGAGCCTTCCTGCAGGCAACCTCTAATGAGTAGGCAATAACATAGCCCAGCTTCCAGGGGCACAAAGAGCTGACAACCAGTCTTACAAATCCTACTGTATTTGACATACGCAGAGCTATCTTCATTGTGCAAAACAGAACTATTAATAATGACACCACACCATAGGACCAAAGGGAATGGAAGGATTGACACGTTGTATATCTTTGTTTCAGGATATCTCCTTCCTACCTCTATTTTGCCTCAGACCAGCCACTTTCAGGCGGCCCCACCATTATCCCCAAAGAGCCACCATTCCTTAAGTGGATGGAAAAAAAGAGGTCTCTCTTCTGTGGTTTGCAGCAATACTAGCTGCTTTTTCTAGATTCTGGAAGTGAGTTTAATATTGAGTTCCCAGCTGGGGGCCTCTAGATATGCCCTGAGCATATTGAACTCCAGCTGTTGAGTGGAGGAACAGCTGGAAATTATACAATTGACACCTAAATGGAGGCGGTGATCCTTGCACAATCACCTTTCCTTTACTCTGGCCCTGGTCTGCCTCAGCCTGGCTATTTTTTTTTTTTTTTTTTTTTCCCCTGTGGTTGCCCAAGGCTATGATGACTTCCCAAACTGGCCCCAGCAGGGAGAGCTATAGGTGGTGGTTGTGGTGATAAGGCTTGTATGCAAATAGGTGTGTATGAGTATGGGTGTGTCCTGCAGATTATCACAGCCAAATTGACACAGAGCCTGGGGAGAGCCTGCTGATGTTTCCCAGGCGTGTGTCCCGCTTCCTAATGTATCAAAACCTTGCAGCACCCCTTTAAGCAGTCACACCTACAACGTGGGCAGAGCAAAGCTGTTCTTGGCTGCTTTTCAGCCCTGGGGCCTGTAGCAGTGCTTGACTGTTCCTGGGACATGAAGTAGGGAGAACAGAATGGCAGGGAAGGCAAAGGAGAAACTCCTGATCTCACAAAGTCCAAGTCCCAGCTCTGCCGTGCCCAGCTATAAGACCCTGAACGATCTCTACTCTCTCTCTTATGGGTAACTTATACAGGGTCACAATTGGGATTACTGAAAGACACAAAGTTTTGAAGCGTGCTGATCCTGTACACAGATGATTTCATTTATCTGAAGTCTCCAGATTGTATATTTTTCACATTACTGTAACCAAATACCTGGCAAGAGGTGATTTAAGTGAGAAAGGATTTATTTTGGCTTTTGGTCTGAGGGTTCAGTTGATTGTGGTGGGGAAGCAAGGCACCAGGAGCACCTCCCAGCAATGGCAGATCCTGTCTGGTGGATCAGGAAGCAGATATCAGACAGGAAATAGGTCAGGTCATAAACTTCAAGGCCCACCCCCAAGCAACCCACTTCCTCCAAATAGGCGCTACCTCCCAAAGGCTCCACAATTTTCCAAAGCAGCACCCCAAGCTAGGAACCACATGTTCAAATGCATGAGGCTGCAGGACATTTTATATCCAAAGCATGATAGTCCCTTGACCTAGAACTTAGGTATATTAGTCAGGGTTCTCCAAAGAAACAGAACCAGTAGAATGAATATGTATAGAGATTTATCAGCTTAGCTCACAGGATAGAGGCCGGGTAGTCCAACAATGGCTGCACCACACTGCAGAGGCTGAGAATCTGTAGTCACTCAGTCCACAAGGCTGGATGTCTCAGTAGTTCCAATCCAGTGCTGAAGGTCTGACAAATTCCAAAAGATCAGCTAGTCTTCAGTCTACAGCAGCAAGACGAACTTGCCAGCGAGAAAGAAGGCAAGCCGCAAAAAGCCCCGCGTTCTCCTCTACCTTGGTCTTTTATACCGCCTGCCATCAGAAGGTAACACCCACATTTAGGGTGTGTCTTCCGGCTTTAGATGATCCAATCAAGAAGATCTCTTTCATTTCAGTTAATCTCAGATCCAATCAAGTTGACACCCAGGATTAGCCATCACATTAGGCAATATCGTCACCTTCATTTTCTACATCAACCAACCTAATCCCGTGCAGTTAACTATAGCTGGAGGCCTTGCCTAGACGCTTTCTCCCACCTCTCCCCGACCTCTCCACCACTCCCTTCAACACACACTGGAAATGTTTCTGAATGTGTGGCCTAGATAGAGGAAGGACTCTCCCTGTATCGTTTCTGGATTCCCTTGTCCTTAAAAAGATAGTTTATTATCTATCTGGAGAGATGGTTCAGCAGTTAAGAGCACTGACCACTCTTGCAGAGGACCCGGGTTTGATTCCCAGCACCCACGTGGCAGCTACAAACCATCCTTAACTACAGTTCCAGGGCAATCCGAAGCCCTCTTCTGACCTCCGAGGCATTGCACGACACAGGTGCACTCACATGCATGCAGGCAATACACTCGTACACATAAAATCAAAATAATAAATAAAATATTTTAAAAAGATAGTTAATTAGAAATAACCATTATGATATAACTACAGTCTTCTAGGGGCTAGATTTGCTAATAAATCCAGCCATCAAATCTCCTTCTTGAACTATTAATGAGGTTTCCCAGAACCACAGCTGGTAAGTGTCTTACCTACATCCACACAGGTAGCAAACAAAACGCCAGCTGGCTGTGGCGGTCAGCCATAGGCTGAGAAGAATATCCCAGCCATACAATGAGATCACAAGCCTCTGGCCTGGTGCTTGCCACCTCATTCTGTGGCAGTGATCTGAGTGGTGACCAGGGTTAACCTGCACAAAGTGACTGCAGATCAAAAATTAAGACTGATGAGGAAGGAAACAATGGCATGGACCAGATCGTGGGTAACAAAGTGGCTCTGAGTCCATGAGCAGCCCAGGAAAAGGGAAAACAGGGAAGGGAAGTGGGAAGCGAGGGACCCCAGGAAGGGATTAGAGACTGTCAGTCTCTGTCTACCTTGCTTTTTGAGACATGGTTTTCTACTGAACCTGGAGCTCACCAGTTCATCTAGGCAGGCTGGCCAGCGAGCTCCAGGGATTCTCCTGTCTTTGCCTCTCCAGCACTGGGATTCCAGATGCACACCACCTTTTATGTGGTGCTGTGAGTCAGGTCCCCATGCTTACAGCAAGCACTTTACCCACTGAGCCATCTCCCCAGCCTCAGAGAGTAGAGACTTCTCTCATGATTTCTTCATCATTATTGAGGCCTATGTTACTATCATGACAGGACCCGCGTAATGAAGTCAGACATGTTTCCAGAAAGTGGAGTCCTGTCTCCTGTGTGCATTCAAAGAATATATATTGGCATCAGGGTGAGATGTCGATTGGGAATACAAGACGGCCAATGTCTTGGCCCCCATGGGACTTTGGTTCCTGTGAAAGGAAGTTGGTAATAAGCATACAACACCCATGCTGGTGGTTCCGTTCCTGGGTTGGTACTATCTACCCAGAAGGATGCTGGCTACCTATGAGAGATATGAGGAAGGGGGATGATTATCATAAAGATCCTTTCTCCCCACCTTAGTCCCACTGCCATATTAGGAGGGGTCAAAGCCATGAAATGCTAAATGCTAGTAAGGCTAGTAATGAAAATTTCACTCTATGTGTTAAATATCTGCCCCACTTAGAATGCCACCATGTACCCTGGTTGAGGGCACTGCAGAAAATGTGTGACGAACTAAGAAGCTTCTAAGTATTAACAGATCCCCCATTAATAAGAGATCAGCTGGGGCTGGAAAGATGGCTACGTGGTTAAGACCACTTGCTGTTTTCGCAAAGGACTGAAAGTTTAGTTCCCAGCGCCCACATTGCTGCAAACAACCATCCGGAACTCTAACTCTGGGGATCCAACGCCCTCTTCTGGACAGTGAGGGCATTGTACACATGTGGTATACATAGATACATGCAGGCAAAACATTCATAAAATAAAGAAATACTATAACAACAAAAAAAGTGTGACGATGAGATAAAGGAGGCAGCAGAACTGATTTTGGATTAGGTAGTTCCTTAGGAGTTGAGTGATGGTCCTCCAGATGACATGTCCCTGTGATAACTCAAGAACGTGCAAAGGTTCCCTCACTTAGAAAAGAGTCTTTGCAGAGGTGGTACGAGTCTTCACAGCTAAGGAAACGTGGATGGTCCAGGTGGGCCTTGAATCATGTCATGTGGCTTCCTAAGAGAAGATGGAAGATCTGAGACAGACAGGAGAAGACACACAGGGGAGAGAGTGATGTGATTGGAGTGATGTATCTACAAGCCAAAGAAGGTTCCAGAACAATGAGGAGCTAAACTCCAACAAACAAACACAGACAGCTCAAGGAGGCACCTCTGAGACCTAACTTCTTAGGAGGACCAGCTGCACAGTGTGTCACCAAAGCTAGCTCAAACCTGCCTTCTCTAGAAACAAGGAGAGATGAACTTCCGATACCAAGAGAGTCACACAAGGGACAGTGTAGACTTTATCCCTGTGAGCCAGGACCCAACTCCCAGGGCTCAAATCCCCATTCCATTGGGTGCTGTGCAACTGAACAAGTTATAACCTGAGTCCCTCTCTCCCTAACCAGGAAACCAGCTTAGTCACCTTGCCCCCTGCCAGAGTGAAAGGAAAGAGTTAATCAACAGAAGGAGCTGTATCCGGCACAGCCAGTTCCCAATAAGTTTTAGCTCTCAGCACTACTGCTGTTATTATTTCGAGTCACAAATAGCCAGAATTCTTTCTTGATCACTAAGACAAGAGGAGGGATAATGTAGTCTTGTGATGCTATGAAAGGGCCAATCTCTGCCAACTGAGTCCTAGGGTTGAGTCTACTGGTTTGGAGTGAGTGGCATGCCTGCTGCTTGGGCTTGAACTGCACACGGCCTGCAGATTCCTGCCTTTCAGAGATCCGTGTACGTGCCACTCACAGATCTGTAAGGCACAAAGCAGCCTGATAAACAGATGACTGTCAGCTCCTCTGATCTCACACCTGAGGGCCCCAGGGAAGGGAGAGGCCCACTACCTTGTCTCTTTCCCAGGAGCTGCAGGCTGGCCCAGCAAGCACAGTCCTGCACAGCACCATCTCTCCTTAAAGGTGCCAGAAAAAAATGTCCTGATGCAGATGAAATGGCTCCAAGGGGTGGGCCCAGTGCCCTCCTTCCTTCCAGCACCTCTCAGAGGCCCAACACTGATGCTCAGCATGCTGCACTCGGGGCACAGTGCTCCCCTGCTTCCTACACGGGGCTGGGCAAGGTCAAAGTGGGCTCCCCGACAGGGTAAGAGATCAGTGGGAAGAGGATGCCAGGTTCAGGTTGAGGACTGACTCCTGGGGCAGGTTGGGAGCTGAACAAAGTTGAGGAGAGGACTGGGTAGGGAGAACAGTCACTCAACAGGTCACTAGTGAGGGGCCTGTGACAGCCCTGGATGACTGCTGAGCTAACTCGGGTCGTCTGCCCTTCCTGGTGTTTACTATCCAGTGGGAAGCTGGATCTGACTCCATGATCCCACAAACAATGCATGATCCATTACAAATCAGATGAACTGGCTGTAGCCCCTGTGGTTTCCTCAGCCATCTCACCTGGGCAGCTTCCTTCAGTTTGGTCTCCGTTACTCAGTGGTGTTTCTTCATTCCCTTGAATGTCCTAGGCCTGTGCGGTTAGCCAGGGCCCAGCCCTCCGCTCTGAGTTATCCTTTTTCCCTGGTTTTGAAACTTAACTCTTTTTTCTTCACTATTTTATTATTTTTATTTTACATGTTTCAGTGTATTGCCTTAATGTATGTGAGTGCATCCATGTCATGCAGTGCTCACAGAGGTCATCAGATCCCCTGGAACTGGGCATCAGATCCCCTGGAACTGGAGTTATAGGTGATTGTTAGCTGCCATGTGGGTGCTAGGAACAAACTCAGGTCCTCTGCAAGAGCAGCCAGTGTTCTTAACCACTAAGCCATATCTCCAGCTCCGAAACATAACTCTTCTTCTAAATGGGTTTTGCAAAAGGGAGAGAGAGAGAGAGAGAGAGAGAGAGAGAGAGAGAGAGAGAGATTCCTTGACCTCCAGAAGGCTGATGACTTTGAACCAAACAGACACTGTTACAGCAAATACCCTGTGCTTATCAGGTACAGGTAAGTTTCCAGGTGTCTGCTGATTGTTCCGTGGAGATTTGCAAAGATGTTCTGCCCCTCCCCTTCTGTCCCATTTGTAAGTTTCAGGTGCAGACTTCCATTCCTCAGAATGAAGGAGAAAAGATAACTCAGAGGCTGATATCCACGGAGAAGGCGACTGTGACCCCCTCATCCAGAATCCTTGCAATTCTAAGATCCTGTTGGCTGTGTTCACTTTATTATTTTTGCAGAGAACAAATGTTTTTCTAGGTGGTCATTTGGGTGAGTGAGATGGTTCAGCACATAAAGGTGCTTGCCTCCAAGCTTGAAGACCTGGCCCACATAGAAGGAAAGAACTGACTCCTACAAGTTGTCCTCTGACCTCCAGACATGTCACACACACACACACACACACACACACACACACACACACACACGGTGATCATTTATACATTGGTCAGTCTAATCATACAAGTGGGTACCCAAACAACCAAGAAAGGCATAGTCAAAAGCAAAGTATGAAACTAGTGATTACCAATATTTGAAGGAACAGACACTTTCAGAATTGACAGCCTCCCTTGACATTGGATGCATGGTCAATGGGCCTGGAAGTTAATAAGGATCAAGGACTGAGATGCATGCAGTCTATGCAGGTAATAGAGAAAGTATAACCCACTCCTCACTGTTCATTAAGACATCTCCCAGTATCTCTTAGGGCTGAGAACTGAGGTGAATTTCCTAATTACAGAGGTCCTCTGAAGTATATTCCATCTCTGGCATCTTAAATGCCATACTGTGTGCATCTGTATGGAGATGGGAGGTGTGCTGGACAGCTTCACTTGTCAATTTGACACACTTGGGCAGAGGGAGCCTCAACTGAGGAATTGCCTCCATTGGACTGGCCTGTGGCCATGTCTGTGGGGCATCTTCTTGATTATTGAATGATGTGGGTGGGCCCAGCTCACTGTGGGTAGTGCCACCCCTGGGCAGGTAGTTCTGTATTGTATAAGCAAGCAGGCTGATCATGGACCAGGGAGCAAGCCAGTAAGTAACTTTCCTCCATGGCCTGTGCTCTAGCTCCTGTCTCTAGGTTCCTGCCCTGACTTTTCTCAGTGATGAACTGTGACCCTGGAGATGTGAGACAAAATAAACCCTTTCATCCCCAAGTTGATTTTGATCAGTATATTATCACAGCAATAGAAAGTTAACTAAGACAGAAGGGGGTGGGGTGTGCGTATGCATGTGCGTGTGTGTGTGTGTGTGTGTGTGTGTGTGTGTGTGTGTGTGTGTGTGTAAGTATGAGACACGAGATTCATAGACCCCTTCCTTCAATCTGGCAAGGATTATAAGGCTCTGCTCCACATACTTAGGTATAAATTAGGCCAGGAGTTCACACCCAATGGGGCAGACTTACCATGCACCCAAATAATGATACAGCATCATTTAAAGTCCAAGGAGAGCATCACAGGAGCCTGGAGGGAGGAAGAACAGGGACCTCCAATTGGAGTCCCAGGACATCAGATCTCTCATCTGTCTCTGGAGTTTCACTAGATGGGTGAGGCCCTTGTAGACAGAAGTCATGGCATCAACAGATGCACAGAAGAGAAAAGGAGCAAAAATTTCAGAAAAGAGAGCCAGCAATCATGGAACCCCTTGCCAGAAACAATGTCCATTCAAGAGGGGGTCTCATGGGGGTGTTACACTGAAGCATTTTTTCATCTATCAGCCTGTCTGCTCTTCCATTTTACTCCACACCACTCCACTTCTCCCTCCTTCCCTGCCAACTCAGACCCTTTTTCTTTGTCCTCAAAGAGAATGGTTCTTAACACCCTCTCCAAACTGGCTCACAGAGGAAGCAACAAGGTTCTACTTTAAGTCTTAAGTCAAGGCATAATGTTTCTTTGTTTAAGATTATGGACATCATGTGAGTCTGGGTCTTCCAAGCCAAGACCAGTGAACACTAGTTGGTGACACTGGGTGGTGGCAATGGGTCAGATGATGGCATAGAAGGTATATCGGATGACAAAAATGTTGGGAGACTTGGTAAACTCTGAGGTTCTGTGAGAATAAATGACCTTGATTAAGGTCACCCAGCTAATGAATTGTGGGACTCAAGTCTCCCGAGTCCATTACACAGTCTGTGCTGCAGACAAAGTGTTACACATCTGATCCTGGGCACAACAGTATTTTCCATCCGCCTAAACAAATTAAGAGTTGGGGAAATGGTGCTACTGGGTATTTGCATTTCTGTCAGACATCCCAAAGTTAAAAAGTTTTCAAACATTGTTTTTTTTTTCCTTCAAAAACGACGTTCAGATGATTTTATAATTTGGTGATTCAGTGCAATCTCATTATGTGTCCATCAGCACCAGTTTCCTTTCCATGTGGTAAAATCTGGTACCAAACTGGAGAACTTGGGTCCTGGAGCCCGAGTGCCTGGTTTTGTTTACATGCTGTGGTAGAGGAGCTTAAATATGACTATCAACATTTCTCCACCTTGATGTCTTCATTTATAAAGTGATGATAAAACAGCATCTCTCTTAGAAGGTTGTTCAAGGAACAAATGAGTGAATGGCTGGGAAGTGGGTGGGACAGCACCTGACATGTGGACAGGGAACAGTAAAAGCCGGCTACGTGGATCACCGTCAGAGGTGCTGCCGATTAGCACAGCTGAACCTTGCAACTCCCACGTCAAGCTTTCAGGATTTGGCACAAATCAAATGTATCGAAAGTGGTCTTTGTCCATGGAAGGCCTGAATATGTTTATTTATGTCCTGGATCTATGACTTGCAGAAGAGAAATGACACAATCAAACAGGTTACAGATGAGGGTTTAATAAGGGGATATTTATGAAGGGGATATTTGTAAAGACATGGGAATTAGTAAAAGAAACCAAGAAGGAGAGGTGCGGCACTCCAGGGCTAGCAACAGTGGGGGCCTATGACCATTCCTTGGCTCAAGGGGTTAGTGAAGGGCTTGGTTAGGGGAAGTGAGGAGGGAGGTAAAGTTGTCAAAGAAGACCACCTACCAAGAGTTGTAGCTTTTAGGAAGGGACCTAACTACAAACAGTTCTCTGGTAGCCAGGAGCTAAGTCTTATGTTCACAGATCCACCTGCTGTTTCCCATGCACCAGAGTCACCACAGACAGAGGACACAAAAGCATAGAGTGTGAGCTTCCAGGGGGGCCAGCCCCTTGGGCACAGGGCTGGGTAGAAGGGTACAGGCCTGAAGGGCAGTGGAGGGAATCTTGTCCAATCCCTTTCTCACTTTTCTATAACATCTTGCAGAAAAACTTCTAGGGTCCTGGGGACAAGGCTCCATGGGTAAAACGCTTGATGCATTCCTAGGACCCACATAGAAAGCCAGGTGTGGTCGTGTATGCCTGTAATCCCAGACCTGGAAGACAGAGACAGGAGGACCCCTGGGGCTCGTTGGCCAGCCAGTCTATTCAATTGGTAAGCTTCAGGTTGAGTGACTCTGTCTCAAAATATAAGGTAGAAAAGTGATTGTGAAAGACACCTGATGTTGACCTCTGACCCAAATGCCCCCACGAATAAATAAAAAGCAAATATACATGAACACATACATGGACACATAAACACACACACAGAAAAATTTTTCTAGCAACATCATAAGAGTTCCGGAGTTCCCAGCTCACATGTGTCTTATGAAAAACTTTTTAGCTCAGACTTCTCTGTATAAGTGTAAATCCTTGTAGAACTTTGCCGCAATTTGATAAGTGAATGAAATAAAAAGAAAGCACACACCAGACATCAGCAGGTATGAATCTTGATATTTCTGTTCTGGGCACCATGTCTAATTCCACTATGTTAGCTGAACAACCCCGAGGACTGAGTGAACTCAGTTCAGTAGCAATAAAGTAAGGTGTGAGACATTAAAAGCGTACCAGCCATGGGTCTCGATTACTGTTTAGATACTGAAGCCTGAGGTGGAAGGGACCAGGAGGAAGGTAAGGCCATACACTGAGAGGAGGGACCCAGGGAGGAGGTGGCTTCTTCCCTGACCAAATATCTCGAATTCCTACTTCCCTTCAAAGCCCGAGGGTCATTCTTTTTCTTGGTAAATGCACTTGGGATGAAAGGCTCATGCCAGCGGCCTCTTGACAGCTGAGTTCTGAACTGACTTGAGTCCCTAACATAGAGCTGCTACCTTGGAAACTCAGCAAGGAGTTTGAATAACAAGGAACTTTGCAATCTCAGGAGAGGGATGATTACCACAAATGGTGCAATTTGGCTCAGTCCTCCACTGAAGGAGGCAAGGAGACAATCAACATCAAAAAGCCTCCTGGTCCGGATGGATGTCTGCGAGGAAGCAACTAAGGACGACAGAGGGTTCTGGCGTTGTGCTTTTAATTTTCAGCTGAACCAGGTCCTAATTGGAACAATAGCGTTTATTATGAATGTGTCCCCATGTGGTATCCTAATCCGCTGCAGATAAGGATTCCTACAATGGAGTAGTTTACAACCCACGGTGTCCTCTGCCTTGTGTAGCAGTCACATACAGCGTGGGATGGCTTGTTTTACTGCTAAGATACCAAGTGCAGCTGGTGACTTTACTGGGTTTGCCCCTCCCCATCCAAACAGATTGCTCTTCTCTTCCTCCCTGGCTGATGGCATCCCTTGCAAAGAATAGCAATAATTAAGATGTCTGGTCACCAATGTCCTAAAAAGTTTGTGTAGCTAACTCCCAGTGGAAAAGCTTCATAAGAGTTTGCTTGGGGAGAAGACTTTTTAGGTGCTTTCTTGAACCAAGTGTGAAACTTCTGTCCCTGCGATGTGCTGACCTTTAAAGATGATGCAATAAAACATGGTCTCTGCCTTAGAACTCAATTCAAAAGACAATGTGTCCTAGTTTGTTTCTTCATTGCTACGACAAAATACTCTGACCAATACCAACTTGGGGAGGAAAGGGTTTATTCAGCTTACATCTCCCAGGTCGCAGTTCATCAGGGAGCCCAAGGTAGGAACTCAGGGCAGGACTGGAAGCAGGAGCTGGAGCACAGGCCATGGAGGAACACTGCTTACTGGCTTGTTCCCCTGGCCCCTGCTCAGTCTGCTTTCTTATGCAACACAGGCCCACCTGCCCAGGGGTGACACCACCCACAGTGGGCTGGGCTCTCCCACATCACTCATCAAGATGCCCCTCAGACATGGCCATAGGCCAGTCCAATAGAGGCAATCTCCCAGTTGAGGCTCCCTCAACCCAGGTGTGTCAAGTTGACACTAAAGCTATCCAGCACACAATGGATACACACAAGCCATGAGCAATAGTAACAAGCTAACCAGAAGGCCTGGGATTCATCCTGGATCCACCAAGCTCAGCTCTTCATTGAATATCTCTGGGCCACAGTTTTAAGGATCCCATGTATGCCTCTGATGAATGACACTGACATGCCTATCTCACAAGACTGCTGTGAGCATTATAAACTTCAAAAAGCACAGTAGAAACAAATATTCATTATGGCCTGCTGTGACTTAGAACAGAAAGCCGGAAATCACATTGCAAGATGCAAAAGTGACTTTTGGCCTTACCCACTGGTGACTGTTATCTATAATCTCCTTAAAATTTGCTTAGAATAACCAGAGAAACATCCATGTCATGAGGTTAAATGAACAATGAAGATTAAATAGTTCAACAAGGTATACTTTCAAGTCCATTAAAACAATACACAGAGAAAAAAGGCCAAGAGAGGACGATCAAGATGTTAAATATTCGATGTCAAAATGGTGTCTTCTCCAATAGTAGTAAAAATGCCCATTACTTACGTCTTGCCTTCTAAGTTCCACAGCCCCCGAAAGGAACCAGAAATCCCTGGGGAAGTGGCTAATTCCATGACCGCATCTGGGAAAGTGTAGGATGTCCCAAGCAGTACAAAGGTGTTCAGAAAATATTAGAAAGATGCCAAAAGAAAACAGAAATACTTTCTTTGGTTTTGGGGTGTGTGTGTGTGTGTGTGTGTGTGTGTGTGTGTGTGTGTGTGTGTGTGTGTGTGTGTGTGTGTGTGACAGAGGTCAACCTTGGGTGTTGTTTCCCAGGTGCTATCTACCTTGTTTTTTATTAGCCTTCACTTTCCACTGGCCTGGAACTTGATAATTTGGCTAGGCTAGCTAGTCACCAAGCCCCAGAGATCTACCAGTCTCTGTGCTGGGATTATAAATGAGGGCTACCATACTCACTTTTTTATGTAGGTTCTAAGGACCAAACTCAGGTCCTCATGCTTATATGGCAAGCACTTTATTAACTGAGCTATTGCACCATGCCTAGAAATTCATTTTAAGGGAATTCCACTAGTTAAATCTAAGATAGTTTATCAATCTGGGTAAGTAAGAATAGCAAATTTTAACCCATAGGGATTGGAGAGATGGCTCAGTGGTTAAGAGCAGTGACTGCTCTTGCAGTCAGTTCCTAGTACCCAGAAGGCAGCTAACAACCATCTGTAACTCCAGTTCCAGGGGACCTGATACCCTTTCTGACCTCTGTGAACATTGCATGCACAGGTATACTTACATACATGCATGTAAAACCCTCATTCACATAAAGATAAAAATAAATACATAGAAATAAAAAGAAATATTAGTCTAGACTGAAAAATAAACTAAACAATTTAATGAAGGAACATATTTTGAGGAAAAGGGACATCTGCCCTTATAGGAGACTGTTAAGACTAACGGACTATAGAGAATTGAATAAAACAAGGCAATGACTATTTCGCTGTCATAGTGACAAGCGCTTTAAGCAAGAATTAGGAATCCATGCTGAACTAGCAGGCAGAATTTTGATGAGCAACAGGGTATATATTTAGTCAAAGAAGATCATCTAAAAATATTAATTTCAAGAGGGGAAATAATAAACACATGAAGAAGCCTGTAGTTATCACTGTAGCTGAGTGTTCAAAGTTAATGCTCCTAACGGGACAGATCTGTAACCCAAGGCTGATTTAATATAATGAGGATAGCTGAGCTTTACTTCTGTGATGTTCATGACAAAAATACTTTAATCTCATCCTGAAAATTGAAGTCACATCCAAATAGAGGGGCTCTTGAACAAAAACTGACCAGTATGCTTAAAGGTCATGATTCATGAAGGTCATGAAAAAAAAGAGCCAAAGGTCAGAGCAACCCCTATGCTGGATCTGTTTCTGGTCACATTGGCAGATAAGAAAGTTATTCACATGTAATCAATCAGAAAACTACACAAATAAGACAAAAGGATATCCCTTCCCCAGAGAATGCTCTGCAAACTATATGGTAGGAAACAGGCATATGTAATCTTCTTGGAGAAGGAGAAAACCTAGGAGCAATGTTTGGAATCCAACAGGACGTCTTCATAAATACTTGCTTCTTTCCAATTCTGCACACAAAATATGGCTCTTCCCCAAGGAAGAGGGCCAAAGGCCTAATGGGATACAACAGCAAGTCCAGAGCCCAGGTTCTTATGACAGTCTCTACACCAAAATCGTCCAAATGTGGCTCCTTTAGATGCAGAGACCAACGAACGAACAAAAACCCAAAATTAATTATCCTGTCATTGCCAATTTCAAGGTGCATTTGCAGCAGCTAAATTAACCACCATAAACACACTCATTTGCACAAGCGAAGACGAATGGAAAGCACTGAACAGTCACTGGTATACAATCATTCTGAAGTCTGGCTTGGCACATGTTGGAAGGATCCCCTTGAGGGGAGAGAAATTTTTGACCAATACCAGACATGCGGCTTGTGCACAGCTCAGGTCCACACTTGATAAGTCCTTCCTTGCCTTCCTTGACTCCATAAATAGAGAGTATTAGAAAAAATGCCTTCCTGTGGTGGTTTGAATGGAAATGTTCCCCACAATCTCCAAGTATTTGAGCATTTTGTCCCCAGTTGTTGACAACGTTTTGAGGGGCTTTAGGAGGCATAGCCTTGCTGGAGGAAGCACGTCACTGGGGGTGGGCTTTGAGAGTTTTTAAGCCTTTCTGGATTTCCAGGCGCTCTTTGCTTCCTATGTCTTCCTAAGATGTGATTGCTCGGATTTCTGCTCTGGCCATTTTCTCCTGCCATGCCACCCCTGCCATTACAGACTTTAACCCTCTGAACTGTAAGCCAAATAAACACTTCCTTCTGTAAGTTCCCTTGGTCATGATGTTTCATCATAGCATCAGAAAAGTAACTAATACACCTCCTTAGGAGATGAATGGAAAAAATTTGAGATTCTAAAATTATTTTGTCTTTAGCTGCTACAGTCTTATAACTCAGGTTGGGAGATTTTTAGGAAATAAATCTCTCAAACTCTGATGGCTTTTTTCATCAACCAAATTTAAATTCTAATAAGCACACAGGATCTTTCATAAGACATATCTCTCTCCAGAATTAATTGGAGGTCCTTCAAAATTATTGTACTTTTATGAGCAAAGAACCTCTTATTCTTTTTTTCTGGACTATTTTGTCCAATTTAAAGAATTTACTAAGACTCACCCTCATAAATTATAGGTTTTAACAAAGGACAGAGTGTTCAAAATCTGGATTTGAACTTTGTCTTGAACTAGAATTAGCTTTTGATGTTAAACACATGTCAGTTTAATTTTGTAAGTTATATTATATAAGCCCTGAATATTCTAGAGTCCATCTTTTCCCCCTTTAGTCTTATTTAAAACTGGCTACATGTCAGATTTTTCTTACTATACTTGTCCTATGCTACTAGGAACTATCACAATACAAATCTCATTCTACTGACAAATCTCTTAATCTAAAGCCACAACTTTATATACCATTCAAGTTATTTCTGCAGACAGTTTTACCAAGTGTTAAAATGAGTCACCAAGTTTCCAGGTTATTAATACTTTCCTTGCTTTCCACTGCTTGACTTTGAAGCCAGTGCCACATAGTTTTATTGTTCTTCTTTTGTTTGACAACACCCCCACTTCTGGTACCAATTTCTGTGTTAGTCAGCTTTCACTGGGTAAGGCTGTAATAAGAGCATAAAGTCTTAGTGAAGTCCAGAAATAGTGATTTCTTTTTGTTCCTGTGTAATGTTAGGCTTTTTTGGTGGGAGCTGACCTCCACTTACACACTGGGAGTAAAAGATTTATGAAACAACCCCAGTGCTTCAAGGGTGGTGTATAATGACCAAGGAGTCATAAAAGGTGGAGAACCTGCCTTCTCCTGATTTTTTCATTAATTTAGTGAATGACCTCACCATCTATGGCTTCCAGAAACTACAGTGAGATGAATGAGTGACTATTTTGTCTTTCACTTCCTCCATGCTCCAGTTATCAAGTAAAACACAACATGTAACTATGCCATTATTCAATCCACCATGTAGTCTCTCAAAGTATTTGTCATCCTTTTATGTGACTGCACAAAAAATATATGATAAGAAGAAGTTTTAATGTGTGTTAAATCCCTACTCTGAGACAGAAATCATAGTTCCAGCCCTGTGTACACACTATACACTTTGAGCATTTACAGGTTTCTGCTGGCCAGAGGACCATAAGAATAGGCCTACATGGATTCTAGCTTGCCACTAACTCACCTCTAGCCATGTATTCACATGCAGTGCCTATTGAGGCAATACAGCCTGTTCATTTGGGCAGGCTGACTTAGAACACATGCTCAAGGTCATGTTCATCTGTATCTGAAAGCTTTCAGAACACCACAGTGAATTCATAGCTCCTCCTGAGAATCATTAATCCTTTCCTCTAAACTCTGAGATTACCCAGTAGGGAGAGCTTTGTGTTGTTGATTTACTCACTGGCCATTTTTCTCATCAGCCAAAAATTTATGAAGGTAACAGAGCCTGGTAGCCCAGAAACTTTACATTCATTATTGGAGTAATGTTAAAAAATAAGATGATCCATTTTCTCTCTTGCTGTGATAAATGTCTTGGCCCAAAGCAACACTTGAAGGAAAGGGTTTATTTCATCTTACAGTACACAGGTCACAATCCCTCAGTGAGGGAAGTCAGGGCAGGAACTCAAGGCAGAAATCTGGAGGCAAAAACTGAAATAGAGACCATAGAGAAATGCTGCTTACTGGCTTGCTCCCCCTGGTTTGTTCAGCAACTATTCTTACACAGCCAAGGCCCTTCTGCCTAGAGATGGCAATGTTCGCAATGGGCTCTGCCCTCCTATATCAATTAGCAACTAAGAAAATGCCCTTATAGACAGGCCAGTATGATGTATGAAATTCTCAATTGAGATTCCCTTTCCCCTAGATTTGTGTCAAGTTGAACAAAACTAATCAACACAATCCTTGAACAACCTGACCCCAGCATTCATACCCTGTTATCTCCTATCTGTGTTGAATCTATGATTCTCTGTAACAAACAGAATTTAATATTATACTGTGCCAAATTTGAGCCTAAGCTTTAAGAACACTTGGCCACCTTTTTACCCTTGGGAACCGTGAGAAGTCATATGAGAAAACTTATCATCTGCTAGAAAGAGTACTTGGGGAAACAGTGGGAAAGTGACCTTTAGAGTGAATGGTCCCAGATTCATGAAGATATGGAGAAAGACCACACATCTTAGCATCCCAGCCTTTCAGCATTCTTCCCTGGTGCTCAAGGCTATAGTACAAGGACACATAGAATATGGAGGACATATGCTATCTAAAACAGACAGGCACTCAAGTTTGTGTTAGCTCACATTCAGTCAATTCTGTATGCTGAGCATGGAACGCAGTCGGACTGCGGTGGATGGACTAACTTGTCAACCCTATTTGGAAGGATCCCCACCAGAAAATGGAGTGAACTTACAGGTAGAGACAATACTGTAGGCTCAGACACTCTCCTGCTCAGTTCTTGTAAGAACCCTGGGCATAAGAGGGATACCAGGAAGGGTAGGATATGGAACAGGGTTTGGGTGGCCTATATCTCTGAAGGTCATAACACATAATGAGGCAGTCACACCACCTCTCCTGGGGGAGACAGATCTGTCACGGCACACTCTGGAAAAAAAATCAACTAACTTGTCATGGGTACTGCTATTCCAAGAGCGCAGGGTCTTAGAGGAGAAAGAGGAAGGTGAGGTGGAAATAGCTCCAAAGTGCTAGAATTTTGGTCAGCCCCTCCTCAGGGGGATACAGGGAAGCCTTTGAAGGCAAGTATCTTCTGAAATAGACTTTGGTTCCTGGAAATGCCACTAGTCCTTGGAGAGAGATCAAAAGACCCTGGAAAAGAGCCAGGACAGGGGCAAGACAGGAGATATACTAATAAAGAAATGGTACCACAGATTCACAGTGTGTGGTGCCAAGAACTAAAAGGGAAATAAACAAGAGAAAGTTAAATTCACTCCCTGCTACTGTGGCCACAGCAGGCCTCAGGGAGGAGGGCAGCTTCACAGACTGTTGAATCACAAGCCTGGGTGTCCTGGATGATCTGCCAGGGGAGGAGGCTGAGCGGCATTCCAGTGCCACTCCACAGAGATGGCCCTGCTTGGGAAAGAGCCCTTCTTGGACTGAGGGAATTCTGGAATGAGCAGAGCTTTCAGACTCCAGCCAAACACTGGCTGCTTTCTGAGCATCTCAGCAGGAGGTGGTCATCGTTATAACTTGGACAGACCTATCTCAAATTATGTTGGGACCTCAGCTATGCAGGATGATGGGATGGATGGAAAAGAAATTGACACTGCTCTAAAGGGGGAGCCAATGAACCTTGAAGGTCCCTGAAGCTGTGTGTGGTGAGCCCCAGTTGAAGCAAACTGAAGTTTCTGTCAAAGGAAACTTTTGGCCAGTATGGAAACAAGAAGAAGTTAAATTTGAATGAATGCATGTATCCAAAATAAAGAAAAATCAATAATTCAGAAGACATTTGGGCCACAAATAAACTCTAAACCCAATGACTGGCTGCAACAATACAAATTCTGGATTTTTGTAGACACAGGGCTGAGTCTAGCAAATATTTTGTTAGCCTAGGTCAGAACTTCCCCAGGGAGCCTGGCTTGATTGAAGGCCCCTGTGTCAACATCTTGAGAAGTTGAGAATGGATCGTGTCAGTGATAGAGAACTCTTAGTGCTCCAGTTTTCTGAAACTTTCAATTAGATCCCTGAAAGATATAACTATATCAATGTCTGGCTTATGTTCTTGGGGGCCAGCTCTCAATACATATTTCTATGCTTGATAAAATTTAAAATCATTTTTAGTGCTGTGACAAATGGCTCTCTCATCCTACCAGTGATAAGGACTGAGGCTGTGTTCCTCCCTCTTCCATTTACAATTCCCCTTCATCACTCTGATCCTGCCTGGTACCCTACTTCAGCCTGGAAATAGTTTAAGTCACTGAGTTCTTTTCATTAGCTAATTATACTGAGAAATTCTCCCTTTATATGTAAGCCTGGTCCTCATCTCTGCACAGGTAAACCCCAGGCAGCTTATAGGCATATTTTAATAAAGTCAAGGTGGTAATACAGATCCAGAAAACACAATGAAACTATTTTAGTTAGCTGCAGAACTTGGTTTTCCAAGTAAGAGTTTACACAGTGATCCAATGTGTACAAATAACAGATACATGCCAAGTTGCTAAAGGGTGGGGAGTAACGTTGACGGGGTAAATCCACAGGTGTCCAAGGAACTCAGTAGACTCCACAGGGAAAAATAAAACAATCATTAGTTTAGAACAAGTTGTTTAATTTACAGAGGAGAAAACTAAGGCCCAGAGAATTGAAGGAGCCTTTTATAAGTCACAGGATACTCTGGTGTCAGAGCCTAAGAAACAGGATACTTGCTGATCCCAGGCGCTGCCTCCAAAATTTATCCAAGATATGCATGGATCAGATAATCAAGTTTATCAAACATATCCATTTGACTTGGCTCTCTACTTGGGAAATGTGTAAAGAAATCCAACAAAATGTGAAACTATACTCTAATTTTAAAATTAAAATTGTTATTTGTTTATTTTTATTTTAAGTATAGGAGTTCTGCCTGCATGTATGTAAGTGTATCACTTGAGTACAATGTCTATGGAGGTCAATAGAGGGCATCAGATTCCTTGGAACTGAAGTTACAGACAGGTGCCATGTGGGTCCTGGGAACTGAACCCAGGTCCTCTGCAAGAGCAGTCTGTTCTCTTAACCACTGAGCCATATCTCTAGCCCCTGAAAGAATACTTTATTAATTTCATTTATCCCTTTTAGAGTCATCATAAACCTTTTAGAAAACAGGCTGAATACAAAAGTATGCATTATAGAAATTCAGGGATTGGGAAGACGGCTCAATTGGTAAAAAGCTTTCTAAGAACATGAGACCTGAGTTTGATTCCCCAGAATATATATTAGAAAAGCTAGGTGCAGTGGTATGCACTTAAGTCCAGCGCAGGTGGATTCTTGGAGGTTTCTGGCCAGTCAGTGGGGCTAATGGGTGAGTTCTGGGGTCAGAAAGAGATCCTGTCTCAAGAAACAAGACGGAAAATAAATGAAAAAAGATACCTGATGTTGACCTCTGGCCTCCACATTCATGTGCACATGCAACATGTGTACGGGCACCCCCACACAGGTGCACCATCCCCTACACATGAAGAAATGACTATGCTTTGAAAGATGTATTTCCCTAATATATCATCGAAATAATTTTTCTATGGAAATCTGTGTTATAGCTTAAATAGGCCTGCTACAGGATCTGCTGGTGATTGATACAAAGGGCTAGAATCAGTGTTGGATGAACATGTAGAAATTGAGCAGGATATGAGGTCTGGTGATACCTGCCACTGACAGGTAAAGGGAGTCCTGGGGCTCAAGTTTTATAACATGCATATGGTGACCATATTTTCTAAATGAAAAATTAGGACATACAGTTGACAAGTAAGACTGTCCTTTTGGAGATAAAGGACTAGCTACAACAGCTAGGTCTGCTCCGGAGATCTGAAAACATATGGTCCAGGAAGAAATCTGCAGAGACAATTTTGTGAGGCTTGTAATCTTAACAATCAATTGTTACATTCCAGGGTTAGAGAAGTGATGTGTATTCCCAGTATCTGGGTTCTTAACTTTCACTTTGTTCTCCTAAGGCAAATTTGACTAAGAAAAATGAGAAGTCTTTGAAAAGTTCAATTACTATAGCTATATGAACATGCATAACTGTTAACATAATTATTAAACTATTATATCAGTTGCTTTTCTCATTCTGAATACCTGACAACAGCCACTTAGGGAAGGAAGGGTTTAATTTGGTTCACAGTTTGAGGGGATACAGTTCATCATGAGAGAGAAGCATACAAGGCAGGAGTGCAAGGTAGCTCATTACATTGTATCCTCAGTCAGGAAGCAGGAGACTTGAATGCTTACACTCACCTGGTTTGCTCTTTTATTCAGTCAGGGACCCCAGCCCATGGGATGATTCTCCCTATATTCAGGGTGGGTCTTTATCCTTCAACCCCGCTCTGAGAAAACCATCACAGACATGCCCAGAGGTGTGTGGCTTAGGTGATTCTAAATCCAGTCAAGTTGACAATGATGATGAACTACCATAACTATCTAAGCAGTTTACTGTTACGTTGGACAAAATATTTATGTCTTTGCCTATTAAACATATATTTATATGACTATTTTGTATTAGGTTCTGTGTTGGGAACTGGGAATACAGCAATGACTCAAATTTGAGATTCACAGTCCAAGAAAAAAACAGTATATTAAGACAACCATAATAATGGTATAATAGTGATACTTATGCTGGACCATCTACTTGCCACACTATTAGCCATTCTGGAGCAAGGTGGCTTATGGAGCAAGGTGCTCATAGACTCAATGTCTGTTCATTCCAACAAGCCACTTCACTGCATCCAGCCTGAGTCCTCATCTTTTATACGAAGATAATTAATACTCGCTCTTCATAAGCCAGAAGAATAAGCGGGACTGTGCATGTAAAATGCTTTTACTGTATCAGACCTACAATTTGATTCTTTGTATTAGAGGTATGAAAGTGAAATGCAAAAATAACATCAGTTATAATAACGTCTTGGGACCCTATGAGCTGCCAAGAATGTAAGTGCTTAGATAGCCCTTAGTCCAATTCACTCCGACTCAGATGGCAACTTGCCAGAGGTGAAAGGCTGTTTTGCCTTCCCTGCTGTTTGTGCAGGTGTAAATCTCATAGAAGATGCTGTGATACTGATGCTCTAGTTACTTTCAATTGCTGTGATAAAAACAATGACTACAATCAACTTGGAGAGGAAAGGGTTTATTCTGTCTTACAATTTCCAGGTCACAGTTCATCACAGTGGGGAGTCAAGGCAGGGACTCAGGAACACAGACCATGGAGGATAGCTGCTTACTGGCTTGCTCCCCTGGCCTGTGCCCCAGCCTGCTTTCTTATGTAACATAGGCCCACCTGTGAAGAGGTGGGATCACCCACAGTGGCCTAGGCCTCCCACATCACTCAACGACTGAGAAAATACCTCAGAGACATGGCCATAGGCCAGTTCAATGGAGGAAATTCCTCAATTGAAACTCCCTCTACCCAGGTGTGTCAAGTTGACAACTAAAGCTGTCCAGCACAACTGAAATCTGTCTTAAAAAAAAAAACCACAAAAAACCACAGAATAACAGCATGGCCTGCCAGTCTTCCACTGTCTTACAAAGATCTGGGCCCTAATACAGCGAGCAGGGGCACTTTTTTCAGGCGGAAGAGGAAAGTATACTTTCTCCAGGAGGTATAACTTTGAACAGTCTAAGAGGAATTTCACCGTGAGGGTGAGGGTGAGATGGACCTGGTCACCAAAGGTAGGTCCAGAGATGATGTGGCACCACCAAGCAGAACACAGCTTGTCCAGATTTAATCATCTCCAATGCATCATCCAGATACATGTCCTCTTTCTTATTTATAGGTTTAATATAGCTTTGAGGAAGTGACTGAGCATTTTGAAGTTTTTCAGGAGGGTATTGGTGTTACTCTGTGTGGTGGTCTAGCAGATCCATTTCAAATACTTATTACATACAGATATATTCAGATATTTGATCACCACCATATTGCAAGTTTAGTTCTTTTTTTCTCATGTGTCTATGTATGTGGTGTATGTATATATTTTTGTATATGTGTGAGTGCACATGTGTGCATGCACGCAGAGGCCTGAGGATGATATTGGGAGCTATCTTTACTTGCTCTCCAGTTTATTCATTAAGGCACAGTCTCTCAGTTGAACTCATGGCTAGTCCTGATAGCCAGCTTGTCCCAGGGATCCCCTGTTTCTGCCTTTTGAGCCCTGGAGTTACAGACTGGCCAACACATCCATCCAGCATTTAGGGGGTTCTGGGGATCTTAACTCCTGTCTTCATGCTTGTGTGTCAAGTGTTTTAACCATCTCCCCACCTTGTGCCCCTTTAAATGTCCAGTAAAGCATGCCCTCCCCATAATATGCCCTGATTGCTTAGTCCTTAACCAGAGAAATGTGGGTGCTTTTCAGATGAAGAAATGAGGGTGACATCCTGGAACATTTAACTTCCATATCCTCACATCTCTCTTGCATCCTGCTTAGGACTCTATCAGCTGGCTGCCCAAGCCTAAATCCCAACGAAAGATTCTTTTCTTTCTCTTTTCCCATGCAGAGTACGAAAGGAATGAGCCCAGCTCCCCTGAACCAGTCATAGGTAATAGGGTGCAGGGGTCATTCTGCACTCAGCACCCTGCTCTGAAGAAGCCATGATCTGACTCCAGTAGCTGGAAGCAGGAAGTGTAGGCCTTGGTGTGTGTTGCCGCTGAGGTGGCGGTTGCAGCAGCGCCCTGTCTGTGGTCTGTGCTTCTCTCTGGCTACACCCCAAGGGGCTCTCCTCCAGACATGGAGGCAGTGGAGACAGGAAAGGAATTCTCTGGAGGCCAGGAAGCCAGCTGGGCACCTGGGAACTTAGCCACTGGTGACACAGCATTCTCGCCATAACAACTAGCAAAGGGAATAAATCCTCTTTTATTCAAGAGACAAGTGGTGAGGACTGTTTGGGTTTTGTTTTGTTTCATTTTGTTTTTTTTGCTTTCAATAAAAGTGCAAAAGAAAAAATGTCTAAAATAATGAAATAAGCCAAATTTGTGATTTGAGCAGTGAGGCAAGAACTAGACAAGACAGCCTACATTGGGGTCCCAGCAGTGGGTCCCCAAAAGCAGCCCTACCATCCTCGCCCTTTTCAATCTCCGTCTTCTTTCCCACTTCTGTCAGCCTCCTGTAAAGCAGGAGACTTTGTGGGTGAGCTACATAAATCAGATTAAATTTCTGATTTTCATATTGATGGATTCCAACTTGCTGTGCAAACATATTATTTGCATATGTATGTGCCTGGTGTGCCTGTGTGTTCACATGAGTGTGGGTGTACATGTACGTGGGCACACATGTGTGGAGGCCTGAGGTTGACAGTCTTCCTCCATAGCTCTCGTTATTTACTGATGCAAGGTCTCTCGTGGAACTGGGAGCTCAACCACTTCTGAGAGTTGGGCTGGCTACCTTGCCGGCCAGGGATTCCTGTTTCTAGCTCATTCATGTTGGATTAGCGGCAGGCTGCCTCAACTGCCCGGCTTTTACACAGGTTCTGGGGATCTCAATGCTGGTGCTCACATTTGCATGGTAAGTGCTTTGCCCTCCAAGCCATCTCGCCAACCCTACTGTGTGAACTCTTGTCTGTATGGATACACCCAAAACACAGGTGGCTTTACTCAGGGGCCCTGTCTGTTCTTCCCGGGACCGCTGTCCAAAGCTCCTCTCAGAAACTTCTTATCCCCTGATTCCTCCCTCAGAAGAGTTCATTTTCCTGACCATTTTATGCCACCAGGTCTTACGTTATGACAGAACCAGCACCGGGGCTTTGCAGAGGATGCTTTATCTCAAAGCACCAGAACAGTTTTGTATTACAATTTTGACTCTCGGGGACATTGCTCTTCTTACCAATAGAGTTTTGAACTTGGTTTGGTAGTTTCACTTCATAGCTGTGTGTCCTTCCACCCCCACTCGGTGCTGGGGATGGAACCCAGGGCCCCGCACGGGGTATAGACAAGTGCTCCTCCACTCGCCTACAGCCCCAGCTTTACAATTATCATCAAACAGAGGTCTATGTGTGTGCGCCTTAGGTCTCTCCCGAAGAAAGGCCAAGCCCGCCCTCTCTCCTTTCATCGGGTGAGCCTGCATCACTAAGAGCTGCCACATCTCTCGCTCTGGAAAACTCCATCAACCTCGAACAGAGATATTCAAAGTGTTTAGGAGAAAAATAAAATACCTTAGCAGCATTGCCAAGTATCTTGTGGGGAGGGAACCACAGAAATCACCACAGGCCTAACTGGGAAGTCTATGAATCGTTGCAAAGTAAAATCCTTTTAGCACAGACTCCCTCCAGGCAAGGGAAGGTGCCCTTGAGTGTGTACAGATGGATGCAAGCTCCCTGTCCACACCTCGGGCTGCAGGAGAAGGGTGCGCTTTTGAAAATGATGTTTATCAGGGCTTGGTTGTTTTTCCAGTTCAAAACTGAGACATGGAAACGGAATTTTTAGCCAGTAACTCATACATTTAGATTCCTGGTTTTTAGGTTTTGGAAAAAATGTACCTCGTTGTTTTCTTGTTACAATACTGCCAGTTTTGTTCACCGGTCTGTGTTTTTCTTGGACTGCGGTGGAGTGGAATGTTTTAAATTACCGGCTCTTGCTTTTTACCCTCCAATGCCTACTAAATAAGTCCGTCGTCTAATTCTAAAATTGCGAAGCGGCAAACATGCTCTTGTAGCCAACAAAATTACGCTTTTATTCCAGAAAGGGTGTTTCTGTTCTAAATTTACAGCGAAATATCTCCAAAGACAAAGGCAGGATTTGGGCCAAACCAGAAGTGTTCCTTCTAAGGGCACGTAGCTTCCAGTTGCTTTTGTGAAGTCTCTATTTCGCTGAAGCTTTGTCTTCCTTTTAAAATCCACAGTGAGGATCTGAAGCTTTGGCTGATGTTGAGAAACAAACAACAAAATGATTGGCTGTGTTTTGATTTAGCCATTAAAACAGGGTTCAAGAACAACAAAAATATACCCGACGCTGCGGGATAAAGCAATTTGATATTATTTGGACTCAAAGGCTGAGTCATGTTTTAGGTTTTTATTACCCAAGAGTATCACCAATCCAAAACTGTCATAAATTAAACTTAAGTGAAATGGACTAAGTCCCACTTGATGGAGCTACCGCAATTTGGCTAGACTCCCTGTCCCTCTTTCCTACTGTAATCCTTCTCATGCCAGGGCTCAGGGCTGCATGCGGGTGACCTTCAATGTCCCTGCCTCAGAGGGAGGGTTCAGGACTCTCCTGAAACAGCAAACTATTCTGAATCTGGTGAATCTAAACCCCAGATTCTCTGTCTCCACGTGTGTCACAACCCCCCACTACGACCCAGGGCCTTCTCCTAGACTTTCAAAGGAATCGTGGGTCCTTCTGAATTAGGAAGCCTTGTCCCTTCTAAACAGGCATCCAGTTACTGATTCTGATCCTGCCAACAGCTGGGAAATGAGTAAAATGAGAAGCATTTTTAGGGCTTTTTACTCCAAGCTGCTTGCAGGAAACGGCAACAACAAAAAAGCCATGAACGTGCCGTGTAGTCGTGTACATTTTCAGACAGCTTTCAGAGCTAGCATTCCTCCTCAAAACTTAAAGGAACAAAAATTGAATGCGGAGTAAAAAGATCTTAGTAAATGATCCTCTCCCACCTTCTTTCCTTTTGTTTTTCTTTGAGTTCGAATTAGTCAGCTTTGCTAGTGTGAAAACTGTCAGTTGGGAAGGACACAATTATGCTGTTGGTCCATGTGATGCTGGTGTGTTTTAGGAATGGGGAAGGGATGACTCTCTATGGCCACCACCTCCCAGTCACCCACACTCAGTTCAGTCCATCAGG
The DNA here is from genome assembly GCF_000622305.1 of Nannospalax galili. Classification (NCBI taxonomy): domain Eukaryota; kingdom Metazoa; phylum Chordata; class Mammalia; order Rodentia; family Spalacidae; genus Nannospalax; species Nannospalax galili. The sequence continues at coordinate 8,137,041 of NW_008355789.1, forward strand.
GGCCAGCCTCCTGCTGGGCACAGCAGGCCACTGAGATCATAACATTGTTTCTGTGTCACTAGAAAGTCATAGGAAATCAGTGCCACTTCCAGGGACTTCTTTCTTTAGTCCCTGTTCTAAGTCATCTCCCCATTTCACAGTTCCTACTTATAGATTAGCACTAGAATGTGGGTTCCTGACAGAAAGTTCTACGACTGGGAGACAGGGAATCAATGGGAAAGAGCCGATTGCCTGCTTGCCTAGCATGCATGAGGCCCTAGGTTAGATCCCCAGCACTGGATACAGAAAGCACGGCAGTGTACACTTTTAATCATAACACTCAGAAGGTGGAGGCAGGAGGATCAAGAATTCACAGTCACCCTCAGCTGCACAACATGTTTTGCTGAGATTTAACTGGTCTATTCTGACACGTTAGGTGCCTATTTTTGTTGTATTTTTGGCCTTCTGCTGCTTTGAACCTGGGCACTTTCTCAAATGCCAACTGATAGTCACTGTCCATCCCCTTAAGTCATCCATTAAGCACAGCTTCCCCCCATAAGTGTGTGCTGTATGTATGTTTGCATGTGTATGTGTGCTCAGATCCAGTGAGCGCACGCGTGCATGCAGGTGCATCTGTGTGTGTCCTCAGTTGTTCTCATCTTATATATTGAGCCTGATCTTTCACCTGAACCCAGAGCCCCCTTATTTGCCTAGTCTAGCTAGCCATCTTGCCCCTGGGAACCCCTGTCTTTACCTTCAGAGTGCTGACATATAGGTGGCTCCATTCTGGCTTGCCCAGCTTTTATGTGTGGTCTGGGATCTGATCTGAATTCTGGGCCTCATGCTTGTGGTTAGTATTTTACCTGCCATGCCATCGCTCCAGCCCTGCATAATTTCTGATGCTTCCCCAGCCTGTCCAAATGGTCATTGTGTTTGCCTGCTGTGACGTCAGGACCTGCTCATTTTTTGCCTTGCTCAGCACTAGTCAGGATGAGGATCTCCTGGGAGTGCCAGGCGCTGAGAAGGAGGGAGTTTTGTTAGAGCTGAGAAGCTATGTGATTTGAAACTCTGTTGTAGAACAGTATATGTGTGATAGAGACAGCAGCTGCTACCACCTAGGATTTAAAAGACCTAAACTAACCCTTCTTTCCTGCCCCCTATGGGTATCTCAGAATGCTCAGAGTCAGCCTAAGACAGGTCTCTATGGAAATGATGTCAGTCATTTGAGAAGTGGGCCTCAACCTGAGTTTGTCCTATACAAAGCCATAACAGACAGAATTTCATTTCGAACAGTCCTCAGCTGTCTCCTAGTCCATCTTCTCAAACAACCCTCACCACCAAGGAGAACTCATCTTGTTCATCTCATGTTTCATACAAAATTAATCCTGGGTTAACAGAGATCCAACGATGCTAGGTCATGACTGAGGTTTAAATTCTTACCACTGTTTTTGTGTGTTAGAAAAATTAAGCAATACACTCATACACATAAAAAATAAAAGAAAAATGTTAAAAAAGAAAAATTATCTAATAAACAAATATTAATTTCAGTAAAAAGGGCCTTATTTTCTGAAAAGATAGAATAAGTAAGTCCCTTCAGATATGAGGCAAATTTTGCGTTGTTTGCGATGCTGTTTGTGACCTTTGCCCTGACATCTACCATTGCTCTCAGTCCCTCTTCTGTGCATGGCACATTCACCCACCTCAAGCATCATTTTGTCTTTTCTTTTGCTTCTACTTTGGCTCTATCCACCCAATCAGCTCATTTTACACAGCTGCTGATTCCTTCACCACAGTCAAATGCCCACCAGCAGTGTGATGGTTAGTCATCATGGTCAACTTGACAAAAGCTAGAATCAGTGGGGAAGGGAGTCCCAATGATGGATTGTTTAGATTAGGTTGGCCTTGAAATGCCCATGGGGGATTACTTTGATTATGGGTATTGAGGAGGGAAGGCCCGCGCACTATGAGTAGTGTCATTCCCTCAGCAGGCAATCCTGGATTGTAGAAGAGAGGAGAAGGCAAGCTCAGCACTGGCGTGCATGTATTCACTGCTTTCGTTCTTGTGAGGGACGATATGACCAGCTCCCTCAAGCTCCCACTGCTGTGACTTCCTGGCCTTGAGGAACTGTAACCTGAGCTGTGAGCTATATAAACCCTTTCTTCCTTAAATTGCTTTGTTTTTTCAGAGTATTTTATCACAGCGACAGGAAAAGAAACAAAGAGCAGCAATTTCCAAAAGTAAATTGGAGCCAGGTATGGGGGTGCATACCTTTAATTTCAGTACTTGGGAGGCAGAGGATGGTGGATCTCTGTGAGTTTGAAGTCAACCTGGTATAGTGAGTTCCACGCTAGCCAGGGCTACACAGTGAGACCCTGTCTCAACAAAACAAAACAAAACAAAACAAAACAAAATAAAACAGAAATAGATTGGATCTGAATATAAAATAGCTAGTTTGATCTCAGTACAGATGACTGTAGTAGCACCGTATTTTATGTAAGCAATATACCTCTATAAATACAACCTTTTTGGAATTTCTTTTTTAGCAATCATAACATACTTTTGGTTCCTTTTGACTTTTTATTTATCTAAAAATCCTTCTGACGTATATATGAACAAGTTTTTTTCTTTCAATCTTATAATTGAACAATTGATTTTAAAACCAAATAAAGGATTTGACGTTACATCTTGTACTTTGATTTTGGCCTTCAATATTACTGTGATTCTTGTTCCTTCCATCTAAATACCAGCAATGATGCTCAGTTTCATGTTCTCTGAGAATGTCATGGTCCTGAATTGAACAAGCCTAATATGGACCATGGGATTAACCATTTGTGGACACTTGTCTCCAAGCTAACCAGGAAGAGTCCTAATGTTTTGAAAATAGAACCTGGGAGAAGATCAATATTACCATATCCAAACCTCAAAGAATTTCAAGATAATGCCAAAGACAATTTCTTGTGTAGTTAGTATTGATTGCCAACTTGACAGAATCTACAATCACCTGGGAGACGAGCCTCCTGGTATACCTGTGAGGAACTGTCTGATGTGGTTAGCCTGAGGATATGCTTGTGAGGGATTATCTTAATTTAGTTGCAGTAGGAAGGCTTACCCTAAAAGTGACTCTGTTCCCTCAGCTCAAGTCCTAGGCTGCATCAAAAGAAGAAGGAAACTAGGTTTTCATAGTATCAGAAGTTGATGTGCAGGATGCTGGGGGAGAGAAGACATCAGTGGCATCCCTGCAGCAGCCCAGCAGCCTACAGCACTAACCTACCTAGCAAGATGTGCCTACCAGAGAATCAGTGGCACAAGAGTGATGGGGGTAACCACTGCTTTGGGGTTGGATTTGGGGCCTGCTTCCACAGGAAAAGTCAGGCCTAATACTGTGAACCTGGCCAAAAGTCCATGACTTAGGAGGTCACGGGTCCTAGGGAAGAACCTAGTATATAGTTGTTTTGGTAAACAACCTGTTTGTCAAACTGACTTCTAAATATTTATGTTTACGTACATAGATTAGTGCTGTCTTCAATCTTGCAAAGAGAAGCTTCTGTCTACAGTGGTCAGCAGTTCATGCAGAGAGTCACAAATGGTCAAAGTGCTGAGGATAAGTGACTATGGAGTGCTCAGCCTAAGGAGTAGGTACATCTCTATCGATATCCCCACCTCAATGACTCAGAGAGCATCACTAAAGAGTAGCAGAAAGAGGGCAAGAGCCGGAGGATGGGGAGGGACGCTGTGAAATGCCGCCTTCTGGACATGCCATCGCCACTGACCTTGTGAACTCACTGCACCTATGGCTGCCTGCATGAGACCTGCGGGTAAGGTCGACTCAGCATGACCAGCACTGATTGGACTCAGCGAGTGATTTGAAGAAGAGGAGAAGGCACGAAGGAGGCAGAGGACATGTTGGTCCCGGGGAGTGGCAGGAGAGAGTTGGGGGTTCATATGATCACGGTATATTGTTTATTTGTATGAAATTTCAAAGACTAAATAAAATAGTCCAGTTTTTTAAAGTCAAGAGCTGGCCAAACACTAGCGTTCACCATCTGTTCTGCCTCTTGACAGCAGATGCAATACAACCAGCTTTCTTAGGTTTCTGCTGTCCAGACTTCCCCATCATGACAGACCGTACTCTTAAACTGTGAGTCACAAATAAACACTTTCTTCTTGAAACTGCTTTCATCAGGGTGTTTGAGCACAGCGACAGAAAAAAAAATCAAGACATGTCTGTTCATAGAAGGCCCCTTTTATAATCAGCTCATTCCCCACTTAGGTAGAATTATTCAAATAGCCAGGAACTGAAGTAGCCAGATTATCATCTGTCCCACACATGACTAACAGCCTTGGAGAAAACCACCTCTGCCCTGTCTGTGGCAGTTCTTAGAGTCTGCCAAACACTGAAAAATAGCTTGCCCTTCAGAGCTGCTCTTGAAATATCATTTTATTGTTTGTTACATTTCCACACTGGCCTTGTGTCAATGTCACAATGGTAGGAGATTTTTAAAAATGTGATTATTTATAATAATATGGTATCTCACTTTTGTGCAAGCTTTTAGGGTTTTTAAGATACTTTCATGAATACCGTCATCTGTTTTTTATAGAAACTCTATCCATTTAGGATCTCTAACCCCACATTACAGATTAGCAACTTGATATCTGAAGAGTTTCAATGGCCTGCTCAAAGTCACATAGCCAATAGCTGAGCTGGTACACAATGCGGATTTCGTGATGGCTGGTTTGGTGCTCTTTCATTCCGACCACGTTTATTTTGGTTGTGAGAATGACTAACAGTCTCAAAGGTTACTTCTGAGAAGATCCCTGAAGAAGACCTCACTTAAGACAAATCAGAAGTATTTCTACATGAATCTGATTACCAGATTAGCCCAGGCAAAGAGCAAAATTGTAAGGGACAAATTAGTTTTCATGGGGGAGAACAGGAAAGGATCAATCAAAGGTCCGAGCAGTTGATCTAGGATGAGACATGAAGGTAAGGCAAAGTGCTGAGGGTCAAGGAGCATTAGGGACTCTCTCAACTTTACACCTGTTTCTCAAAGCCAGTTCTACTTATAACGTTTGTATCTTTGCTCCTCTCCCTAGGGATTAGCTAGGCCCTTTCTTCTCCCCTGTATTCTTCACAAGTCTTGGCTTTCTTCCCCCAGGAGCTCTATCAGTTGCTCCCTGTGTGTATTTGCAAAGTTAACAGCTCACAGACTGTGCCAAGGAAAATACCCAGACTGTGGTCGTGGTCAGGGCCTGGAAAACCAGATTTAACAGTGGCTCAGCTTCTCATTGCTAATGATGCCTTCTCCTGGGCTCTCTAAGGACCTTTGAACATCCAACAATGACAGCAGTTGATAAGCCAGATCCACATGAAAGAATCAAGATCACTAGGCCCAGCAAAGAAACTCTATCCCAACGCACAAAAATATTGGCACGTTTGTAGATCTCTTGGTCTTATTTTGTGCAAGTGTGCATTTTACATTAGACTTATTTATCTGAATATTTGTTTGTATGTATTCACGCCCCATTTCTTTCCACTAAGTGTTTGAAGTGACCATATTGCATAAAAGCAAACATCGAAACAAAAATAAAGGAGATGAAAAAGTGGAGAAGTGGACATACAAATGGAACATCAATACAAAGAAAGGAGCCTGGGCATACACTAACCTCCAGGGTCAGTGCCAGCGTCCTGAAAGGCAGCCATCCTGCCACACTGGAGAAAATGCAAACAAAATCAATTCTCTGGTTTTCACTACTGAAAGGGGGATTTCTGTCTGCCTCTTTGCAGCACTAACAGAATATTAAGAATTCTGTTCTGCTGGATATTTTCAGACTCAGAGATTCTAAACAATATGGCCCAAATTTCATTCTTGTCTGGACACCTGCTCTCCAACCCTAGTACATTCCTAATAATTGTACAAGTAGTGATGGCTTAGAAAAATGACCCCTCATCCACATGGTTCTCACCCTTTCTTTCTTGATTGGCATTTTTAGGGAGGGAGAAGGGTACTCAGCCACAGGAAAACATTAAAAGGGCATGAAACCCAAGGAATCACTCCACCACTATGGCGTACATACACGGAGCTCACATGCTAGAAACTGTACCAGAATATTTATGCATCCAAAAAGTCAGCTTGCCAGGCATTTTTAAAAAATCAGTAATAGAATTAATATTCATTCCTACGTTTTGGAAAAGTTGGAAGTTGCAATAGAAAGTACTGAAGTAAATTTAAAATTGTAAATAAGTAAATTGCCAGGGGTTGGCAAAACTATTCTATAAAGTCTTGCAGACAGGAAATAGTTTAGGCTTTGCAGGTCATATATTTCTGTTATAATTATTAAACTTGGTAGTATTACAGCATGAAGCAAGGCACAATGTGAAAATGATTAGATGTGGTGCATTCTAATAAGCTTTATTTATAAAATAGGTCAAGGATTAGATTTGACCCATAAGTCATAGCTTTTTGGCCTTGAGCGAAAATAGAAACCCAGAAAAAAGCTATTCCTTTGAACAATGACCTTAAAGACCAGCCTAAATAGTGGCCATATATTGTGGACACTGTGGACCCTTGGAGTCTCCAGAACCACCAGTATGCATCCCTACCTGTGTTTCTCTTCAAAAGGTGCTCAGCCTGAGTTTCTGTGTCCACAAATGAACAGAGGATCAGGAAGTGTGAGCTCCTGTGAACACACTGAAGATGTTATTTGGTACACAGCAGGTGCTTTACAGATTAGTGATGGTCCCATTTATTTATCTGAGACAAGGTTTCAAGTATCCCAGGCTGGACTTCAACTGTTATGTAGCTGAGAATGACCTTGAACTTCAGATTTTCCTGCCTTCCCCTCCCAAGTGGTGGGATCACAGGTATGTGCCACCACATCAGTCTATCTCAGTTTTGGAGACTGGAAGAGGCATTCAGGATCAGGATGATAGTACTGATGTGTTCTGGTGATGGTCATCTCTTTGCTGTACCCTCATATGATACAAAGATGGTTGGAGTACCCTTTATAAAGCTATTAATCCCATTAGTGAGGGCTCTATCCTCATGACCTAAGCACCCCTTCTGTCCAGACTTTCTAATGCTATCACCCAGGATTTTAACACACAAATTTGAAGTGACACATGGAGTCCACTTGGCATATAATCAAGGCTCAGAAAATTTAAGTCTTGTCTCCTAGACCCCACTTTACTGCTACACAAATTGGCTTCCATGGTAGTTTTCAAAAGGCTGGAGATGGGTTTGGTGAGCAGTATGAAGATGATGAACCGGACTAAAGCCACCGTACCACAGCCCCTCAATGGTCCTCTCTCTCCCTGTGACTTCTCAGAAGACATGTCTTACTTCCCTTCAGGTCTTAGTCCACAACTCCACCAGCATCCTGGTGTCTCATTAGCAAAGGGCTTGACTAGAAGTCAGCCCATCAAGCAACATTTTACAATGTTCTTAAAAGTCTTCTTTTGATCAGTTCAATGCCAATGGTACAGTATCTGAGGGATACTGTTCTTGTTAGTTCCTTATTAAGCATCATGGAAGAACTTCTGGTGTTAAGGAAGAATCCCCGGATCTTGTTCTTAAAAAGAGCTATGCCTAGTGGATGAGAATATCATCATTAGGAAAGGTAGCAGCGGTCCTAGAATCTGTCTTTCCATCTCCTAAGATGAAAAGAAAGATAAATTGTCCCCGATGTATCACTGATATAATAGGAAACTTACTATCTTACAAAAAAACATTTTTGGACAATGTTGATAAGGTTCATATCCATTGATCAGACTGTTTGGATCCTTTGAGTCCCTATTTCATGTTCAACCAATGTATTCATTATTGCTTTCAAAGATGGAACCTTGTGACATGTATGACTTCATCAGTGACCTCAACAAAAAGTGAAGCATAGCGGTCATCTCGGGCAGTGGCTGCGTCTGCTCTCATTCTCCCTCTTCTCAGCTACCTTGGGTAGAATCATTCACCAAAACCCATGAAACCCACAGCAGTCCAGGATCGAGAGATGCAATCTCCTCAGTGATGGGAAGAGGAAGATTTAATCACCCTGCCTTGGACAACCTTAGATGGGATTCTGAGGACTCAGACTACAGAGAAATGAAAATAAATCTCAGTCCGAAAGAGCCCTGGAAGTTAGTTGATATTTGCTGGACAAAATAGCTGAAGAGGAACAATGTGACCTAGTGAGTTGATTTGATTTTCAAACATTACTAGAAGCCCAGTATATCGCACAGATGAGAGCAGAGCTGCTCTGGTCACATCCCACCGGCATGAGGACCCTCAAACAACTCCATAGACACTCTTGGAGAGTCACATTAGAAAACAAGTTGCAAATAAATCATTGCTGTGGGACAAGTCCCAGAGTTCTCCTTGACTTGCTATTTCAATCTGCTCAAGTCGCTTAAACTTTGAGCATGATTTTCTGTAGTACTAATGGGAACTTAGTGGAAATAAGTTTTGTTTCACCTCCATAATGCTATGACTCCTCATATTACATCATTAAATCTACTAAGCCTCATTGTGATTACATCAGGGCCACCAGAGAGAGTGATGTGTCTACCACGGCACCAATGGAAAGATTTATAGGGGTGGGAGAGGATGCTCAATCATGTAATAGTCTTGCCAGCCCAGACTCTGATTCTCTGTACAACTTGTAATTTGAACCAATTGCTTCTGCTTATTATTATTTTTCATATAAAACAGGAAATTAGGAGAAAATTAAAAGTTTTTTTCCTGTTAATATAGCTCCAAGTGAAATGTTTTGCTCACAGAATTATTTTTACAGAATCATTACTTTGCAATGAGCCTTTTGCTTAATTTCATTTGTAAATATCACCAACTTTACTGAGTTTGATGCTTATTCACCTGAAAAACACATATCCATTGCAGAAAGGACCAAGTCAAGTAAAACTATACAAAAGACAGTAAAATCTAAAAGGCAAGCAAATAGAACAGCAGAGACTCCACCATCAGGATGTTCGTTTGAGGGCTGGAGAGTTGGCTCGGCCGTTAAGAGCTCTGGCTGCTCTGGCAGAGGACCCACATGGCGGCTAACAAGCATCTGTAACTCCAGTTAGAGGGACTCCAATGCCCTCTTCTGACCTCCGCAGGCATTGCCTGACATGGGTACACTTACATACATGCAGGTAATACATTCATACATATAAAATAAAATAATAAAGAAAATATTTTTTAAAAGATGTTTGTTTGAAGATCTTGCTTTTCCTGGAACCCAGGCAACCTCAAAATCATGGCAATTCTCCTGCCTCAGCTTCCCGAGTGCTAGTATCATAGGCCACAACACCTGGCTTCACCATCAAGATTTTGATATATGTATTTGTAGATCCATCAATGTCAGATTCCTGTGACTTTTACTCAACAATATACAGAGATTCACATGTTTTCAAAAGCTAAAGTAGATTTTCATGGAATCCGAGGATTAAGAGGTATAAATCACGATAATTATCTTTCATGCAATTCCATTATACTGCTTTCTTGCCATGTAGAGCTGGGCTCCTCTTTCTGCAAACTTTCCAATATGCTGGGAATCAAACTCAGGTCCTCTGAGAAAGGGAAATGGGAAAATTCAACTAAAAGTTGGCAGGCATGAAGCCTCCATGTACCAGAAAGGCAGAATTTCGAAGGTATATATTATGGGCTGGAGAGACAGCTTAGTGGTGAGGAGCACACATTGCTTTCTCCGAGGACCCGACTCCAGGTCTTCCCTCATTACCAATCTTATACGGCACAATGAAAGCAAGCCATGCGTTTTGTTTTCACCTTATTGGAAGTTAAGCTGAATTACTTCCTCAGATGTTTGTGGACATTCATATTTATTATTTTTATTCATGACAGTCTATCATTTTTATTCAATTTATGATTAGTTTATTTGGAATTTTTCTTACTTGAGAATGTTTCAGTTTCTTTCTAGAATTTTGACTTCATGTAATTTTCTTCACACAGAAATGTTTAACAAGGACAAACTCTTCCTTTATTGGTTATGAGTTTTTGTGGTATACCTTAAGAGAACTACAATGCTTATCATCATTTTTAGTATCTGTGACTTTAAATTTTACATTTCAATATATGAGCTGTCTGAGTTCATTTTTATATAAAACATAAAATATTAATTCATTTTTTCCTAATGGCCAATCACCCCTTAACACTGTTTATTACCCAGTTTATGTTTCTAGCCAGTGATATAAAATACAATTCATAAAATACATTCCCAGATTTATTGGAATTTCCTTCTGAGCTGATCAATTTTAGTCAATTGTGCTATCTTTCTAGCCCTAAGGCAATATCACAGTATTTTAATTAAAATAATTAAAATAGCTTTATAGGGGCTGGAGAGATGGCTCAACGGTTAAGAGTGCCTACTGCTCTTCCAGCAGAACTGAGTTCTGTTCTCATCACCCATTATAGGTGGCTGACAATCACCTGTAACTCTAGATTCAGGGGCTCTAAAGCCCTCTGCTGGCTTTCATGATTACCTCCCCATGACACATACAGACAGACACACACATAAATAAAAGTAAAAATAAATCTTTAGGGCTGGAGATACAGCTCAGCAGTTAAGAGCAGTGGCTGCTCTTACAGAGGACCCAAGCTCAATTCCCAACACTCATAAGGCAGCTAACAACTGTTCGTAACTCCAGTTCCAAGTAATTCCAACGTCCTCTTCTGACCTCAGTGGGCATCGCATGACATGGGAGCACTTACACACATGCAGGCAATACACTCATACACATAAAATAAAATATTTTAAAATATTTTAAAAAATAAATCTTTAAAAATAGCTTTAGCATGGACAAGACCATGCAAACTCAAACCAGACAAAAGTCCAGTATAGAACTAGGGAAATGGGTACAAAGTCCTAATCTTGGCTGAGGAACCATTGGTAACTGATCACTGCTGGGTGAGAGAGAGTTGGTCTTCTTTAAGGGAGTGACTCTAGATAGGCTGAAAAGACTCCAGTAAATGAATTCACATCAAGGGGCATGTGGGAACACAAACTTGACTTGATAGGCCTTAACATATATGACAGAATGCATGAAACCCAGTCGGGGATTAGGGGATTTGCAGACAGGGGAAGGAGTCTAAATATGATTAATATTTATGAAGTACACAAAAATTCAATAAAAATATATATTGAAAAAATAAAAGATAGCTTTATAGTTTTTAAAATCTCTTTTGTATTATTCTTCTAATGAATCTTGTCTATTCAATCTCTCAGAGATGAGTTTTAGGGTAATATTAAGTATTTTCCATTACAAAGACAATGGATATATTGTTGGGCTTTACTTAAATTTGATGTTTAATACATTCTTTACAATATTAAAACTACTAATATCAGGACAAGAAAATATTTTACCTTGGGATTAGGACTGAAGCTCAAATGACGGAACATTTTCCTAGCATGTGTAAAGCCCTAGGTTCAATCCCCAGTACTGAGAAACAAAAGAAAAGAGGAGGAGGAGGGGGAGGAGGAGGAGGGGGAGGAGGAGGAGGAAGAGGAAGAGGAAGAGAAGGAGGAGGAGGAAGAGGAGGAGGAAGAGGGGAAAATATTTTCCCATTCAGGATATTTTATGCCTCTCAATGCTGTATATTGGTTTCTTCAAACACAACTTGTTCAGTTTTTGTCGATTTTACTACTTAGAGCTTTTATCATACAAGGACGAGCATTTTATTGCATTTATTTGTTCTTGATTGTTGAAATACAGGAAAGCTCTTATGTTTGTGTCATTACATGATCCTTTTAACTGAACACCTGATATTTCTAATGCTAGTTGACTGTTCACAGTTTTCCAGCTATGCAGTTGCATCAACAAATATTCATTGTGGTTTCCTTTCTAGCACATTCACAGGGAATTCCATATTAAGATAGGAATGGCAAATGTGTTTCTGGGACTGTCTTACTCTCTACCGCAGACATATGGATTCTAGAGGTGGAGTTAACACAGGGTCTTCTGAGCTAAAACAGAGTTGTGAGCAGGGGCTGTGCTCCTTCCTGGGAACTCTAGTTCTACCCAGCCTCTGCAGGCCACTTACTTGCTATCTAGTCGCCCCTCCTCCATCCTCAAGGCTAGCACCGTGCAGGCCTTTGTGCCTTTCTGCTGCTCCCACTTGTAAGGATTCTTGTGATTACCTGGAGCTCAAAAGAGTCTTATTAACTTTTTAAAGAAATTGCATTTATTATTTTTATTTTATGTGTATGAATACTATGCTTGCATGTGTATAAGTGCACCCTTGTTGTGCAATGAATGTGGAGGTCAGAAGAGGGTGTCGAATCCCCTGGAACTGGAATTACTGATGGTTGTTAGCCACCATGTGGGTGTTGGGAATCGAACCCAGCTCCTCTACAAGAACAGCCAGTGCTTTGGACTTCTAAGGCATCTCTCTGGCCCCCTAATCTTAGTATCTAAAGGTCATCTTAAAATAACAAGGTCATCTGTTTAATAATATTAACTCCATGTGAAAACTTCATTCTCCTCTGTCAGGGAAGGGAACACTTTCCCAAGCTCAGCACAGAAGGCAGATGACTCTGAGGGGATTAGCATTCTGCCTACCACAGTAGGTGTCTTTGTTCTGTTCCTGACTTTAATCAGAATGCTTCTAGTGACTCACAATCAAGCACACTGCAATATATATACATCTAAGAAATGGAAATCTCCTTTGGGAGATTCTCCTAAGGATGTTGTTGTCATCATTTCATAATCAAGAATGGAATTTTAGTTTTAGCAAGTTTTCCGTAATCAAAAAAAAAACACATGTTTTTTTTCCACTTTTGACTTGTTAAGTACTGAATTATACCACTATATGCCATAGTATCAACCCATGGAAAAAAGTATTCAGGATGTAAGCACCATGACCAGCAAGAATCGTGTCTATTATCTGTGCAGTTACATCTAGAAAGTAGAGGATCATAGGTGTCTAGTAAACAGTCCATACATTATTCTGTTAATTGACTTGCTAATATCTCATTTCTTTTGAAATTTCATATCAATATTTATGAATGAAGTCAAATTGTATTTTTGAAAATGAAAACTTACTGATATTCATTATAAAATGGCATTTTACTTTTCCTCAAACTACTGCATTGCTTTTTCTTTAAAAAAAAAAAAAAAAAAAAACATTTGGGGCTGGAGAGATGGCTCAGCAGTTAAGAGCACTGGCTGCTTTTGCAGAGGACCCAGGTTCGATTCTCAGCACCCACATGATGGCTAACAACCATCTTTAACTCCAGGTCCAGGGGATCTGATACCCTCTTCTGACCTCTGAGGCATTGCAGGACACAGGTGCACTTACATACATGTAGGCAATGCACACATACACATAAAATAAAAATAAAACATTTTTAAAATTCTAGCACTTACACACCATTTCAGCTGCGTTCACCACTGCTCCTCAGGCACAATTATGTCCATCTTCTACAATGCGTTCAGTATTGCACTAATTTTGTCCATTCTTGAGTTCCTTTATTTTCACTTTCCTTAACCTCCTCCTAGATATCTAAGTTACACCTTGAAGTAGATTTTCAGGAAAAAACACATGAACGAAATATTTCGCAAGACTTTTTTTCTTAATTTTTACTTTATGTGTATTTGTGTATCACCTGCATACAGGTAAGTGCACCTGTGTCATTCAATGCCTGCAGAGGTCAGATGAGGCTGTCAGATCCCCTGGGACTGGAGTTATGGACAGTTGTTAGCTGCCATGTGGGTGCTGGGATTTGAACCCGGATCTTCCACAAGAACAACCAGTGTTCTTAACCACTGAGCCATCTCTCTAGCCCCGAGACTTTATATTTCAGAAGAACATCTTGTTCGTTTTACACAGGGCTGGCAACTTAACTGGTCATGGAATTGCTGTTTCTTGCTCAATTTTTTCCCCAGATTCCTGAAGTCAATTTGATTTACTTTCACCTTTAAAAATGTAATTCTCTTGAAGTTTAAAGGAGTAACTTTCCATTTCTTTGCATCAATAGCTTCATTGAACTATATTTGATGGGTTTTTGTTCTCATTCCAACCTTCAAATTAGAACTAAGTTATTCCTTCAAATTTGAAAACTTTTCTTCTCTGAGGTCTTAGAATGTTTCTATTCCAGATGCAACTCTTTTATTGTTCTCCAAACACCATGTTCTTCCTAGCACTATTGCCCTACCAGTAAATACCTTCACTTTCCCTTGTTCTTTCTCTCCACATACATTTTTGGATATTGATTTTTTGGAAGCAAGTATAATTATGTTAAAACTCACAAAAAATTATTTTCCCCTTTAATTCTTTCCTCATCTCTATCGGCTATCTTCATATTTTAGCCACTTGCATAATTATCAATATATCTCCCATTCAACAGTCTATGTTTTCCTTGAGGTTGTGAATTGACTTCAACTAACATGATTTTTGGGACTTGGTGGATGGCTCAGTGGGTAAAGTGCTTGTTGTGCCAGCATGAGGATCCGAGTTCGAATCCCAGCATTCGTGTCAGAAACTGAGCACAGCTGATCATATCTGTAACCCCAGCACTGGGGGCCAGAGACAGGTAGATCCCGGGGGCTCCTTGGCCAACTGATCTAGACAAAATGGTGAGCTCCAGGTTCTATGAGAGACCCTGTCTCAAAAAATAAGGTGAAGAACAATAGAAAAAAACATGTGACATAGACCTCTGGCTTCCACATAGGCACACATACATGTACACACATGCATAGATCATACATACACACACAAAAAAAATTTCTATTTCCTTACTTGTATCACTTATGAAATATGTGGAGGAGACGGCTCAGTGGGTAATGTGCTTGCCATGCAAACAGGAGGATTGGAGTTTGGCTCCCCAGAAGCCATGTAAAGCCTGAGTGGGCTTGGAGGCCCACCTATAATCTTAGAGTGTAGGACAGGAGACAGGGGATCCTGAAATAAGCTAACTAGCCCCCTGGAGCAAGATAAATAACTAGACTAACCCAAGCAGTAAGCTCCAGGTTCAGTGGGAGACCCTGCCTCAGTGCATGATGTGGAGAAGGTATCCAACATCAACTTGAGGCCTCCACATGCATGTGCACAGATTTGCACTTGCTTCCACATTTGCACACACGGGTACACATGCACAGCACATGTGAACATGCATGCACAGGTACACATATACAACATGCACGTACATATGTAAAAAAAGATGAAATTTTCTCTATTTGTATTCTGCCTGGCATGTTCCATTTTTCATGCACGTAGTCATCAACACGAACTCTCCCTGTGGTCTCCCAAGGCAGGAATTCCCTCCATTTTTCCTGAGCAGGGCCGTTGTATCTGAAGCTGCCTCTTGCGGAAGCTGCTGTGGATTCCCTGTAGCCCTGTGTTCCGTTTGAACCTTTTCTATGGAAACCGACTTGGAACACTGGACTTTCCCCCACTCCACTAAGTGCCCCAAGGGTGTGGGCAGGTTGCTGAGGTTTTATGTAACCACAACCAGAGAATTTTGTCTTTTCTTTCTTTCTCTGTAATTTTTGGAATTATCTAAGGGAAACGTCCCCGTGCCGGTGACTCAGTTCCCCAGTGATGGAGGACCAAGACGAGGCGTGGACTCGCACTTGCTCTGTCCTCAGGAAGCCATCCTGTTTGAGATCTTGGTCTCCCACAAGTTTTTGACTTGGCTTATCTGTGCATCGATCTCCACATTCCACAGAGGCCATGTCTGCCATCACTGGATCAGCCCCACAGTGAATCCTAAGAGACTGCCCCTGCATGCCCCTTCTACCCTCTGCCCCACCGAAGGCCAAAGGGAACATTGGCAGAAGTTCCAGCCAGGTTTCTAGTGCATTTTTATCAACATGGGGAGAAGGATCTTCATGGGGACAAGTTGCACCCCAATGCTCGTGTCTCTAAATCTGAAACATCATTAGAGTTGAGTGGGTTTTGTCCTGTCTTTTGAGCTGATGCAATCTTGCTAAGAGCCAGATGTTCACGTTGGGCATCTTTGTTCAGTGACATTCAAATCTGAAAACTGTTTTTCCCTACTCAGAGCATGAAGTTTGGACTTTTCCCTAGTTTCAGTGAATGGCTCAACATTATGATATTTGCTTCCATAGCTTAAGTTCTTGTTTATTGGAGCAGAAAGTTTTTATGAGTTACCTTTTGAGGGTGACTGCCATTGATTTCTTTTTTATTTCCTAATACCAAAAACCTTTACTTTTGTCCTCATTTTTTATTCTTTTCTGGAGTAGAGGTGAGTATAATGTCTCACTTTGAGGCCTGACCCGTCTTGGAACTCACTATGTAGCCCAGGCTGGCCTCGAACTCACAGTAATCCTCTTGCTTCGGCCCCTTGAGCATTGAGATTACAAAAGGAAGCTTTTGTTTTTCATTATTTGCTTCAACCTGCCCTATTAACAGTGTGCTTAATAAAATGACAGCATGTCAGAAGCAACCTTTGATGCTTTGATTTCTGTTTATGACCCAAATCCACCATGGGGCCTTCTTCATGTCTCTACACCTTCCTGTTCCTGTTTGTGAATTTATAAACTGAATAATACTAACTTGGATCTCTGAGACTTGTCATTGCCTTGGCTTTGAGGGCTGCCTACAGAGGGCGGGAAGGGAATGAGTTCTCATCTGCCCCCTGAATCACGCTGGATCTGAGGGCACAGAGCTGTGAACAGCTTTGAGCATCCTGCTAGAATCCCAGCCCTGACACTACAAGAGTCTGACAATCTCAAAGGAAAACAATGGTTCGGATTTCAGCCACTGGCTTAGAAAGTTAACACGCTCACCTGGCAAGCCTCCTAACATCGTAGAGAAAGGAGACCACTTTGAATCTGAATTTCACATCTAAAAATATGTATTCTTTGAGAACAGTGGTGAAACTCGATGCCGCAGCAATCATCCCACCGTCCACTGGCACAGATTCCTCGGTAGCTAATCATAGCCAAGCCAGCCTTTTATCTTAATGTAGTTTAAGCAAACAGATAAGTATGTATTCCAGGAATTTCACAGAACTCAACCCTATTTCATAAGCAGTTCCATCCCTAAAGATGAAGGGTGGGCTGTCCTGCTCCACAAAGATCTCATCTCATTTCACTGATCCAAAATCTGGAGCCAAACTGTAACCTCATCACTAAAGGATAGAAGGTCTGTGGATTTCGGAATAGTCAAGACTCTCTAGGGTAAAGAATTCTTGTGGTCTGGGTGGTCTTGAAAAAACAGAGAGAGGCAAGTGGAAGGTGGCAAACGGGGGACTAACCGAGACACGGGCTGGACAGTGAGGGAGGCCCACATTTCAGTGCTCTCTAGATTGATAGCTTGTTTGGAGAATTTCATTCAATCCTAGCAACGCTGACATTAGCCTGAGTCTCCCATCCCTGCTTCTTGTCTAGACAGAAAAATAAAGGGCCCAAATTTCATTTCATGTCTTAAATGTATCTGCTGCAAGTTTTCAAGGGCTTTAGATCCTTTGGGAGTATTTGTTTTAGTGACACTGCTGTGGGGCACTGTCCTCTTCTCTGTATGAATTCAGATATTAAATTCATTCTTGGGCTAATGAAATGGCTCAGTGGGTAAAGGTGCTTGCCACCAAGACTGATCAGCTAAATTCAATCCCTGGGACCTACATGGTGGAAGGAGAGAACTGATTCCTGTAAGTCGTCCTTTGACATCCACTCATGTCATGGCATATGTGCCCCACCCTCCCAGAGACAGAGAGAAACAAAGAGAGAGAGGCAATAAATTCATTCTCTCTGTTAAACTTCATTAACAAAGTTCTTACAAAGCACTTGTGATTTAGGGGTAGGGCTATGTTAGAGGAGGATTTCCATCATGTGAAGGTTAATGACTTCCCAATAAATATGAGCCATGCTTGCACCAAAAATCACCTTTACTAATCCACCGTGGCAGGTGTCCCTTGGTTACTTCCAGCTAAATTCCCAGCTTCCTACAGTCTTAAAGGTAAAACAGGCTTTATAAATAGCAAACACTCAAAACAAAACAACAATAACAAAAAAAGTGGAGAGATGGCTCAGAAGTTAAGAGAACTGGGTATGCTTGCAGAAGACCTGAGTTTGGTTCCTAGCACCTACATGGTGGCTAACAACCATCTGAAACTCCAGTTCCAAGGGATCTGATGTCCTCTTCTGGCTCCATGGGCATTACACACACATGCTACACTTTGTGAGATTAGGTTAGCTCCTGGGCATGTCTGTGATGGATTTCTTTCTTTTTTTTTTTTAAGCCATTTTTAAAATTTATTTTTATTTGATGTGCATGAGTGTTTTGCCCGCATGTATGTAAGTGTACCAGTGTCATGTAATGCCTATGGATGCCAGAAGTGGGCATTAGATCCCCTGGAACTGGAGTTACAGATAGGTGTTAACCACTATGTAGGTGCTGAGAACTGAACCCAGGTCCTCTTCAAGAGCAACCAGTGCTCTTAACTGCTGAGCCAGTATTCTGTCTCTTTCACAAAATTCTTAAGATAGCTTGCAAGGAGGGAGGATTTATTTTGGCTCACAGTTCCAAATGTCTCAGTCCATTATTGCCTGTCCCCCTCACCTTAGGCCTATCACAAGGCAAAATATCCTGGAAGGTATTGGGTAGCAGAGCAAAGCCAGGACATAGAGAAACAGCATACCAGAGACAAGATATAACTTCCGATGTATGCCTTCTACAATCCACTTCTTGTAACTAGGGCCCACCTTCTAAGTTTCCATCACTCTTGATGGACTATCAAATGATGAAGCCGTCAATGGATTCAGCCATCTGTGAGATCAGAGCACTCACGATCCAATCGCTCTCCAAGGCTCCCCTTTTGAACATTGTTGCATTAGGGAATTAACCCTTCAATCTTCAGTCTTTGGGACATTTCAGCTCCAAATCATAACACAAGTATTCCAGGAATCCAAGCTCGCTCTCTCTCTCTCTCTCTCTCTCTCTCTCTCTCTCTCTCTCTCTCTCTCCTGTCTCCTCTCCTTCCTTCCCTTCTTCCCTTACTCCTTTTTTCCTGCTGCCATCTCAGAGTTCTTAGGATCCCCTGAACCTAACAGAAAGACAAAGAAAAGAAGTGAGCATAGGAACGGAATGTGAAAAATCAGCCGCTATCTTTTAGGGACCATGCCAGGAGATGGCTGGCACTGTTTTGGCTCGTGACCTTAACCAAAGAGAACACTGGGAAATGTAGTGGAAGAGTCCAAAAGGAAAATGAAGATTTGGTGACAGCATAGCACTGTTCCTGCCGTAATGTCTCTTAGCATCTCTCCTGCTTCTCCTCGTCCCCTCCTTCTGGTTTCCGCCTGCCACACTCTCAGACAGTGATTTAAGCACTCTCTGGTCCTTCATAATGTTCTTCCCCGTTAAGTATGGACCTATCCTCAGAACAGTGCTCAATACAGCAGGTTCTATGACCAGAATTTGCCTAAAAAATTCAAATCCATTTGCCACATGAACCAAATGCCTCATAAAAAGAGTAATTGAAACCATTGGATTTTGTTAGCAGAGGCAAAGCATCTGTAGTCCCAGCACTTTGGAGACTGAGGCAGGAGATCAGCAATGCCCGTTCAAGCCCAGCATGGGTTGCACAGCAAGATGACTCTGTCAAAACAAATCCAGCCAAGACTATTGTCTAGATTTTGTTAGGAGAGGAGCTTACAATTGAGTCAGTCTTTGGAGTCAAGTACATTTTCTACTGTGTCTCAACAGGTCACCTCCTAAGTTGTGGCTTGTACTGTAGCCACACCCCAGTGTAGCACCTGGCACAGAGAAGGGTCTTTGCTTGTCAAGTGGCAGGATGCTCCACAGCTGCTAAGTGCAGCACCATTCTCAATGAGACAATGGGGTCGTTCTACTTTGGTGGCCCTGAAATGTTTCCCAAGGCAGTCCGATTTCATTTACCTGGGTTTAATTGAGGCCAGTTGGAAACAATAGAAAATCTTTGGATCCAGTCGAAGATGTTGCCCATAAACTGTGAAAATTTTCATGGCATTCGTTAGATGGAAGCACTATTTTATAGCCAAGTTTCTGAGCATATTTTTTTTTTTTTCCAAAGGAGATTTTTATCGTGGAAAATGTGACAACAGGACTCCGGGGGTGTGAACATGCTGTTGTAATTACTGCTCCATACACAATGAAATCCACCCAAGTTAATTATTTATCAAAACCCACCAACTTTCTGGAAACATCTTGGTTTTGGCAGAGTGTTTTCCTTTCTCCGAGAAATAGGTTAATAGTTTTTCTTCCCACGTTTCTTTATCATAGTATCTGACTTTCAGAATTAGCTGCTTCCTGTGTGCAGACATTTGCCAAGCACCTAGGTGGGCCGGCATCAGAGCAACAAGAGAGCTGGAGAGGCGGCACCTCGAATGAAGTGCTTGCCTCAAGCATGAGGACCAGAGTTCAGATCCCCAGAACCCACATAAAAAGCCAGGCAGCTGCTGCGGCATCCCACCTGGAATCCCAGCGCTGGGGAGGCAGGGAGGTATCTCTGGGACAGGTTAGTTAACTAGACTGGCCAAAATGGTGAGTTCCTGGATCAGGACAAGAACCTGCCTCAGTAAAGGGGAGAGTGACCAAGGAAGACACCTGATGTCACCCAGCAGCAACTTCAACCCACCATGAAACGTGTACACATACGACATGTACTTGCACACATATATGACCATACACGTAATCACAAATATACACATGCATGAACACCACAAACACATGCAAAAAAAAAAAAAAAAGAAAATTAGAGAGAGACAGAGAGTGAGAGAGAGCACTCAGACCTCTGGTTTCTGTTTCTCCTTTAGGAATTATGCAGGCCTTAACAGGGATGACAGAGTATACGGACTCCAGTGGGGTGGGGGGCTATGGGAGGGTGTGCCAGTGGGGATGGGGGTATAAAGATGATCAAGACTGTTTGAGACGGTCTGTATGAAATACACAAAAAATTCAATTAAATTAAAAATTTTTTTTAAAAGGAATGGGAGTAAACAGAAGTGACAGGTTTGGTATAGAGTTATAGTGCTCTTGTGACATTTGATCGGTCCTTCATATGTATAGCAGTTATGTTTCTTTCTATATGATATAGTTTAATTTATAAATTAGGCATAATGAGAAGTAACTTGGAATAAAAATTGTAATATATTGAAGACAAAAAGGAATCATCCTAAAAGGAGAAAACTGTTTAAATACTTCTCTATGCCAGGCTTGGTGAGTGTCACAACATGACATTGTTTCTCTTAGTCCAGTGAGACAGTTTTGAGTATGCGCATTTATTAGAGAATAGAGCTGTGTTCTGTATTCATTAGTTTTCTATTGCTATGATAAAACATCATGACCAAGGCAACTTATAGATGGAAGGATTTGTTTGGGCTTACTGTTCCAGGGGGAAGAGTCCATCATGGTGAGGAGCCATGGCAGCAGAGCCAGCCAGCCAGAGCAGAAAGCTGAGTGCTCACATCCTCAGTCTCTTGCAGAGAGAGCCAAGTGGAAGTGGAGCCAAGGCTATGAACTCTCAAAACGCACCCCAGGGACGCACTTCCTCCAGCAAGGCCACTCCTCCTAAAGGTTCCATGACCCTCCCCAAACAGCGCCACCAACTGATCAAGTTTTCAAATATCTCATTCAAACCCCATGGGCTCCATCCTCATCTGCCTAACTCAGGGTCCATAGCCTCCCATGTCTGATAGGTAGGAGTCTGAACTATATAAACAAGGCTGTTATTGAACCAATAACCAAGCATAGTGACTTAGAGGAACCTTTAGGGCCAGATTTGACCAATGACATTCCATATATCAATTGAGTTCATCTTGATTCATTTGGAAGCCCCAATGCCCTTGCTCCAACCCTCCAGACAGCCCTACGGTCCCAGGGGATATTCTTTACCTTTACCCTGCCTAGATCTGGAGTAGCTTGTAGGATTCAGATGGAACAAAGCCAAGCAGAGGATGCCAGGAAGGGGAGCAAAAGGAGCAGGGTGTTAGGAAGGGAAAGGTAAGACAGTTATCCTCTAGAACTTTCTAGACTGTTAGGATTTGCAGTGAGTAGCTTGGTTCCCCAGCATGAGCACTAGACGAGGAGTCAGATCTGAATGGGATGCCTTCTCTGCCTCTTAACTGTTTTAGCTCAGGAAAGTTTTCTCCCATCTGATCACGTCAGTAGCAGTTTCTTTACAAGTTAAAATTCTGGAACTTGTGAAGGGGGCAGGGGGAGGTCATGTCTTTCAGTCTTCCAATCTGTTTTCCAACCAGCATCACACTCCTGAGCATAATTCCAATTGTTCATCAACCCTGAAGGACTGTCCAGTGAAAGGGGATCCACAGATCATCCCCTTCAGAGCAAGAGTTCTGCCATCTGCTACTTAGTCCCCACCTCTCCAGGCAATGCTTCTCCCTGCCATGTGTTACTGTTGAGCGCCTTAGCTCACTTTCCCAGGGCTGGCACTGAAGGGCATGCAGAACAATGGCTCCTTTGTTTCCATCACTGCTACAGGCCAATATGATCCTCTGAGGGAGGGTGACCCCTGAGTGACTTCACTCCCACAGGTCACATTTGACCCAGCTCCTCACTGAGTCCTGTAGGTGGTAGTTCTTGGAGCCCAGTGTTTAATTACACAGCCCTTCCTGCTTCACCCCACCTAGCCCCAGGGATGCTGTGCCCATGAAGGAACCACCACACTGGAATGGATCAGGTTTACCTGGGCTTGGGCTTAATCTCAAAGCAAGACCAAGCATCATTAAAGACCACAAGCCCCTTTCCCACATTCTCTTTATCTAAGGACTTGAGTGTGTCTGTTCCACGATTCTGGTCCATGTGTTAGAACCCAAATTGGAAAGATGGTGTTTTAGAAAGACAAACAGCCAAGTTAACCCTCAGAGTTTGCACAGAGAAGGTAAGAGCCTCTATGCTCTGAGCCTCCCCTATCCAGTATCCTTAGAGACTTTCTCGGCAAAAAGTTGTGCTCCGGCGGGTCACTGAGCAGTCTGGAACACTGCCTATCCATGAGAATGTTGATCTGGAAGTTCCTTCTGAGATAACTCTTGCTGGCTGAGCAGTCATGAGGCACAGGGTATGGGAGCTTTTCTCAATGGGTTACTCTGAAGGGAAGGATTATGGGGAGAGGCAACATGAAGAACATACTCGTTTGTCAAGGACAGTTGGAAATTATAGCCATGCTTTCCTATTTTGCATAGGAATAGTTCCTGGAACAAGGCATCCAATTTTCACCAAGTAGTCATCCCTTTTTTACACAGCCAGCTTCTCTTGACATTAGACTGGGCCCATGCTATGGTTCAGAACAAGCAGCCGTGAGTGGAAGTGACATGCGCACTTCTAATTCAAGGCAGTTGAAGTCCTGCATCCCTCCTCCATCGCTCCCATTTCTGCAGGATCCTTACTTAAAGGTTTTGCATTCTTTACTAAAATTGCAAGACATTGGGATGCTCATGACCTGGGACCCTTGAGTGAAAGGAAGCAAAGTCCCCATGGTGAATGGTGGTGATACAAAATAAATGAGACATTACCATCTGTGTCATCCCTCTATTGGTATTCTAGAGCCAATTTGTTGCAGCATCAGAGCTCACTCCACCCTGGTTGATATAGTTACAGTAATAGCAAAAAAGTCCTAAAATTAATCAATTTAATGAATCCCTAGAGTGAATAAACAGTATAGGGTCAAAAGATGAATTTTTTAAGGCAATCCTCAGAACTGTCAGTACCTGGCAGGTCTTATCATTGGTCTTTGGGTACCAATTTGTCATTTCTTAGTACAGAGATGGAAGACAAGAATAACTGTCTATTTAAAATTTCGTGTTAGGCACCTTACATAAATTCCTGCACACAGCCCACACAGTACTCTATGAGTTGGCTCCTATAATAGTTTATATGTGGGAAAAGTAAGTTTTGCTGGGCACATTACTAACCAGAGCGCTAGGGTCTGAAGGCAGGAGAATGTGACATCAAAATTCTCTTTCTTATGTCCCACTGACTGGCCACCCACAGTTCTAACTCCAGGAAAGCAGAGCTCTAAATTAGAGCCAGGGTCAGGGTGGTTCAAGTCCTCTTACTGCTGCTTCCTGGAGTTTAAAAGGTCTCCACCAATAAATTGCTGTGCACCCAGACTTTTAGTCCCCTCTCGTCCCCCAGCTCCCTCTGAGACAATCCTAAAACAGAAATATGATCACCCTGCCCCAGGCTAGAACAGCTCTACTGGAAAATCCCTTGTCTTCAAAGTCAAGTTCAAACTCCTCAGTTTGACAAATAATGCCTTTCTCAGCACTACTACCCCGCTGAACTGGTCTCTGCAGTCACGCTCAACGTGAGATGCTCCCTGTGTCCCCTAATCTCTGCATTCTGTTTAAGCTCCTCTTTCTCTAGAAACAGGCTCATCCTCAACATTTTAGTGACAATTTTTAAGGCATTATCCCTACAGAATTAGTAGCCTCCTCTTCAACTTCCCTTATGTCTTAGGTTCTCCAAGGATTCAGTAGGGACCAGCACCACATCTAGCTCTTTACATGTGTTATTAGGATCCAGTCCAAGTCCTCATGCTTGTAAGGCAAGTGCTTTACCAAGTGAGCTATCTCCTCAGCCCTGGAAGCCTTGGAGGCTGTGTGACCTTGGGTAAGCTGTCTAACTTAGGCCTTTCTCAGGCTCTGTTCTCCGACAGTGAAGTCAGACACATAGACCCATGTTACCTTGCATTATCTTCACTCTTTTAGTTATAATCCATTTAAAAGAAGAAATGCCTTGGTATCACTTTAGATAAGTAATTCCCACCCCCACATCCCCAGTATGAGGGATTGAATCTAGGGCCCATGCATTCTAGGTAAGCGCATTACTGCTTAGCTATATCCAAGTCTTATTTTCACTTATTTGGAGACAGAGTCTCACTAAGTTGCCCAGATTGGCCTTGAACTCACTCTGTAGCCAGGAACTTGTAATCATTTTACTTTAGCCTCCCAAATAGCTGAAACAGGCCTGACCTATATCAGTCAGGAATTATTAAGTTGTAAGTAGCTCATTAAACATAATTCATAGTTCTAATGCATTTTCAATTCACATAATCTCACACCCCAGTGAAGGAGTTGCTGGTGTTGCCCTTCTCTTGGGTGGTTTTACTCATGGACTGACTTCCCTCAAGGTTTCAAGATGGTGCCTAGCATCAGTTTGTGAGCACTGGTTGGAAGAGCTTCAGTTTATGTACTGGGGCCCCAGGAGAATGAATGACCATGGTCTCTTTGGCTTAAACCTGGGTTAGCAAAACCCAAACCTAGTCATAAGACATCCTGCATCTTCCATCCATCACTTCCAATCCCTTTCATTTGGGGGGGGGGGGGGTTCAGGTTCAAATGAACCCCCACATTCCAGCCTTTTTCTGATCTATTTTATGTTATAAAAATAAACACGCATGTCTACGTTGAAGATCAAAGCAACAAAACCAAAGGCCAATGGAACAGAATAATCCAGACCCACAGGCTGAGCACTGGACGCACACCAGAAGGCCTGCTGCTGGTCGTTATTGCTCATTGCTTTCTGTACCTGGCTGTTTCACACTGAGCACATGATGTAAGCATGTTCACTGGTTGTCGGGGATAGTGTAGCGATGACATTCTACCTTGTACAGGAACCACATTAGTTAATAGTCTGCAGAGACAGTCAAACTTTCCTAATGACTCACTATGGTAAATACTGTCACAAACATCTTTCAGTTCTGGATTACTGTTCTTTATGAAAATTTCCAGGATAGATACCCATTCTCACATTATTTCTCAAAGATCAGTCTATCAGTTACGTTTTCTGTTGCTGTGATAAAACACCATAACCTAGGCAACTCTGGCTTATGGTTCCAGTGGGAGAAATGTCCATCATGGTGTGGAGGCACAGCTGTAGGAGGCGGCCAGGGCAGAAAGCTGAGCACTCACATCTTCAAGCAGGCACAGGAAACAGAGAGAAAGACAGACTGGAAATGGAGCCTGGCTTTAAACTCTGAAAGCTTACTCCCAGTGACTTGCTTTTTCCAGCATGGCCACACCTCCTAAAGGTTCCATGACACTCCCCAAACTTTGCCACAAACTGGGAACCACGTTGCCACAAGTTGGGAACATTGCTTACTGGTTTGCTCCCCTGGCCTGTGCTCAGCCTGCTTTCTTACACAACTCAGGACCACCTGCTTTTTCCAGCATGGCCACACCTCCTAAAGGTTCCATGACACTCCCCAAACTTTGCCACAAACTGGGAACCACGTTGCCACAAGTTGGGAACATTGCTTACTGGTTTGCTCCCCTGGCCTGTGCTCAGCCTGCTTTCTTACACAACTCAGGACCACCTGCTTTTTCCAGCATGGCCACACCTCCTAAAGGTTCCATGACACTCCCCAAACTTTGCCACAAACTGGGAACCACGTTGCCACAAGTTGGGAACATTGCTTACTGGTTTGCTCCCCTGGCCTGTGCTCAGCCTGCTTTCTTACACAACTCAGGACCACCTGCCCATGGGTGGCACCGCCCACAGTGGGCTGCGCCCTCCCACATCACTCAACAACAAGGAAATGCTCTACCAACATGGGGTTCTCTCTTCCGAGGTGTGTCAAGTTAACAACGGACACTAACACACATGATTTCCATGAAGACCAAAATCAAATGTATTTTTGCACTGCATTTTTAAAGACATGGTCTCACCAAGTAGCCTAGGTTGATCTCCAACTCAGGACCCTCCTGATTCAGTTTCCCGAGTGTTGGAACTGTGTGTACCACGATGCTCAGCTCTAGGCATGCCTTTTATAGTGCTAATGTCTACATAGCCTCTGGTTCCAAACTAACTTAACTGTACATTTGCTAAAGGAAATAGCCATAAACTGTTCTCAATGCCAATGCTGGACTAGCTTGTTCATTAGCTGAAAGCCCCCTACCCGCCCTGCTAAGGCAGTCATATAGGATGCTCTCCACTGTTAACCCTCAGACTTGGAATCCTGGGATCTGGTTGGACTGGATGGAAATGAAAATGCTCTGAACCTGGGACTCCACAGCCCAGGAGAAAGACCAGAAGAGCAATGGTCCATGGGACCAAAGACAAGTGAATTTCAGTCGGGTTCACAACCTTCCTACAATAAATCTCTCTGGTCTTAAGGTGGTCTCTGTTTCTTGCCAACATGATCCAAGTAACGCTCCCCCAAAAGGCTTTCTTAACACTCTGATTCATGCCCTTTTGTTAGCCTTTCTGGGTAGGTTCAACTGTGACCATGTAAGGAAGTTGTGAAACTCAGAACATGTGTGTGCGCACACACACAGACACACACACACAGACACACACACACAGACACACACTCCCAGCTTTCACCCCCGTCCTTGGCCTGGCAATTTCTGTATGCTCAAAACCTGTTCACACCTTCAGCTGACCAGGTCAAGTCTTCAAGATGCAGGATGCACATCATTGTACAACGGCTCTGCTCTCTCCTGCCAGCCTTCCTGTGAATTGTTTTATAGAAATGCTATCATCGTGCTCAAGGCTGGCTCCAGGCTACACTGGGAAGTGGGAGAAGCTCACATTTGGCTCTCCCTAACCTCTCTCAGATGCTCCCTCCTGCAGGCTGCCAGCTTGTGCCCCTGACCTGGGTTTTTCCATCCCACTGTGCCTCCATTAAAAACCACCCTGCTCTGGCTGCCACTCCTCAGGGCCCTGCTCTTGGCTTGCAAGATGCCAGTGGGTTTTCCTTAATAGGACTTTTTTAAGAGTCAGAGACTTAACCCCCAAATGCTGTCAAGTTGGAAAGATTTCTTTGGGCAGAAAGAACCCTATCTATTTAAGGAAACCAACAAACACACCCAGCCAGCCCTAAGCCCCCATGCCAGTCACTGCCTTGCACATGAAACCCTGCTTTGGGGCTCTTTTCCCACTTCTGTCTCCCAGGTCCCCTGCCTTCTATTTCCCATGCAAAGCTCCGCCTCCCCCTTTGGCCTTGGTTCTCACTGCTTTGATCCTGGGCATGGATACCCACTCCCAGTTTCTCATGTTTAGGCTTCCCCTCCCTTGGCAGCCACACCCTAACTATACCCCTTGGAAGGTCCCCCATCTGGAGCTCTGACATGGTCCTCCCACAGGATCTGGACGGAAGTGGCTTGAAGGCAGGAATCCCAGATTTATGAGTAGACTCCTGAGCAACTGTTCATAGCTGACATCCTGAAGATGTCATTTCTCTGTTCCAGTCCCTCAGTGTGAAACATTAACTGTAGTGGCCACCACTGAAAGCTCCTGCAAGGTCCCTGACAAGCACTCAAAGACATGAATGTGCCCCAGCACAGAACGTGTGTTCTGAATCTTGGCCCCTAACAGTAGCAGTTGCATTCCCCACGGTAATGTTATGCTGGATGTCCTGGGCCAGACCCTGTAGCAGGGGCTGCTTGGCCAGGTGGGGGCAGCAGAGAGCTATCTGCGGGTCAAGCTGGGACCCATGGGGCCACCTGGGGGGTCCAAAGAAGAAGGCTGGGATCCAAGGCCTATAACCAAGCAGAGCAAACTGGACAATAATACTAGGAAGAGCCTCTCCCACATGCCCCCCCCCCCCCTCCTCCCCCCCCCCCACATACACTCTTCCTCCCTTACCTCCCCAAACTTCACATGCACCTTTTTCGAGGGTGATCTGTCTGCGCATTTTCAGCATGTTCCTTCCCTTGATGAGCCCATCTGGATGACCCAACAGTCCACAGGGAAAAGACCAATGTCCTTTGGCTTGTATCCAACGCCCTCCAAGGACCAGCCATTTTCTCCCTGCCTCCTCTTCCTCCTCCTCCGGCAGCTGCACCTCTTGTTTGCAAGCATACCTCTACCCTTCTGGTCTCTATGAAGAATGTTTTTCTGGCCTCCTCCCTCGCCCATGAGCTTTCTACATTTAACTCAAACCTTCTCTTTGTCAGAAAGCCTTCCTGGTTTAAGCCAGTACCCAACTAAAAAGACAAACTCTGCCTTATAAGATAACAACAGCAACAGTAGCACTAACAATAATTGTGGCCAGTTAGTAAAGGTGGCTCAGTTAGTAAAGGTGCTTGCTGCCAAACCTGAGGATCTAAGTTCAACCCCTCGAATCCATATGGTAGAAGGAGAGAACCAACTCCCACAAGTAGTCCTCTGACCTCCACAAGTAGTCCTCTGACCTCCATATCGGCACCATGTGCACACATCCATACACTGTAAACAAATAAACTGTAATAAAAAAATTTAAAAATAGTAACAGCCGGGTGTGGTGTGCACGCCTTTAATCCCAGCACTTGGGAGGCAGAGGCAGGCGGATCTTTGTGAGTTTGAGGCCAGCCTGGTCTACATAGTGAGTGTCAGGACAGCAAGGACACTCTGTCTCACAAGGACAAAATAATAATAATAATAATAATAATAATAATAATAATAACAATAATAACCACTTTTCCGGGGCAGGGCTAGCACATTAGGGCCACATTAGGGCTTACCGGAGCCTCAGAGTCATTGGAGACGCAGGAAGGCCTCCCACTGAGGCATCCAGAGAGCAGGTAAAAGAACAAACCAGCACAGTGACAAGACAGGAAAACTTTTTTGTTGTTGTTTAGAAAGATAGTGATGTTTTGATAAAAATTTCAACCTGGAAATTAAAATTTAAACAATGTAAGTGCCTCAGAGAATGAAGCCGTAGTCCCTTAATGGCACGATGCGCAGCCTTTATTTTTTAATGTGGAGAAGGAAAGGATTTGTCATTAAAGTTTAAAAATAATCAGAATCTCAGAATCAAAATCCCTTTTGTTCCTGTGGGCTGGCAGAGCTGCGGGGCCGACTATGTCTGCTGAGTGGGTGTCCAGGAAACAGTAGTCGTTTGTGTATGTGTGACAGGAGTCGTGTCCAAATCTAAATTTAAGCAAGTGTTGGTCTTCTTGGAACCCATAATTTTTGGATCAATTATCCCGGACTAAATGTCTGAGTTTTTTGTGTGTGCTCCCCCGCCCCAACACCCTCCACTGCTTTTAATAATTACAACACTTGAGCCAATAATTTGCTGACCAGCTGCAGTGGCCTAACTGTCTGGTTCACTCATTATTTCTAGAATTTGATACAATCATGGCCTTTGAGTCAATTAGGGTAATGCTTGGTGTGTTGGAAGACTGTCTCCACCCTCCCACAACCTCACCAATGTGAGACACAGACAGTTTGTATGTATCAGATGAGACAGTTCCATGTTCTCGGATTCTAAGGCCATAGTACCCATGTGTCTGCCCCATTCCCTCCCACAGTCTGGGAAAGAAAGGCAGACCGATGGCCTTAGAAGAGTTTAGGTGTGGGACTGGAGAGCTGGCTGCAGTTAAGAGCACTGACTGCTCTTGCAGAGGACCCGGGTTCGGTTCCCAGCATCCACATGGTGGCTACAAACCATCCTTAACTCCAGTTCCAGGGGAATTCAAAGCTCTCTTCTGACCTCCACGGCTTTGCACGACACAGGTGCGTGCATGTACATGCAAGCAATATACTCATACACATAAAATAAAAATAATAAATAAAATATTAAAAAGAAAAAGAAGGGCTTAGGTGTAAGAGTAGAAGCTCAATTCTTTTCAAACCAGCCAACTCTGTGGCCTTGGTTTACTGGCCTAACCTCTCTGAGTTTCATTTATTCATCTTAAATACATGGCAATATTGATTAAACAGGGGGGTTGGAGTCAGATTTCTTGACTTCAAATATTTTTTTTAAGTGATCATTTATTTATTTGCATGTGGGGCAGGTGTCGCTTGCCACGGCTCACATGTGACAGTTAAAGGACAACCTGCAGGAGTCGGTTCGGTCCTTCCACTATGCGGGGGTCCTGGGGTTGAACTCAGGTCTTCAGCCTTGACAGCAACCATTTTTTATCTACTGAGTCATCTTCACCTACTGAGTCATCTCACTGGCCCTTGAGTTCTGATCTTATCTCTACTACCTGCTAGATATAACACTGGACAAATTATTTAACTTCTCTTACCCTTAATATCCTCACCCAGAAAGTGGTACAATTATAATGTTAACTGTAGCTTACAGTTTATGAAGGTTTAATGAGTTCAAATAGGGGGAAGGAAACACATATGCACTCCTTGAGTTAGAGCTCTGTGAGGGCATGGCTTTCTGCCTGTTTTGTACACTTCCCCATCCCTAGGATACAGGATAATGACAGTAATTTTCCTTGGATGAGTGAATGCTCCAGTTTATATTTATTTGCTCATTCCTCCCTCCCAGCTCATTTCCAAAGATGATTTTTTCATGATTCACAATAAGGCCAAGTTTAATGCAAAGCTAACACAATGAAATTGGAACATCAAAGCCCCAAATCAGAAGGGAACAAGCTAAGATGAAGGTACTTGCCCCCAGAACCACCTGGTAACAGTTAAACAACAGTCTCTCAGTGTCTTTCTAGCCCTCATAGCCAGAGTCTAACTCCCAAAGTTGGAGCCAGGGTTTCTGACTTTGGTATGACTTTGGCAGCCAACTCCTCTCCTGTCCTAAGTCTCAGTTTTTCCATCTGTAAAATGTGAAGATTGTACCCAAGGAACTAAAACCTGCTGTGGGAATCAAGCCTTCTTCTCATACTGTGGCCTCACAGATAGGAAGACAACACTGACTTAGTTTTTATTATCAATTTATTCCCAGTTCTCCCGGAGAGCTGCAGTGCACATGTGTGGGAATCTCTAACTCAAGACAGAAGATAGTGTTGGAGGAAGAGTGTTGTTGAACCCATGCAGCAGTGAAGACGTTACTCCTGCTTGGGCAAAGCCAGTGTAGCCTTCTGCAAGAACTGCAGCTTAACAGTCCTTTAATCATGAAGAATACTGACAGACATTCATGAGAACGGAATTCCCCACAGATGGGAAGAGCATGGGTAAAGGCAGGAGGCTATCACACTGTAGCCCAGGCAATAGAGCTAAAATCCCAGACAGAGATCAGAGGTAGTGGACATATGTGCTGATACTTTCTGACATTTGTTCATGGACCATGTTACTAATGAACCACAGAGCTTTATCCCACTGAGTCAGAATCTGACCCCAGAATCCTTCTGAACCCCATGTTCCTGCAGCCACTTTTGAGTATTCAGAGTTGGTACACAGAATGAAACTTGGGTTCCCTCACATATATACGTCAATAGTATACATATATGCATATCTGTCTTGGTCTTTAATATATACATATATATAAATACAAGCTTTAATGATATATATAAGCATATCCATTTCTATCTTTCTGTGATATATATAATACATGTATGTCAATGGTATACACATGCCTCTATGTATCTCTCATATATGTGTACACACATACACATACAAATAGATGTGAAGATTTGACCCAAGTATCTGAAACTTATAGTGGAAAATAAGTCCAGAGAACAAAACGGGAGTGACCTGCAGAAAGCTCAGGCTGTCAAGACCAAGGGCCGGAACAGTCAACAGTTCGCATGTTGCTCCATACTCAGCTCCTCACATTGAGCTGATAGCCGTGGGGTTTGTGGGCAGCAGACTTGACAGTCATACACATACAGCAAGCTACAGGAGACGAAGCCATCCCTGCTGAGGATTTCCGCCCTTCATCTGGGACGTAATCCGCCTCCCAGGCCGCACAGTGCCTGGCTTGTGCTTAAACAAGGCACGCACTGTACCAGTGTTTCTCACATCACGCTGCAGGAAGGAAAACAGAGCGGAGGACCTTTGCCAAAGCTTTCAAAGACGGCCCCGAAATGTAAATGTGGGCTGTGTATGTTCTTCAGGCGATGCTAGGGATGGTCTCTGTGGTACCAGGACCAGCACAATTATCCTATTGCTACCCAGTGGCGGCTCTCGATGAATGCATCACTGTGATGCTTCCATTTAACCTGATGACAGGAAAACGGAAAATCTATGGAAAGGAACGTGAAGCAGAGTTCCATGAGCTCATGTCTAGTGGGGACAGTGAGGGCATGTGAGGGCTGACGGGAGTGGATCAGATTGTTCTGGCCGCCAGGGAAATGCTATCCTTTTCTTCTTCCTCTGAGGATGGCCCCCACTCTCAGCCTCAGTGTATGGAGACATCTACCAGCTAAGCAAGGGAGCAGGAGCCATGGAGTGGACAAGCTTTCGGAGAGCTCAGGTCTGTGTACACTGGGCTGCGTCCCCTGCGATCAGTGTCTCAGCTTTTGTTCATATTCCTCTTCAGAAGTCTCCAGGTGACTCCTCTTAAACACATCTAACACCATGGGAGGGAATAAAATTTAAATAAAAGATGTACATATTTTTAAAAGACCAGATAAAGGGAATATAAAAGTCAGATAGAGCCTGGAGCAAAACAAGCCACTTAGTTTTTCTGAGCCTTGGGCTCCATGTCATCAAATAAATGAATTATGATATCTTCTTCATAAGGTTGTTGGGAGGACAAGGTAAAATACTTCCCCCACTCCCACCAGCCATTGTGGATCAACAGGAGAATTCAACTGAGGGCAGCGGGGGTGGGGTAGGATGATTAAGACACTCAGGTCTGGTCCAGCCTGACTTCTGAGCCAGCTGTTCCCCCAGAGACCTTTCTTAGTTGAAAAGGCAGCTCTAGAGATGGGGACACCTATGAGTGGTGGGCAAGCAAGGGGGAGTGAGGCACCAGGGTTGACGGTATCTGTGGAATACTTTTTCTCCTGACTGTATGAGGGGCGATGATGGATGGATGTTGCAAATAGCACATATCTCTTCTCTGTCCAGTTCCTATCTGCACGTGTCCTTGTTCCTCCCAAGGTCATGCCAGGTCAGGAGAGCTGGGGAGGGACCAACCCTGATGAGCACCCTGAGCCCAAGGAAAGGTGCGATAGAGGGGTCTGGGGAAAGGGAAAGTGCGGCCTGTGATTGAGATGGAGGGAGTCACGGAGGAAGAAATTTAGTCTGGCCCCTGGAAGAATTCTCAAGGTAGAATGGCATGGGAGAAAGTCTCAGGCAGAAGAGACCAGAAAGATTAAGAAGAAATACTGAAAAGTACAGGAGTTTGTAAGAAAAGTTACACTGCCTGGGGTTTCATAGCGCCTCCATCAAGTTCATGTCTTCGGAAGTTTTCTCGTTGCTGTGACAAAATAGCTCATGAAAGCAGCCTGAGGAAGAGCAACCTTTTATTTCTAAGCCAGATTGTTCAGCCTGATGGTTTAGGAAGAGATACGGTCCATCTTAGTAAAGAAGGCCTAACTACAGCAGCATGAGGCAGCTGGTCACAGCATGTATTTGATCAGAGGAAGCAGAGAGGAGACCGGAAGAGAAGTTGGACTACAAAACCTCAAGACCCACCCCCAGTGGTCCACTTCCTCCAGCAAGGATCCATCTCCTAAGTTCCCACATCTTCCAAAACAGAGCCACCATCTGGGACGTTGAATATTCTGAACACAACAGGTAACAACACCTAAACTGACTGGGCTGTTCCCCCTGCCCCATTCTTAGTCTACATGGTTTGAATGGACCCACTGCATCTTACTTAAGTCCAGGGGAAACACGTGGTAGCAACCCAGCCAATGAGGGTGCTTCTCTCTCTTTGTCAGAGTGACTGAGTTAGGGATGAAGAAAACCCAGTGAGACTCATGAATGAATCTCTTCTGGAACTACTGCAAAGAGCTCTTTCTACTGGCCTTGCTGGGCCGATGGGAGCTGTCGGTGTGGGTAGGACTGAATCACCCGAGATAAAGGCACCATAAATAAAAGGCACTGTGGGAAATAAAACAGGGAAACTTCTCAACACTGTCTGAACACCTGGATTCAGCCAGACCTGAAGGAAATACTTCCTGGCTACTTTGCAGCTTCATGATTCAGTACGAAGAGCAATGATTACAAGTATCATGTATTTCTTCTGTATCTGCGCCATGGAAGGAATACTCTCATTTCTTTTATTCCTAAGCCAGATTGACTCTATTATGTGTCACTCACATCCCAAAGCCTCCCGTGTGATGATCCACATAGGGAGGAGACCTTAGCTATGGCTGACGGGGCTGTGGCTGTGGTCGTGTGGGAGTGGCTTTTCAAGATGAGCCCCAGGCTGCCAGGGACCAAGAAAGCCTTACTTGGCAGAATAAGGTAAAGATGAAACTTAGAGTTGAAGACTCTGGGTTGGAAATGCCAAGTTATAGTAGATGGAGAAACTGTTCTCTACCACCGGGAAAGAAGCTGAGCTGGTGGGATCAGCAAAGTTGCCTCCTGCTCCATGGAAGGCCAATCAGCAGTCAGTGCGGTTGGGATGGGGGACTCCAGCCCTTTCCTGGCCTGGTGCTTTGTGTTTGAGCCTCTCGCTGGGCCAGGGAATGGCTTTCCAGGCCCCAATGAATTCTCATCATTTCTTAGGGACCTTTCAGCTAGGGTTTGGCTTCTGTGCCAAGGCTCTGACAGCTTTATTAGCACCTATAATTCAATGTGAGCATCGATGTGTTGGGAAACACTTTGGGGCTATCTGTTAACGTCAGTTTAATTCCCTCTCAAATGCCTCTTTGTTTGCCAAAGTGCCAGGCAGAAGACTTCCAGGTAGGCGGGGAGATGAGCTCCAGACAGGGATCAGCGGGACGTGTCTGCCGAGGACCCAAGTCACTTTGCTGGGGGCTGATGTCATTTCCAGTTAGTGGGCTCCTGGCAGAAGTGCCTGCAGAGGCTCAAATGACATCACTGGGGACCAGCCTGTCACCAGGGGAGATAACAAATGGAGCCAGGCCCCAGTTACTACTGCCCCAGGAAGTCACAATTCATTCCATTGCCTTGCTCTGAGCCCAGAGAGGAGACACCCTGTGCCCGCACCCAGCTGAGCCCAGCACATTCTCCTGCTGACTACTTTATAGAAACAAAACAGTGGGGCATACTGAGCTTTTTCAAAGGTGCCCAGTGACTGTCATCATAGATGCTAGACACCTTGCTGTAGCACGCATAGCTGGCCATCCACCTGGTACCCCATCTCCCTTCTTCCTACTTCTAGAACCCACCATGGTCACATACGCATGCTTTTCTTCAAGAGATTAGCCCAGCCTCTCCTGAAAGCTGGATCCTCACTAGTCTAAGCCAGTCCTTCATTCATTCAACAAGTTCTGTTGAGCGCTACTTTTCAGTGAGCATTGTTCTAGGCATTAAGGATAGCTTTTTTTTTTAAAGAAAGCTCAAGCCTTTGGCTCTTAATTTTGGTTGAGATGACAGAAAGTTAGCACAAAATATATTATATAGTAAGGATCAATGTCAGGTAAGTAATTTATGCTGAAAAAATAAAGCCACGTAAAGGATAAAGAGAAATGGGTTGTTTTAGATAAGGGAGTAAAGGGGGCGATGGTATTTGAACAAAGCCATGAATGGAAGGTAGACACCAGCCTCGTGAATCTCCAGGAGGAAAGCATTCCATTCAGAAGGAATAGCATAGGCAAAGACTCCAGGGTAGGACTAGAGCCAAGATTGGCATGAGACAAACTAGAGGACCAATGTAAATAGACCATCATACAGAAGGGTAGCTCACCACATGGACCATCATGAGGAAGAGTAGCTCACCTCATGGACCATCACGAGGAAGGGTAGCTTACTACATCGACCATCACACGAAAGGGTAGCTCACCTCATGGACCATCATGAGGAAAGGCAGCTCACCGCATGGACCATCTTGAGGAAGGGTAGCTCACCAAATGACCATCATGAGGAAGAGTAGCTCACCTCATGGACCATCATGAGGAAAGGCAGCTCACCGCATGGACCATCTTGAGGAAGGGTAGCTCACCAAATGACCATCATGAGGAAGAGTAGCTCACCTCATGGACCATCACGAGGAAGGGTAGCTTACTACATCAACCATCACAAGAAAGGGTAGCTCACCTCATGGGCCATCATGAAGAAAGGCAGCTCACCGCATGGACCATCTTGAGGAAGGGTAGCTCACCACATGGATCATCATGAGGAAGGGTAGCTCAGCACATGGACTCTACCTCCCCAGTTTTGGGATAAAAGGTATGTGATACCATGCCTAACACGTGAGCCGATTTACATTTTTAGAGTATTTCCGCAGTCATTAAAGCCCACTAAAAACAGGGCAAGAGCTGACACAGCCAGCCGGTGAGTGTGGAGCCCCCGATGGGGAAGGGAAAGATCGTTTTCAAGATAAAAAGCAAATGGCTCTGTCTATTTTGTGTGAACAGGGGAGAAAGGGCATGAAGAACTCCCACAACTGAGGCAATAGAATCCTGCCAACTTCAACAATGAGGCCCAGGAGAGAAATATTTTGAGTGGGAAGAGACCTAGAGCCAGGACTGACATGTGTGCCAGTCAGCCACTGCTGGATAGCAACAGCCAGAGACAGAGTGAAGGGACAGGAAAGAAGTGGGTCCCATGTCCTTAGTTACGAATGGGCTACATCTCAGCATGGGTGTAATCTTAGCCAATGGAATGTAACCTGAGGAAGCCTCAGCAGCATCCTTATTTCTAAGGATGAATACAGGCTGGTTGAATGAATGAATGAATGAATGAAGGGATGAATGAAGGAATCCCTAAGCTGACATTCTTCTCACTCAAGTCCTTGAGAACACTGGACCTGGAGTTGGCAGACCTGGCTTCTAAGCCTAGCTCTTTTCCCAGCTGACCACAATCCTGTGCGAGAGTATAACCTGCACACCGAGGAATGGGTCCAACGGTCTGTACAGGCCCAACTTTCTCTGCCATTCTATGAAGTTTTTAAAAACACAGGCTTTGGGAACAGTTACATTGAGAGTATCACTCTCGCTGCATGGTGTGCAACTCCCAGCAAATCAGTGCTCATCTCC
The DNA here is from genome assembly GCF_000622305.1 of Nannospalax galili. Classification (NCBI taxonomy): domain Eukaryota; kingdom Metazoa; phylum Chordata; class Mammalia; order Rodentia; family Spalacidae; genus Nannospalax; species Nannospalax galili. Next base: position 8,174,723 of record NW_008355789.1, read on the forward strand.
AGCAATGTCCTCATTTCTGAAAGATGGTGACTTAGAGTCCTGTCCAACATACAGTTTCATGAAGCCACAGCGTGGTTTCCTGAGTCCCCTGCTGCTGGAAACAGTGAAAACCTCTTGCTAAGCAAGAGTCATGAAAAGAGCAACTCCTAGGCACAAACACAGGGATCTTCATGCACACACATGTACCCACAGATTCACACACAGTTACACAAACACATGTACACACAGATACACATGTACACACATTGATACACATGTATATACACACACACACAAACACACACACACACAGAACAGAACAGAAACCAGGTTCTTCCAAAGTTACTATACCCTAGCTCCTTTTGAACACCAACCTGTTCACAGTTCAGTGGAACACTGAAGTCTTCCTGAGGTCAGTATGGTTTTGGGGAGCACTGACCTCTTTTGATACTTCTTTCCCAGTAGCTAAAATCCACCCTAAAAACTAAAATTCTCAAGCTCAGATATTCTGGGTCACACCTCTGTGTCCATGGAAGACTTGGAGAGGAATCACAGGCTGTGGGACTGTGAAGCTTCCCAGATGTGACACAAAGTAAGTGTTCAAACTGTCTTCTCTTTTTAAAAGTTTATTTATCATTTTCGTTTTATGTGTGTGAGTGTATTGCCTGCATGTATGTAAGTGCATCTGTGCCATGCAATGCCTATGGAGGCCAGAAGAGGGAGTTGGATTCCCTGGAACGATGGACGATCGTTAGCCACCATGTGATACTGAGAACTGAACCTGGTTTCTCTGCAAGAACATACAGTACTCTTAACCACTGAGCATTTCTCCAGGCCCCTCAAACTGTTTTCCAACTTGGGTTCTTACACCTAGAAAACTCAAAGTAAAAAGCGAGTGATAATCGTAGAGTATAAACTTTAAAGTCCACATTTTAGGATGGTCAAAGCTGAAGATGTTCTTAGTCAATTTTATTTAAATATTGTAATAAATTCTAACAAAAATTACAAATCTCTGAAAATAAATTGAAAGTAAAAGATAAAATGGAAATCCCTCCTTTACTATTGTTGGGGTCTCCTGGTCTAACAGTGTCTGTTTTACAATTATATCTTCTCCATATTATTAGTATTAGCTCAGTATTATCTATGAAGGTTTATTCAATGAATGGAAGTATTCAGAAAACTATATTATAACTTACACAATGCTTTATGTTTCAAGATTTATCTCATAATATACAGGAAGGGATTAATGCAAGGGGTCTTCTAGATCTGAAAGTCTGGGAGTCAGAAAGCTAAAACTTTGATTGCCTGGCCTGAGGGCTACTGGGGACTCTATCGCGCCCTTTGATGTCCAGAGCCCAAGGTCCTCTGATCTATGTAGAAGTGGCCCCAAAAGCACAGACTCCAGAGAGAAGGGGGAAGGGACACTCTGTTAACAATGACTAATTTCATTTCCAGTTAACTGGCTTTTGGCAGATACGCTACAGATGTTCAAATGACCTCATTAGTGACCACGATATCAACAACAAGGCAGATACGCAGAGCCCCGCTCAAGATTCCTGCAGGACTGTAGCTTTGCAATCTCTCATTTCCTGAGACTTTCAAAGGGAGAGGATTTTCAGCTGATGGCATGTGGCATCATGAAGAATTCTAGAGAAGATGGAGTTTATCTTGGTTGAGATAGGCAAGTTGCCATAAGAGCCCAGACTCCCCCTCCTCCCTCCATTTGACTTTGTGGGTTATCTTCATCTTTTGCTTTGTCACATGAAGTCCCTTTAGGCAGTTGAAAAGAGCAAGCATGACCTCAAGGGTATCAGGGTATGCATACAAGCAACAATCAGCCCCCAAAGAAAGAGGCCTGTCTCTCTGTTACCTTATGCAAAATCCTAAGGACCAGGTTGGGTCAGGTACTCAACTACTTTGAGGGCCAGACAAGGAATAGCTGAGTTATCAGGCTTGGATTGATAGATCCGCCTCTGTAAAGTTATGAGGCTGAATAGACCAGCGGACCTTGATTCTACTTCCTGTCACATCCTCCCCCAGTCACCTACATAAGGGACACTGATTAGACATGGGTGGAGCAAAACATACTTGCAGAGCACTTAGCACAAACCAGGAAGGAAAGAACTAAACCTAGAAAACACCGATGATGAGGTAATTCATACACTGATGAGATGACAGATGATCAAAGTCTTGTTACTGTCACCAGGAACGGCAATGCCAAGACAGCCCTGGGATACTCTGTCAGAACCAAGAGTGAAAAGTTCTTTTGTGGTGGTTTACAACACAGTTGAACATCCTTTATTTCACTTCAGTACAATTCAGCAATTAACGAGGGTCTTCCAGGTGGCCAGACACCACTCAGCAGGGGCTGTAGCAGTAGAAACAGACACGGTGCTTTCCCTCAGAGAGCTCTCAGCACAGTATAAGTGAGACACCAAATAAATGAAGAGATGATAACAGCCAATAAATGTGTACAGAGCACTTGCTGTATGCCAGGCTCTAGAATAACTGCTCAACCTGTATCAAGTCAAATCTTCCTTGTAATAATTCTTTGATATAGATATGAGTCTGAGTTTTGGGTGACTTATCCTGAGTAAATGAGCAACAGAGCCAAGATTCAAACCCATGGCCCTGGCTCTACGCTCTTTCCTATCCTATCGCCCTAGCCAACAGCAGTGCCATAGGAGTGTTCTAGAAGGTTGAGGGGCCCAGGAAGGCTTGAGTGGTTAACCCATTCAGATCTTAGCACCAGATCTACTAGTCTTAAAATGTACTGGGTCTCAGAGATGTGGTAGCAGACCTGGGCCCACAGCTGCATGATATGCTGCTCTAGCAGATCCCCCAGGGCCCCCAGATCCAACATCCCATTAGTGTATTCCCACTGTTTTCACACGAATGGCATCTAGAGTCTCAGCTCATGTGAGGACTTAGGTGATAGTCCCGCTGAGGGAACATTTGAGTTTGTCTAACTCACGGGTTCAACCAGAGTGGACTTTGCTTGAGAATTGTGAAGGAGCCATCAGAGGTAACTTCCTTATGTTTACATTTAAATTAAAGCATTTTAGTAAGCAAATGCAAAATGAGAGGGTTCTCTACTACTGGCAAGACCCTTTGGACCATTGGAGAGGTGGGTGATGGGCCATTAGTTTGCACTGATCCACAGTGAAAACTGTATTTAAGCTGTTCTGGTTTCAGGGTTTAGGGAAGAATAGAAGCTTTTGTTTTGTTTCTTTTCTTTACTGAAACAAAAAGCCACATCTTTCTTTCCAGAAAATTCATTAGAATGGGGGGAGGGTGTTCTTCAGACCTGGAGAAAAGCCAAGGTATTTGGCCAAGGACTAAGGTCCCCTCCCTCCCTCATCGCAGCCTCTGTCTTCACCAGGTAAGTGCCTAGGCTCAGTTTCCCTGCATGGAGCTGAAATGGGGAAGGGTCTCTCCACCCGGCAGCACTGAGGGCACAGTGTGGCTCCTGATGACCATTCACTGACACTCACTGCGCCTGGACACTGGGCCATGCACCTTATATCCATCAGTCATTTAATGTGGCTGTTGGAATAAGCACTCCCATTTGCAGGTGTGGAAGATGAAGCGTGTTTGGGAAAGGAGGGGAGTTCAAAGGGAAGCCTAGGTGGGGTGGCCCCAGTCCCGGAATCCTTCACAGCATAGCCCAGAAGCAGGGTTCCCCTGAAGTCAGCAGGGCGTGGTTATGTTTGGAGACCCTTCAGGGCACCAGGCAGACCCTTTTTATGTGCTCTGTTGGTCCTAAACTTGAAGTTCTCAGTGAAGTAGGACTTGTAACAGTCTCCATACATACTCTCAACAAGTTTAGCCCCAAAGCTCCTCCCCACAGGGAGTATACGGCTGGGAGGAGACCCACCTGGAGGAGACAGGGGCAAGCCAACTATTTTTGAAGCAAGCAATATGAGCAAGTCTCTGATCCAACTGGTGAAAAGGCTATTGTTGGGACAACCGGCCTTCCCAGAGGAAGAAAGAGATTTTCCTGAATCATTTCTCTTTTTTTCTATTTAGGCTTCGCACTTTTCCTGGGGCCTCTGGGCACCCTCCCAGGCCCTGTATCCATGAGTGACTCTGAATTCCTGAAGTAAGTGATCTGTCACTCCTGAGCCCCAGAAAAGGGACCTCGGAGGCTTGGCCAGGCTGTACTTGGCTCGGCCTCCTGACATTGTACACACTGATACGATGTGAAGTAGCAAGTCTAAATAGCCTGTCCAACGTTTTTGATGTTCCTGAACTCACAGATGGGATTCATTTCCACACTGTTCACAAAACGTAAACGATACAAGGACATTAAAGAGCATTAAATGACTTGATGACATTTTGGTCACATTAATGAAAAGTGGCATTTTTTAAACTACTAGAAAGAGTTTGGTGGGTGGGGAGGGAGGGGGCAACGAAGAAGAAAAGAAAGCCAGCAGGGAGCAGGGAGGAGGGGGACTATGAGAAGGAGCTGAGTCCACCCAAATACAGAAGAAATTTGGCAGTTTCAGTTAGCCCTTGCTATCCCTGACAGGGCTTCAGTTCACAAGACATAAGACACAAGAGTTTTGGTAACTGGATAAGTCTACAGGACACACCCACACACGCACAATGAGCCAGACTCATCCAGGCTGTGTTCCCTTCCAGACTGCTTAGCTTAGCCAAAACAAGCTCACTTCCATGAAGAGGGCAGAAGGAATGTCCCACTCGCCTCCTCCAGGAAGACTTCTGAGAATGCCTCCCTGGCTAGACTGTCTCTTCTCTAGATGTCCCAACAATACTTATCACAGATCACATCACCCTGGCCTTTAGCCACGAGTTAACTTGTTAGACTCCTCTTAGACTACAGGTTTCCTGAAGGTCTGGAATAGGGTCAGGATCAGAGGTCTGACAAGGGAAAGTATTAGTTGTATGACTTAGATAAAAGCTCACTGACCTCTGTAGGTGTCAACAATGCCACCTATAAAATGGGGTACGAAGAAAATGCTGCCCGTGGTGTGGCAGTGGGCCTGAATGAGCTAGCCCTGCAAAGCACTCAGCCCCCAGGCCCGCTGCTCAACATCTGCTGTAGATTAGCCTCAGCCTCGTGCCTGGCACCCCAAGAATTTGACACGCAGAGGGCACTCGATAAATGCTGTGCAAGAAAGGCATCTCAACAGACTCACTTAGGAGAGAAAAAAAACAGCTCCCAAGGGAATTAAGGAATGGGGCTCAGCGCCACAGACCGTAAACATGAGTGGCAGAGATACTTTATAACTTACAAAGTTCTGGACATTTTATTTAAAAGTTAATATATATTGTTTATTTAAAAATTCATATATATATATGTATATGTATATATGTACATATATATCCTGGGACCTGTCTCCGAAGTACCTGGAGAAGTAGCCTTTCTCACCCTTCCAACCAACCAACTACAGCTGGTAAGTGGGGTGAACAGCCCCCCATTCCTCACCCCAACTCCTCCTGGTACCCTCCCTCCCCCTGCCTGGGCAGAATTTTCTGCTTCTAGCCCTGGTGGTGACATTAATTGCTAATGACAATGGCAACCTTCACTCTGTGTGGTTTCCTGCCCAGATTCTGGATCCCTTACAAGGCTCCCTTTTCTTTTCTTTTCTTTTTTCCCCCAGATAGGAAATGCAACCCGAGACGTGTAAAGCAAAAAAACAGTGTGCTTATTGTCACCCAGCTCCTCTCCGCCCGGGCCCCTGGGAGGCAAGGCCCTGTGTGCTGTGGGGTGTCTGCCCTGCCACAGGGAAGAATAAACCCAGACTCAAATCATAGGAAATTCATCAACTGTGCTTCTCAGAGCTCTGCCTTTCAAGGTCTGTTTCCTTGTCATATGATCTCTATAAACCACATCACTGCCAGCCAGGGCACAGGACCAGAGGCGCCGAGGCTCCTGGATAATGAATGCCAAATGCATGTGACAATAGTCTGATCAGAGAGCAGGATGGAAATTTCTGAGTCGTGTGATTTCATATATGCATAGAGACCTGCACACCTATGAGTGTGCATGTGCTCCCATGTGCACACATGCCTGCACATGCGTGTGTGTACACGTATACAGTAGCTCTTCGTTATTAAGGCCTGTTGTGGTCCTTGCTGCCAGGCTCAGATAACTCACTTCTCAATTATTCCATTAACTTGTGAAGACAAAGAAGGCCTGTGGATCAAAAGAATAGAGTGAAGGAGAAAATCAGAAATCAGATCCCACTTTAGCTGGGGACATTAGAACTAGAAGAATCACAGGTTGGACTTGCAAACCCAAGATGCCTGGTGCCCAGGGCCTGGCACAAGACCCAGCACACACAAGAAGTCCCCAACTGAAAAATAAAAATCGAAGACGCATTCCTGGGTACCAAAGGCAAATGAGGAGAAATTGCCCAAAATGAAAATAATGGTTTTGCCTCCTCCTGGGAATGCCCAACCTCTTCAGTGGCTAACCAGTTACCACTGTGGTCAGGGAGAAGAGAGAGGAACATGGACAGAGACTTGGGCAACAAGATGAAGGCAGAAAGGTAATTAATGTTATAGCCTTTTAGATTCTAGAAAATACTGCACTTAAAACTGCAAGTCAACGAAGCGGCTGTCGGCAACCGATAAATGCGTCCATATTCACAGGCATCAGCAATCTTCCCCTTACAAAAAAAGTAATAATACATACATATTAATGGATCACATTTTGTCCTTTGGGGAGCATAATTTTTAAAAGGGCCAAGGCAGCAATAATAGTTCCTTTAAAAATTCTAAATGCCGTAATTGTTTTCTCTGAATTATGGTGCTAGGATTTAATTAGTGATGAATGTTCAGTATGGGGTTTGGACATTTTTGATGAATTCAGCCAAACAGAAACGTGGTCTTGTCCTCTCGGCTCCCTCCTCCCGATCTCCCACCCCTTGTCCTTCCTCAGGACCCTGATATGACTGGCAGCCATCAACGTGTCCTTTGGCCAGACTTAGGAAGGGCTGGTTCAACGACAAGCATGGCATCTGGTCATTGAGGTCCTGCAAATCAGCACACGTTCTGAGCTTCCTGCTTATAAGGAAGAAAAGTAGTGACATGTAAATGGTACAAAGGTTCTTATCTTTAGGTAGAAATTGTCCAGGTCTTGGGTCTGGGTCCTGAACATTAGGTTTAAAGGTATAATGGAGACAAGGAACAAAAAGAGGCTTCATTCAACAAATGACCAGTAAGCAAGGTCTACTGGGCCCAGACTCTAAGCTGGGCATTGCTCTGCCCTGGCAGCGGAGTCCTGGCCTGTGGATAAACACAATTGCTTTGTTCTCCAAACCACTTCTTTATAAAAGCAGCTGGAGAGAAGCCCAGGCCAGGGCCTCCAAGGGGGCAGAATCACTGTGGCCCACACAGCAGGGCCCTTGGGGGCCAGGCCCACCCCTCTGTCCACCTTCAGGACTTCTTTCATTTGAGACCTGGAAGCTGTCCTGGGTTCCCTGGATCCCCTTTTTACATGCAAATATTCCTGGGAAAGGTCACACCTTGAGGCCCCTCAGCTAACCTTTGGCTCACCAGTTTCTTCTTAGGAAGGATTAGGAGAAAAGAAACACCAAAAAGCCTCCAGTGCAGGCTGCAGGAAGGTTAGGGCTGGTGGGGAAGGAGGTAAAAGACCTCTTCCCACTGCTAAGATTTTTCTGGACAGTCAATTTGATTTAATATAACAACAAACCATTGCCTTCACTCCAATGCAGATTGGTGTTTCTAAACTGTAAAATAAAATGAAGACTAGTTTTCATACCTTTGAAAACAATCCATTTAAATTAGAAAATAAGATATCATTGTGGACTCCAACAAATTTTCTACAGAGAACAGGAATAGAGTCTTCATCCCTAATGTGATTATGCAACAAGTATCACCTGCTTCACAGTTTTGCCCAGATGATGGAGATGCTGATCCCCAAATGGTAGACTCAGGAGATCAGTTAAATGGCTGACCTAGGTGATCAGTCAAAAGGAGAGACCCTAGTGGTCAAAATGGCAGACCTCTATAGATAGTCAAAGTGGCCGACCCAGGGTTCCCTGGAAGCTCTGCTGGGTCTCATGTTCCTTCTGGTCTCCGTCCTCTCCCTCTTCCAGTCCATTCTTCTTTCCATCTCCTCTTGACACAACTCCTCATCCTTACCCTCACCTAGTCTAGGCTCCTCTAGAGACCTATGGAAGCTCATTGTTGCCAGGGAGCTCCACGGCTCCTCTTAAACTCCTAAAATGCTGTTCTGGAATTTACCAAGCTTAAAGAGCAGATGATTAAGAATTAATCAGAAAGCATGGGCTCAAAACCTAGTTCTGCTGCTTCTAGGTATTAAAGACAAGTGATTTACATTCCCTAATCACCTCTTTCTTCCTTATCTTACAGAGGAATGGGTAATATTAAAGTAAGGGCTCGAGAAGTATTTCTACTGCTATTGCCATAGACACTACTATTCACATGAAACAGAACTCCAAAACAATGTTCAAGTAGATATATGCATATGTATATCTACTCGAATATATATATATATACACACACATATGTATATCTACTTGAACATTGTTTATATATGTGCATATACAGATCCAGTGAGTGTATGTATCCAAAGTTACTCTCTTAGGAAAATGGTTCCTTACTGTGACATTGTGTTCCTTGGCGTTGTTACAATTCATTCAGGCCTTCATTCAACTGATCAAAGGCTTAACATACCTTGACTATGTACCAAGCACTGAGCTGGGATTTTTGGACACTTATATGCTCACCCTAACAAGTCAAAACAAAGTAGGCAATGACAATGTGTGCATAAAAAGTTATATATATATATATAAAAAAGAGCAGAGAATTAAAGGATAATGTTGATTGAAATTTATCAGGGCTTTCTTTGTGCAGTCACCAAGAAAGGGTTTATCATTTTAATTTAGTCCACATAATGATTATGTAGGGAAACTCCTGATTTAGCAGAGGAGAATAATGAAGCCCAGAAGGTCGTGTGCTACAATTATACAACTCTATATTCTATAACCTAGGCTTAGCAATGTGCCAGCTAATCTGCCCCTCAGACCAGAAAAAGGAAAACAATGGTTGCATTTCTAGACACGTCTGGTTCTTTTAAATTAGGTAAGAGTTGCTACATAGAAAATAAGAACTCAGGAATATATTTATGATCCAGAAATGTAGACTTATTTTAGAAAATACATGAAAATGATGGTTATATTTAGGTATTTGTGTATGTTTATTTCCTAGGTGAATATCTTGCCAAGCATATTCATAACAAAGGAAGCCAATTCTATCTACTTGCAAATATGATGTGTCCAGTTCCTTTCTTTGCTTAACAACATATCAAATATTTGATTTCAATGCCAGCCAGTATATATGTCTCAGCCTGCTGTATGCTCTTTGAATGCACAGGTACTGTCATTTATTCAATCTACTCCTTGTTCAGAAATTTATTGAAATCTCAAATTTGGGGGGATGGAGAGATGGCTCAGCAGTTAAGAGCACTGACTGCTCTTGCAGAGGACCTGGGTTCGGTTCCCAACACCTACATGGTGGCTAACAACCATCACTAACTCCAGTTCCAAGGGCTCTCACGCCGTCTTCTGATCTCCATGGGCATTGCACAACATGAATGCACTTATGTACATGCAGGCAATATACTCATACACATAAAATAAAAAATATACAAAAAAAGAAATCTCAATTTTTTGTTGTTTTTATGTATATTTCTATTGAGTTTTTGTGCATTTCATATGATAGATCTTAATCAAATTTTTAGATCCCTTCTCCCCATAGGCCTCCCCCCACCAGATTTCATGCATTCTGTCCTATATGTCAAGCCGTATCCGGTCAAGCATTTGTACCCAGATGTCCCCCTGTGCAAGTTCACCCACTGCACTCTCTTCAGCCTATCGAGTCATTCTCTTAAAGATGATCAACTCTCCCTCACCCCACAGTAATCAGTTACCAATAGTTCCTCTGCTAAGGTTGGGGCCCGCTGCCCATTTCCCCAGTTCTTTGCTGTGGTTTTGCCTGATTGAATTGGCATGGGTCTTGTGCATGTTGTTACCATTGTTGCTAGTTCATAAGAACAAGTTCCCAGTGACCTGAAAGCCTCTGTTTCCCTGTTCATGCACCAACCCTGGCTCTTACAATCTTTCTGCCCCTTCTTCTGCAATGGTCCCTGAGCCATGGGTGGGTGAGGTTTAATATAGGAGTCCTGTCTGGGAACATACACCCTGTAGTCTCTTATTCTCTATGTCTTGGCCAGTTGTGGCCTTCTGTGTCCATCTGTTGTATGAGGGAGCTTTGCTGGTGAGATCGAGGGATATATTCGCATTCTCTCTACCTCCTGCTCTGCTATGTTCCATGAGCCTTAAGTGTAGAGGTTCCACTGTAGATGTGTCACTTAGGGCTGGGAACCTCTCAGACATATATTCTCTGTGTCTGACCAGTTGTGGAATTCTGTAATAGTCTCCATCTGTTGCTAAAAGAAGCTTCCTTGATGAGTGGTATATGAAATATTTTCTAAATATAGGGATCCATATTTAGCATACAGAAAGAAATTTCATTTGTCCAAAGACAGAGTTTTCTCTAGGATCCACCTCTCCAACCATGTGGATTTGGCTATGTTTACAGTGCCACCCATGAGTTCTCTCACACTGAGAGGGCTTTAAGTCCAATTAGATAGCTGTTGACTATCCCCCAGATAAAAGTGCCACTACTGCATCAATAGAGATAGTTTGCTGTGCCAGTTGTTGTGGTTATTAGGCTTTACAGCTGGACCATTGATTTTCTCCCTTAGCAGCTTGCATAATATCCTCTAGAACTACGAGAGCTAGTGTTCAGAGAAGAGACTTCCAGGTCAGTTCTTGCTAGCATTCATGTTAAAAGTCTCAGTAGGAATTGGACTGGAGGGAACATACTTCAACACAATTAAAATTATATGCAACAAACTCCCAGCCAACATCACTCTAAATGGAGAAAAATTGGAGTATTCCCATTAAAACAGGAACCAGGCAAGGCTGTCCACTATCTCCACTCCTGTTCGATATAGTGCTTGAAACTCTTTATTAGAGCAATAAGACAAGAGAAGGAAATTAAAGGAGTAATAATCAGAAAAGAAGTCAAATTATCACTATTTGCAGATGACATGATATTATATGTAAGAGATCCCAAAATTCCATCAGAAAACTACTAGAAATGATGAATACTTTCAATAAAGTGGAAGGTTACAAATCAATTTAGAACCAATAACAAGCAATTGGAAAAACTATTCAAGGAAACCCTCCCACTTACAATAACCTCCAAAAAAAAAAAAAAAAAAAAAACTGGGAATAAACCTGACCAAAGACATTAAAGACCCCTACAATGGAAATTTTAAATCTTTGAAGAAAGAGTTAGAGGAAGACACTAGGCATGAGGACATAGAAGGACCTCACATGCTCATTCATGGGTTGGAAGAATTAATATTGTGGAAACAACTATCCTACCAAAAGCAATATGTAGATTCAATGCAATGCCAATCAAAGTCTTCATGATATTCTTCACAGAGCTAGAAAAGAAAACCTAAAATTCATATGGAATCACAGAAAAACCCCAGATAGCCAAAGCAATTTTGAGTAAAAAGAGCAATTCTGGGGGATCACCATTACCAGATCTCAAACTATATTTCAGAGCTATAGTTATAAAAACAACAGGTACTGACACAAAAACACATAGATCAATGGAACACACTAGAAGACCCCACATGAGTGCATGCAATTTCAGCCACTTGATATTTGACAAAGGGGCCAAGAATATTCACTGGAGGAAAGACAGCATGTTCAGCAAATGGTGCTGGCAAAACTGAATCCCGCCCCCCCAAAGAAGAATAAAATTGAACCTTTATCTTTCACCCTGCACAAAAGTCAACTCCAAATGGATCAAAGACCTCAATGTGAAACCTGAAACTCTGAATCTTCTAGAAGAAAACATAGGCAGTACCCTATGAGATACAGCTGCAGGAAAGGACTTTCTAAATTGGACATCAGCTGCTCAGGCAATAGACAAGAGGGACTGCACTAAGCTACAAAGCTTCTGTACAGGAAAAGAAACAAACAAGGAAGAGAAAACCTACCAGGTGGGAGAAGAACCTTCACCTGCTACACATCTGACAGAGGATTAATATCCTGAATATACGAAGAACTCAAAAACTGAAGAAATAAGAAAACAAATGACCCAATAAAAAGATGGGCTAAGGATCTGAACAGAGAATCTCACACGAAGAAATAAAAATGGCTAAGAAACATGTTAAAAGGAGCTCAACATCCTTGGTGGTGTTTTTTGAGGCAGGGTCTCACTTTGTAGCCCTGACTGACCTGGAGCCCATGATGACCTTGAACTTGTAAGGTCTGCCTCCCTCTACCTCCCAAGTGCTTTAATCCCAAGTGCTGGGATTAAAGGAGTGCAGTACCATGCCCAGCCTGCTATTTCATTTTTAAATTATAATGAATGGCATGGTATCGATCATCTTATAAATGCCTTTGTATATCTGTGCAAGGAAGATGAACTGCTGGGTCACAGATTTAAGATCTTTGATGGATCTTATCATTGTTCAATTGACACTCCCATTAACAGCTTATGAAGGTGTGTTGACGTTTAGATGTTTTGATGTCGCTATGCTCTTTTTTTTTTATTTTACTGATTTCTAAGAATTATTTTCACACTGAGGGTCCAAATCCTTTTCTTTCATACAGTCCATGGTATATTTGCTTTACAAATACATTTAATTTTTATATGTGAAATCTATAATTTTTATGACTTCTGTAATTGATGTGCTATTCAGGCAAATTTGACTAAAGCATAATCATAAACTTTCTTTTAGAATTTTTAGAGTGCTGGGTCTTTATTTTTTTGAGAATTTCATTTATGAATATTATATTTCCATTATTTCCCCTCCTCCTAGTCCCCCCCAGTTCCTCCCATGTGCCTGCCCCACTCTCAATTTCTTATCGTCTTCTTTAATTATTATTGCTACATACATACACCCCCTTTCATATATATATATATATATATATATATATATATATATATATCACCAAGTCCATCATTTAGTGGTGCTCCTGTGAACCTGTGTTTAGGGCTGCCCATTTGGGATTAGATAACTTCTCAGAAAGCTAGGCCCTAGAGAAAACCAATTCTCCCTCCTCAGCATCCATTGATTTCCTGTGACTCTTCATCTTGAGGTAGGACCTATGAAATTTCCCCTATCCGTCTTGGTAAGTCAACTGATTTTGTCATTATACAGATCTAGTTAGACTACCATACTATGGTAATTGCATTCGTGCAGCTTTCCTATCATGTCTAGAAGCGTTAACCACCAGCAGCTGTCTCATCCCTCTGGCTCTTACAATCTTTCTGCCCCCTCTTCCACTATGTTCCCTGAGCCTTAGGTGTAGATGTTGCATTGTAAATATACAGTTTAGGGTTAGGCACCTCACAGTCACTCTTTGTATTTTGACAGTTGGGGAACTTTGTAGTAGTCTCCGTCTTTTGCAAAAAGAAGCTTGTTTGACAAGTGGTGTGAGATACACTTGTCTGTAAATATATAAAATATAGTAAGAAAGTACATTGGTCTGGGGAAGTGACAACAGAAATTCCTTCTCTAGGATCTACGACCTCTCCAGCCATGTGTACTTAGTACTTACAGTACCACACATTGATTATTTCCTTTTGAGAGGGTCTTAAGTCCAATTAGACAGATACTGATTACTCCCAAGATAATGGTACCACTGTTGCAGAGTGGGGGATCTTTAATGAAGACATGTTCTGGCCACAGATGGGCCATGAGGACCCTGAGCAGGTCAATTCATTGGAATCTATTGCAGATCTGCTTAGCACCCTAGCAATGGCCTTTGTCCACGAGGTCACTTTGGGGTTCAGATATGCCCTCTCTCCTCACTACTCCTGCTCTGCTCAGTGCAGGCCTCTGCTAGCCACTGATACCCCTAGTCTGGGAGCTCACTTTAACTCTGTGGTCACATTGTCCCATACTGACACCCTAGCTCTGCCACAGATGAAGGAGTGGGGATGTCAGGCCATTCCTGCTGGTCTTCCAGGAGGACTGTGAGAATAAAACACAGAAAAATTTCAGGAAGGCATGTCTGTGTCAAAGTAGCAGAAAACTCAGTTGAAACTGGCTTAACCCTTCAAGGAAAACTGTGGAGATCCTAGGAAATGTTGAAGTTCAGGAGTGGTTTGACTGAGCAGTGAAACCCTGTAGCTCATACCTGCTGCTGCCTTTGTTTCCTCCGTTCCCTCCGCATCACATACTCAGCCTCACCCTGAGCTGGCTCCCTCTCACAGTTCCAACGGGTCTATAGTATCCAGGAGGGAAAGAGAGCTACACCTGGATATCCCTCCAGATGTGGGAGAACTTGCCTGGGAAGCCTAGCATGCCTCGCTTCCAAGGGCTATCTTGAACCAGCAAGGAGGGCCAGGACAGGTGATGGGATTGCACTTGCTAAGTGGTCTGATCCACCAGCCCCAAGTGTTAAAATCACCTTTGTGCCAGGGCCCGAACTGTGAAAAGGCAGGGGGTGGAAACTGGGCAAAAGGTCATTCTTCACGGGGGGGGGGGGGGGGGTCCATGATTGAGGGGACAGCCACAATACCCACTCCAGTCTACCCAGTCCCAAGCAGAACAAAATTCTGCTGAAACCTGAGGCCTCTAAGAGTGGATTCAATTCTGCCTCAGGGAAGAGGGCTGTTCAGCCCGCCACATAGCGACTGAAAGCATCTTCCTAAACAGCAACAGGAACGCCAGCGATGATGACAAGGTACAGAGTGAAACATGTATTAAAAATAGTCTTCTCCAAAGAACAGGAATACCATTGTTGCATCCAAACCACTCAAGAAGTAGTTCTTTGGATCCATGCTGATGGCCAGGAATCTGTCAAAGGCCCGTTGATGCTCTCTTCTTTTCTCCTCTCCTCCCTCTCTTTTCCATTCCTCCTTTCCCGGAACTTCCCTCCTCAGGCGACTCCTAGGGTTCTCTTTCCCAGCTCCCTTTTCCCGGCACCTGGGGAGAAGTCAGAAGGGGGGAGACAGAGAGGCTGGGAGATCTGGGTGAGCCCAGCTGATTTCTCGGTCCATGACACTCATCAGGAAGACCTGGTATTCCTGAAAGGTCAGATGACCTAGCCCCAGTGAGCCCTTCATGCCTGTGGGTTGCTAAGCGACAAACACTTCAAGTTTGGAAAGCTTTATCCATACCGGATATATTATCCTGGCAAATTGGACTTTCAGATCTGGCAGCGATGGGAAGAGTAACTTTTTTAAAAATAGAGACAATTTAGATGATTTCAAAGACATCTGGTCTCTTTTCGCAGTGATGCCTGACTCCCGCTAAGCACATGAGATTCAAGCACTTCACATAGAGGAAACACAAGGTCCCTGAGGAAAGACCCTGCTCGGTTGCAAACATCCAGCTCACAGAGAGAGCTGCCAGGTGGAAAGACCCAGAGCGTCCAGGGAGGCAGCACCCGGGCACGTCGTCCAGCCATTTGTCCTCCTTCTAGCCCAGTTTCTTCCGATCCCTTCCGTCTCTCTGGTGCTCGTGGTTACCAGTCTTCTTCTTTGTTTTTTCCTTTCCTTCCCCCTCTCCTCACCCCTAGTCTCCTCTCTTTCCACAAGTCGATCCGACATACCAACTAGAAACAGCTCAATAGCTAATGACTGGGTTTCTTGCTTGTCCTAGCCCACCACCTCATGTGGGCCTAGAGCTGGGAGTTCTTCCCTTGCTCAGAACTCAAAGTTGGGGTGATCTCAGGCCACAGTCTTCTCCCTCCTGTATGTCCTTTAGAAATCTTTGAAACAAAACCAAACACCACATACCTCTCCTACCTGCTTGCCAATAGCTAGAATTCCTCCAACAGAAAGTACTGCATTCCACAATTAAAGACCAAGGTTCAAACATAAATAATAAACAGTTCACATCTGGGCAGCTCCAGACAGTTTTCCAAACACATCCAGCTGTTTCCTACCCTTGTGTGACCCCCAAAATACTCTGGAGATAGGAGCATTAGCACTGAGACTCAGAGATAGTAAGGACGATCCACCTGGTTCTGTCTGAATCTAGAGTCCCGCTAACACCCCATCTCCCTTCTCATGAGGGAACTCTACAGCCTCACATTGGAGAAGGGCTACCTTCTGCAATTTCTCCATTCCTCAGATTCCCTCCTGTTTCCTGTCTCTTTGAAATCCCTGACTTGCAATACTGCTGACACCTGCCAGCGGGGTATGCTGCCACCAGATGGCGGATGGTACCCTGCTTGCACAGTGAGCTGCAGGCTTTTACCATAACTAAAAATGAGTTAAGTGCTTTTCTATATTTTATCTTTTTATAATCAAAATTATAGTTCACTAAAAAATAGCTAAGCACAGCAGCATTCCACATCTATACAGATGATGATATGGAGGAAGATATATATTTAGATGAATAAATATACAGGTTGACCGTGCGCCTATGAAAATGTTCACTGACTGTTACAAGCACAATTCGGTCTCCCTTTCCCTGCAAAGTCACAGCCCACTTCCTGTTCTGAGACACTGGCAAAGCACCCCAGGATTACTGTGTTCCTATAATGAACATTAGCTCAGTTGGAAAAGGCAGAGTGGTTCTCCAACCCTGGTCTCTACCTAAACTATCTGAAAGACTGGAAGCCCCAATCTGGGTCTCAGTCCCTGAGTTTCTGACTCAGAGGGTGCAGATAGAGCCAGAGACTTCATGTGGCACTGCTCCGGGGACATTGTTAATGCCACTGGACCAAAGCAAGAACCCTTGTGTATCTCACGTGCGCCCTCCTCCCTCCTCTACCTCTCACCATACCATGGAGGAGAGAGGTTGGTTTCATGGCCTCCTTAACCTAAGTCTAGGGTTCTTCTGTGAATGATTAACTAATAGCCCTAAATATTGTAATTGCTATTAAATTATCTTTGGATCACTGTCAATATTTTTTTTTAATTTTGAGACAGGGTCTCACCTTGCCCAGGCTGGCCAGGAACTCTCTATGAAACTGGGGCTGTCCTTGAACTCCTGCCTGAGTGCTAGGGTTATAGGCATGCACCACCACACCGGTTTTAAGGGGTGCTAGAGATCAAATGCAGAGCTTTGTGCTTATCAGAAAAGCACTCTCCCAACTGAGCCACATCCCCTGCCCTTAATACACATTTCAATGGCTTGTGATCCCTTCTGATCAGATGTTCTCTGCCCAGGGCCTACCTGTACAGTGCACATTACTAATTATAACTATAGGGAATGCTAGGCTTATTAAAGCTGCCTGTCCCCAGGTGAGGGAGGTAAGGATTGCTTCCATTAGCTTGCCAAATCATCATAATAATTCGACAAGAGTAAGTCTACTACTATTGTCCCCTTTTACGGAGGAGAAACCAGAGAGCCAGAATTGTCCAAACAGTGCTTCTCAGTGTCTAGGCTAAACACCAGTTTTTCTGTTTCCAGAACATTAGTTCTTTCCCATTGTGAAAGGTGATTCTAGATTTGACATAAAGAGTAAAAGTGACTTCCTGTCATCTCAAATTTGTTTCTTTGGGCTTTGGTAGGATATGGTTCTAGTCTGTCCTTGTGGCCCCCAGCCGTCAGATGCCCATGTGTCTCCTGCCTTACTGCATCACACTGGATGGAAGGGGACATGGTTGGGGGAGGGTCCCCAGGTTCCTCTAGTTTCTTGGCCAGCAAAGACAGGTTCAGATGCATTCCCCTATGGGGATGGTACTTCCAAGGCAGGAAAAGAGCATCAAACTCCTTATAATGAGCTTCAGGAAAGGTGACGTTAGTGAGATAAAACAGTCATAAAATTCCTCCCTATTTAGAGAACAAATATGCAAACATATTATTTAAAAAGAGAGAAAGCAGGAGAGAAGAGGGGGCGGCGGGAAGGGAAACAGAATGAATCTAGGAGAAAACACAGCCAAGGGACAGAAGGAAATTCATCAGCATTCTTTCCCGCTATACACTGTCCTAATAAGAATATAAATTCAGGAACATAAGGCCAGAGAGACAAGATAATGAGTTTAAAAACAAAAACGGAGACGGAGGATCTAAGGTAGCAAATCAAGGACCCAAGCCGCCTCATTACAGAACTGATACCAAAATTACAGAAAGCGAGGACCAGGTAGAGTCCTCTGATTTTAAATTATTTACAGGGATGTGAGCTTGAGATAATCACAGTAAATGCAGATTAAAACAAAGACACAAGAGCCAGTACAGAGAAGCTGGATCTTGAATCATTTAATAAAGGATAAGTATCTAAGACCAAAAGTAAAAAAAAATAGCAATCATCTAAATTTAAAAATTGAATATGAAACTGAAAGACACACCATATTCCAAGAAAATTCAAAACAGCTCAAGATAGATATACACTGATGAGTGATGGTACGTCAAACGTTCAGTCAGGGAGAACCCGGAAACCCTCAAGACCCCCAAACGATATTCACAAGGTTCTTAGAGAAAGACAAGCATTTGGGGATAGGATAACAAGCAGGAATGTTGTCATATAAAAAACGACAGACTTTCTCAAATGTGAACAGCCCAGCAAAAAGTACTCACAAGCCCTTCTTGGTCAATTGATAAAGGAAAAAGGAGAACTTAGGAGCAAAACCTCAGGAGAAAGCACCAGTGCGAGGTAGTGAATCTACTTCACAGCTGTACTAGCACTAAGCAATCTCTCTCAATGGCACTCACTCTGCCCCCCGTATGTGGCAGAAACTTACCCCTCCAGTTATCTTCATCTTCTTTGCTCCACTTTACTGTTTACTTTCATTCTCTAACATGACTGACTAAATGTCTTGCTTTCTGATTTTATTATTTCTTCTCCATCTGTGATGTTACATCTTTCTTGTTAACTTCATTGGATTTGGAGCCACCTAAGAGACACAGCCCTGGGCATATCTGTAAGGGAGCCTCCAGATAGGATTGACAAAGGAAGGAAAGACCCACCTTGAATGTGGGTAGCACCATCTCATGGACCGGGGTCCTAAACTGAGTGAAAGGAAGAAAGCACATTGAACACCAGCACCGTGTCCCTCTTCATCCTGACTGGGTGCAATGTGACGAGCTGCCTCATACCCTGGCTGCCATGCCTTCCTGCCGTGATGACTGTATCCCCTAAAACTGTTCCTTAAGTGGAGCTTTTGGTGGGGTATTTGGCACAAAGACAAGAAAAATAACAAACACACCAGTGTTGCCCAATAGAGAGTAAGTGGGTCAAGGAATGTAGGCTTGAACAGTTCCATAAACTGTGGGAACTGTCCTAGCTATAGAAATGGAAGGTGTTGGCCTAAGCAATGTAAAACTAGTAAGAAAACAAGACCCATATTTTAGAGGGAAAGGAGGGGAAGAAATCAGAGACACCACCATCCTTGTCCTTCGCAGCCCAGACATGACCAAATGCGGGCAGTGCTCTGTCCTCAAAGCCAGCAGCTCTGAATTTCCACCTCTCTTCTTCCGTTCTGTGTCATGTGACCCTAGCAAAGTCATTTGTTGTCTCTGAGTCTCATTTTATCAGTCAGCAAATTGACACAGTTTTACCACTGGACAGTTTCCAAAGTTCTTGGATGATACTTGATAGCTAGAGAGGGCAGCTCTCTGTCGAGTCCGGTGGTTGGGGCAGGAATGTCCTCTTTCAGAAGGTAAATATCAGATGGTGACCAACCGAATCTCGAGCCTTTAAAGCATAAAGTGACTGCCCCTTCTTGATTAACCATAGAAGAATTTTTCACGAACTATCTCACAGGAAAAACACATTTACTCAAAAACTTCCGTAGTCTTATTTTGGTGTGTTTTCTTCTGTTAAATTCCAGTGAAATTGAAAGTAATGCTTTCACGTTTTAAAACAGTATTTAGAATTATGATCTTTTATTAAAGTGTTTTTAGGTGTCTAGATTTTTCTATGTATATGAATGCAAAAATTACAGTGATAATGCTACTTATTCTCAACAAGGATTATGTCTTATTTTACTACATTCATCTTAAAGCTTTACTCTAGTATATAAATTGCTTTTAAGGAGCAGCTTTTTCTCAGCTATAATAAAGTGGTGTGCCATTGTTTTAAGAAAGGAAGAGAGAAGGAAGGAGAGGAGGGAGGGAGTGGGAGAAATCACATATGTCAAAATATCCCCATAGGTAGAGATATTTGAAGTTAGGAGTGGAAATAGTTGAACTTAAGCCTTTATCTTGAGCTGACAAGATGGCTGAGTTGTTTAGAACACTGGTTACTCTTGCAGAGGACCCAGGCTCGGCTCCCAACACCCACATGGCAGCTAACAACCATCCGTAACTCCAGTTCCAGGGGATCTGTTGCCCTCTTCTGGCCTCTGTGGGCATTGCATGACATGGGTGCACTTACATACATGCAGGCAAAACACCCATACACATAAAATAAAAATACATCTTTAAAGTTATCATCTTTAGTTAATACATATTCTCTTCTCTTCTCCTCTCTCTCTCTCTCTCTCTCTCTCTCTCACACACACACACACACACACACACACACACACACACACACCCCACCACTGTGAGATTGCTAAACAAAAGGAAGGACAACAGTGTTCACCTGAGACCTCTCATAGGCACTGTTCTATATATTTTTTTTATAAATATTGGTCAGATTGCTAAACAAAAGGAAGGAAACCAGTGTTGACCTGAGACTTCTCCTAGGCACTGTCCTATATAATTTTTTTTTAAATATGGAATATTTGATGAAATTGCATGTCATTCTTGCACAGGGGCCATGCTAATTGTCTGTATTGTTCCATTTTTATTATATCTGCTGCTGAAGTGTGTAGTCCTATAAACTTTTCATTAAGCTCGCTCATGGGATGAGAAAAATATCCCTGGTTTAGAGGACAAATCTGAGGCTCAGATGGCTTACAATCAGCCTGATTTCATGAACTCATAGTAAGAACTGTACTGAGTAGCTGCCATGAGTCAGGCCCCAGGCTAGGTAGATCTGTGAAGAACTCTTCTTATTCTTCCCGTAGCTCATGACATCATCAGCTCTTAGTTACTTTAAAAAACACAGTCCCGACAGATGGGATTGTATTGCCAAATGTTTCGCAACTAGGAAGCAATGGCTGTAAGGTCTGGAACTCCAGTCTGCCTCACACCCAAGCCCCTGCTGTTTCCTCTACTTTGCTCTCCCTAGGTAGGAAGTAGAGTGGCCTGTGTTGACCATCCGTGGGATAGCCAAGTGGCTGGATGCAAGGACTCCATGTGCTCAGAGGTCATGGAGAACAAGATCCCACTGGAAGTTGCTGCCTGTGACTGTCTTAACCTACTTGTCCACTCCTTGCTGTCTTGGTTGAGCTGGACTAGCAGAAGGACAGCTCTGATGATTTTTCAAGGTGGCCCCAGGGCCGGTCTCCTGGGAACTTAGGATTCACTTCAGCAAGTATTTATTGGGCATCCTTGAAACAGTGAACACCCAGTTGGGAAATAGGCCCAAGAATGGTCAGCTCAGTGTAAGCTCAGTGTAAGCTCAGTGTAAGCTATGATTCTGTGCACTGGGTGGGCTTCAGGGAATCCCTCTGCCACTCTTTCTTATGGTATGACCCTGGGGAAGCCACTTAACATCTCTAAGTCTCATTTTTTCCCCATCAAGAAAATGAAAGGGTTTTACCACTGCCTCTGAACACTTTCCAACATCCCAGGCTCAGTATTTCCATGATTTAGTGAAAGAATGAAGCTTTCTTTCTCTTTGTACAGCCTGGGTGGTTGGGGGCAGAATTTTCTTTATGGCAAATGGTGGCCAGGGAGTCAATCCAGCCAGAAGCCAGAGGACTGGCATTAGCCCCAGATGGGCAAGAGTGACTTGAAGGAAGGCACTTTGAAGGCCATGGGAGTGCTTCAATCACAGACCCTGTCTCTCTTCCTACAGGTGGATCCTGGCAGAGCTGGCTGCAGGACTTGATGGACCACAGACTTGAATGAGATTACCTGCTAATCATGGCCTGGACATGAGCCCTTAAGAGGTGTCGCCTGAAGAATGAGATGTTTTTTTATGACGCTGTAAAAGAGAGGAAGTCGTCTTGGCCTTTCGCCTCAGCTTGTACTCAGGAAGAGGCAGGCCACAGGAGCCCAGCCTCCTGCAAGAAAGGGCTCTGTGCTCAGAGTTTCCACTTGGGGCTGCCATTTAATGATGGGCCACAGCCAGGGGCCAGAGTGGGGACAGTAGAGACTCCCCTTTTCCAGACATTAAAGAGAGACTGAGGACTGCTACAGTTAAAGGTGCTGGTAGTTTAGAAGAGATGTGGTCCCATATGTGAATAGTTAACAACTGGAGAATATATCACCAGGCATATCTGGGCAGCAATTTCTCTCTCTAAATACTCTTATTTTCTCTGAAAAGTCGACCGTGGTCAGACCCATTGGTCCTTACACTGACAACTTCTGCTCACTGTTAGTCTAGAAAGGATTTTTAAAAGTATTCTATTTTTTGTATTGTATGTGTATGAGTGTATTGCCCGCATATGTGTAAGTGCGCCCATGTCATGCAATGCCCAAAGAAGTCAGAAGAGGGCATTGGATCCCCTGGAACTGGAGTTAAGGACAATTGTTAGCTGCCATGTGGATGCTGGGAATCAGATCCTTTGCAAGAGTAGTCAGTGCCCTTAACCACTGAGCCATCTCTCCAGCCCCTGTAGTGAGGATGTTTTCCCAAGATAAAGCAGTGGGTTTAATCGTCATTAACTGGCTGCCAGCTGTGTGTTTGCTGAAGAGTGGACTGAGCATTTTAGCACCTGTCTGAGTGGTGCAACAGAGTCAGTGCTGATGTGGTGACTTCACATTAGCTAGCTTCTTAATCCTTACAACAAGGAAGATCCAGCCAAATTAAAAACGAAGTCACAGGCTGGGGGTGTAGCTCACTGGCAGAGCACTCACCCAACATGTGCAAAGCCAGGGGCTAGATTCCCACCACCACATACACTGTGTAGCTACTGGTGGCTTATGCTGGTGAGCGCAGCACTAGGGAGGTGGAGACAGGAGGGTCCGAAATTTAAGGTTAAACTTTGCTACATATTAAGTTCAAAGCTAGCTTGAGCAATGTGGGTCCTTATCTCAAAAAAAAAAAAAAAAAAAAAAAAAAAAAGTGGATGGCTCATTGGTTAAGAGTACTGACTGCTCTTGCAGATGACCAGGGTTCAATTCCCAGTACCCACATGGCAGCTAACAAACATCCATAACCCCAGTTCCAGGGGATCTGATGCCCTCTTTTAACCTCTGCGGGCATTGTACAAGAAGGGTGCACTTACATCCATTCAGGCAATACACTCACACACATAAAATTAAAATTATTTTTAAAAGTAAATATAATAATAGAAATAAAATAAAAACTCTGAAGTCAATACTATGACCTCCATTTCACAGACGTGAATCCTAAATCCCAGAGTCATTATGTAACCTTCTTAAGTCCCGCAACCGGCAAGCGCAGTTATAAATCAACCGCAGGCTGATTCCATATCTGCCTCTCATAATGTATTTATATAATATGTATAGACTTCACAGAATATTTGTAATAAATACAGGCCTCTATGTTCTGCTCCCTTTCAGGATTATTCTTAATCTTAATACAAATAGGGAGAACCAGTCTCTTGCCCCATCGAGATGTTAGGAAGACACGTAGCCTTCACTCCCCCTCTCCCAGAGGAGGGGTGGCTGATGTGATGGGTGAGGTGGTAGAGATGTGGCTTCCTTTGGGCTTTCCCTTGGTGATAGATGGAGGTGACAAGTGGCTCCATTTCTCAATCCAGAGCAGGGAAGGAGGTAACCAGTTCACTTCCCCAAACACCAGTAACTCCCATCTCAAGAGCGCATGCTACATTCCTGATCTGTGCCTGCAAGTCTGTCTCCCATCAGATTCAAATGCCCAGGTATCGCCAAAGGGCTAAGAGGACTGTGTGCCAAAGCCAGCCCCTCCCTGGGGCACTACCTGGTCCTGGTTCACTCCAGTTGTCTCTTAATCCCAGGTTCACACAGTACATGCATTTTCTTAGCACTCCCTGTACCCATTCAATTCCCCAGCTCTTAGCAAGAAGACAGAAAGTCAATGGAAGTTGGTGAGGATGGCAGAGGAGGGGGAGAAAAAGGAGGACGATGGAATGACCAACATACACAGGGTGTCATTGCTTCTACAAGGTGTGCTCCCAAGGGGAGAACCTCCACCCTCTTTCCTCCTTCATTGCCCATCACTGTGTTGTGAGGTCTCCCTAGCTTGGAGGGAACTGGTCAAGTGTATCATCAAATAAGCTCTTGGAACATTCTGGGTTGGTTTAAACAAGGTAACATTCTCTACCAGTCTCATCTCTCCTCCAGCAGCACGCATGCTGGCCAGGGTACAATGGGCTGCCCAGGGGAGGGAGCATTTTCCAGGTAGAACAGGACATCTTTCCATCATTTTGAGCTCTCTGTTTGAGAAATAGGAGCTGACCATTTCCTTTACATAACTAAAAAGAACATCAGAAACCCTCCCAAGACCAAAAATAGAGATGTCCTATACACTAACTGATTTAGAGAGAGAGGAGAGGAGAGGAGAGGAGAGGTGTGAGACCGCTTTGAAAAACAAAAGTGAACTGTGTGGGGGCTGCTGCTCTGAGGGCAGCCAAACCGGAGTCCAAGACGAGGACCCTACACCCGCAGTGCTC
This sequence comes from Nannospalax galili, assembly GCF_000622305.1. NCBI lineage: Eukaryota > Metazoa > Chordata > Mammalia > Rodentia > Spalacidae > Nannospalax > Nannospalax galili. The sequence goes on from NW_008355789.1 coordinate 8,199,380, forward strand.
CAACTGGGTTCAAGGACTCAGAGAGAGAGAGAGAGAGAGAGAGAGAGAGAGAGAAGAGACAAAGAGCGCTGTCTGCATTTTTGAGGTTGCCATTTCTCTGTCTCTCAATTTCTCTCATCTGAGGGCTGGGGAATTTTAACAACTTGTCTGGGGCACCCTTCTCCGTAACTGTTAAATAGCCAATAGACATAAAATCAGTCCGAATCCTTGTCCACTGAACTCTTACTTGGAAGGTCCAGATCCCAACCCCAAGTTTTCTTGAAAGCTTGCCTGAGTATTGTCCCCAGAGGGCCTGACACAGCAGCCTCCGGGACTCCAGCCTCCGGGATCGGCTGCGTCCTGCTGTGACACGTCCCACTCTGCCATTTCTGCACTGAGAAGCCTCTTGTCTGCAGTTGTTCATCTGACTCAGGCCAATTTTATCTATTTCTGGGTGTCGAGGACCAAGGGCCAGTGATCCCACGTGGGTGACTTTGAAGCCATAACTTATCTTCCCAGAAACACTCCTGGTACCTTCAATTCCCAATCTGCTGAGGAAATGGGGGGTGGGGCAGGAGACAGTGAGATGATTGCTAAGCAGACTTTGATTTTTAGGAGGAAGAACCAAGAATAAGATGTTTTCAGGTAGCACAGAAAACGTGGACGCAGGGCACTGTAGCCAGCAGCCAGCAAGAGGCGATTCCCTCCCTCCCCTGCTGTCCTCCGGGAACCAGCGTCTCCTGCACGCCCCGTCTCCCGCCTCAGCGTCTTCACAGTCCATAATTTGCACCCATCCAACAGAGTTAAACTTCTGCAAGATTGTCTTACTTTGGTCCCATCCTCCTTGTTTTCCTTCTCTCCCTTCAGCTGATCCATATTCACTTGTCCTCTCAAGGCAAGCAGACTCAGGTACCCCTCCTCCAGGAAGTCTTCCCTGACCTATTCTTTTTTTCCTGGGCTCTCCTTGCATTCTACATGCCTGCACACCTCTACGGCAGTATTCCTGGGCTTTGCCACCACTCTATTTCATTGGCCTATATCAAAGACTTTGGATGTGTCGTTACTAGCTTGAAACCTATAGTTCGGCACGTTTTTTTTTTTTGTTGTTGTTGTTGTTTTGTTGTTGTTTTTATAATATTTTTAAAAAAATTTTAGAAGAAGCATTTGATTACAGCTTTAACATAAAAACAGAGCAAATCTACATCTCTTTCAGAAGTGACTATAAAAATTTTAAGTTCACTGTTGAATTAATATAGTTATATAATATTGAATTCAGTATAAGCCCTGCAAGACATAAAATTGAATGAGTTTTTAACCTTTAAAAAGATTTCCATTTCATTTTAAAATATACTGTTTCTTACAGAAAGACTAATTGTTTTTGCTAATAACACCGAGATGTTGGCGCATGTGTCTCTAATCTGTACGTATCTGATTATTACTAGTCATAATTGGTTGCACTCGGATCCTTGGCACCTGTGTATGTCTATAAAGTCATCGGGTAGATTTCAATGATAATGTTTATCACCTCTACTAATTAACGTGACATAAATTTTTATGCTTCTTCCTCAAATATAATTCATTTTTTAAACTCTGTTAAATTTTTTTGTGTATATATCACACAGAATATCCCAAACCATCTTATTCAACTATACACCCACTTCCCAGATGGCACCCTCCCATAGCCTCCCTCCCCCAACTAGATACTATGTTATCCCTGCTACTGTCTGCTATGTTGTTGGCACCCCCAGCTGTTCCCCACTACTTGCCTTCTGGTGAATCTAGTCAGCCTATCATCTAGGGGTCTTTGTTTTAGGAAGATCAGCTGTTCCTCATCTAGCAGCAATCGGTTGCCAATATTCCTTTAGATAAGGTTGTGGTCTGCTGTTCATTTTCCCAGTTCTATGCTGGGTTACTGTCTGGGAGTCTCTTGGGCCACCCTGGCCAACAACTCAAAAGAAGGTATCTCCTGTCTGGCATTGTTGCTTGTTATGTAGCCTTTAGCTATACAGATGGACTATTAAAAATTATATTGGCCCCTTTAATCTTTGGTTATACTTTCCCTTTGGATGTTTAAGGCCATGCAGTTGGCCCAAATACACCAATTTATTTTTACTCTTAAGGCCGTTTGAGGATCTGTTCCTCAGGGGTCACATGGGCTTGGGAGGAGCCCCTGGCTCCTTTCTTTTACCAGTTCTGCCTATGTGAAGAAAAGTCAAAGGTCCTCTTTGACTATGGATGGCTTCGCTTGGAAGCATGGAGGAAATGATTCCTCTGAGTTGACCTTCCTCTTTGTAGACTGGACTCTGGTTCAAGTCCATCTCGTGGGGTCTCCTTGGCCTCCTTGATCAAGAGGACAGGTGACCGACCACAATTACAGGACATTTTGAGAGATGCTTATAGACCCCTGAACTAGTCATCCTAGGAGGGCAAGGAGCAAAAAGTGTCCTTTATGTCCTTCTGACCAAATTAGTATAGGCCTCAAAGTATGTCTGTTAAACATCCAAGAAGGTTAGTTCCACCAGTCTGGTACTTTTAATTACTGTGTGCCATGTACATAAATCTTGGGCAAAGACCAATTGTTCTCAGAGAAACCTTGCCTAGCCATATATTTCTTGATCTGGTATGTATAATTTGTCAGTAGGTTGTTGGAGTAATATGGTTTCTCCTGGTTTTCAAAACTAGCTAGGCATTGTTTATCTCTCGCATGGTCTCACCCCTCCATCATGATTTTCCCACTTAAGGTGTCCCCGTTTCCCCCCTTTCTCCTTTACTAATACCCTTCTCCTATGGTCCTGCCTCTCTTGAGCTCCTTCTTTCCCTTTATCCCCAAGGTTCCTTGTATACCCTTCCCTCCCCCCACCTTTAACCCAATTTTTATC
>NW_008355789.1:8202427-8202706 GCF_000622305.1 Nannospalax galili
GGAGTCTGTGTTACCTCACTTAGTATAATAGTTTCTAGTTCCATCCATTTACCTGCGAATTTCATGATTTCACCTTTTTTTACTGCTGAGTAAAACTCCATCATATAAATGAACCATGTTTTCATTATCCACTTGTCAATTGAGGGACACTTAGGTTGCTTCCATCTCTTAGCTATTGTGAAAAGAGCACCTACAAACATGGATTTACAAGTGTCTCTGCAATAGCATGAGTTCTTTGAGTATAAGCTGAGAGGTGGTTTAACTGAGTCAAATGGTAGG
>NW_008355789.1:8202863-8204440 GCF_000622305.1 Nannospalax galili
GCTCTCTTGATCTTAGCCAGTCTGATTGGGGTAAAGTGATACCATAGGGTGGTTTTAATTTGCGTTTCCCTAGTTACTAATGATGTTGAACAATTTTTGAGATGTTTCTTAGCTGTCTTTATTTCTTCCTTTGAGAACTCTCTTTTCATTGGGTCATTTAGTTTCTTAACTCTTTGTTTTTTGAGTTCTTTATATATACTAGATGTTAAACCTCTGTCAGATGTGCCACTGGTGAACATTTTCTCCCATTCCGTGGGTTTTCTCTTCACTTCTCTGGTTGCCTCCTTTGATGTACAGAAGCTTTTCAGTTTAATGAGGTCCCATTTGTTGATTCTTGACCTTGTTTCCTGAGCAATTGATGTCTGATTTAGAAAATCCTTAATTACACCTTTATCTTGTAGGTTTTTGTCAATGTTTTCTTCAGAAACATTGTTTCAGAGTTTCAGGCTTTACATTGAGGTCTTTGATCCATTTGGAATTGACTTTTGTGCAAGGTGAAAGAGAGGGGTTTATTTTCATGCTTCTACAGGTGGAGATCCAGTTTTGCCAGCACCATTTGCTGATCATTCTGTCTTTCCTCCAGTGAAAGTTCTTGGCCCCTTTGTCAAATATCAGGTGGCTGAAATTGCATTTACTCATATTTAGGTCTTCAATTTTGTTCCATTGTTCTATGGGTCTATTTTTGTGCCAGTACCATGTTCTTTTTATGACTATAGCTCTGTAATACAGCTTAAAATCTGGTATAGTAATTCCCCCGGCATTGCTCTTAGTGCTCAGGGTTGCTTTGGCTATCCAAGGTCTTTTGTGCTTCCATATGAATCTTAGGATTTTTTTCCCAATTCTGTTAAAAATGTCATGGGGATTTTGATTGGCATTGCATTGAATCTAGAAATGGCTTTTGGTAGGATGGTCATTTTCACAATATTAATTCTTCCAATCCATTAGCATGGGGAGGGCCTTCCATAATCTGATGTCTTCCTCAATTTCTTTCTTTAAAGATTTAAATTTTTCATTGTAGAGGTCTTTAATGTCTTTGGTCAGGTTTATTCTGAGATATTTTTTTCTTTGCAGCTATTGTGAAGGGGATTGTTTCTATGTACTCTTTTTCTAATTGCTTGTTTTGGGTATATAGAAAGGCTATAGACTTTTGCAGATTAATTTTGTAGCCTGCCTGTTCTTGAAAGTGAGATGAGTTTCTTGCAGATGACAAAAAGATGGGTTTTGTTTCATAATCCATTCGCCTAGTCTGTGTCTTTTGACTGGGGAGTTCAGTCCATTAATATTTAAAGTTATTAATGAAAGATGAGTATTGACTCCTGTCATTTTTATTTCCGTTTACATTCTTGATATAGCTGTGCTTTTCCCCAGTTATACCTTCATTGAATTTCTTTCCACAACCCCTTGGGTATAGTCATTCCTTTCTTCAGCTCTTTGTATTGCTTCCAGAACTCTCTGAAGGGCTGGTTTTGTGGACATGAATTCCTTCAGCCTATTTATGTCATGGGAGATTTCTCTTTCCCTTTCGGCTATAAGAGACATTTTGGCTGGGTATAGTAATCTGGGTTGGCATCTGTGGT
>NW_008355789.1:8204513-8216494 GCF_000622305.1 Nannospalax galili
AGTTTGCACTGAAAAGTCAGCTGTAATCCTGATGGGTTTTCCTTTGTATGTGACTCATTTTTGTTTTGCAGCGTTCAGTATTGTCTCTTTGTTTTGTATGTTTAGTGTTTTTACTATGATGTGCCATGGAAAGTTTCTTTTCTGGTCCTGTCTGTTTGGTTATGGGCATGTCTTTCTTAATTTTGGGAAATTTTCTTCTATGATTCTGTTGGAGATCTGGTCCATGCCCTTATCTTGGGATTCTTCCCTTCCTGTATGCCTATCTGGAGCTTTGTCTGGCATATAGTATCCATCTTCATAACTCTTATTCCTGTGAACTGTAGACTTTTGTATTTTGCCTGGTGGAAGCAATGTCAGAAAAGTAGGGAAAGAAGAGCCAAAAGATCAGCATTCTCCCATTTCAAGTCACATTCTTCTTGACTATTAGACTCCAGGATCTTTGAGTCCCTGTAACCCAGTCCTGTGTATGTGCCTCAGTGAGGCTTTGTCCTGGGTAGAGAACTGTGGCCATGTCCTGTCTTTTCCTAAGGGAAAGAGCTTCAGGTTCCTAAGATAATGGAGAGCATTTATTCCATTGATAGTAATCATGCTTCTGAAAAACAGCCAATCTTTTCAGTTATTTGCTGTTGGTCTTGAAATCAATAATGTGGGTACCCACTCTTAAAAACAAGATAACACACAAAACGGGACATGTCCTCAGGCCTCCTCCCTCCCTCCTTCCTCTGTATGCTCTCTGTGCTACCCTACACATGAGGCTGTGTAGACATAATGCTTTGGTTTTATTTTCACATGATGTTACTGGAATTGTTCTGGGACTGGTTTTCTTTTTTAAAATGCCATTTGAAGATCTTTCTACCCACCTTATTCTTCTTAGTTCCAACTGGACTCCACTGGTCTGATCACTCACAATTTAATTCACGATCCTCATAGATGGTCAGGTGTATTGTTTTCTTTCTTGTTGCTATGACCAAATAATCAATTTAAGGGAGGGAGGGTTTCTTCTGACTTACAGTTTGAGGGGATCAATCTATCATGGGAGGGAGGACATGGTGGCAAGTGTGGGAGGCTGGCAGCCAGAGTAGGAGGCCATGTGGTCACATTGCATACACTGCCAGGAAGCAGAGTGTCACAGGAAGTGGGGCCAGGCTAGAAAACCTCAAGGCCCACTCAGTGACTCATTTCCTCCATTGAGGTGTCACCTCCTGAAAGCGCCACAGTCTTCCCGAACAGCTCCACCTCCTGGGGACCAAACGTCTAAACAGATGACCCTATGAAGAACTGCTCCTATTCAAACTGTATCACCAGATCGGCAGTTTACAGTTTTCTCCTCTCACAGACACTGTTCTCAATGAGTCTTATGGAATATTCTTCCTCGTGTGCCTGTATTTTTCTGTAGTAAATTCTTAATTTGCTGTGTCAGATTTTCATGTGTCTTTATGGTCAGTGTCTGAATTAGGTTTGTTTTACACCACTGAGAAATGATACCTGACAGGACACCATAAAAAGGGGGAAGAACTTATTTTGGCTCATGGCTTCAGAGAGGAAAGTTCATAGCTACTTGGTTCCCATGAGGTTTCTCAGAATACTGTGCAGGAAAGCTGTTTATTGTGTGGCCAACCAGGAAGCAGAGGGCCAGTGAGGAAGTAAGCCCTCTCCCCTCCTGCCCAGTGACTTACTTTACTTCCTCCTCTTCAGTTCCACCCCCTAAGTTCTCAGAGCTCCCAAAATAGTGCCTCCATCTCACGACCAAAGATTTGAATCATGAGCTTGTGGGGAGCAATACTTACTCAAATCAGAATTATATTAATCTGCTCTTATACCAATATTATGAGATATTGTGAGGTTTTCCATACATGGTACAAGTTCACCTCATTCACACACATGTGCACATACACATGCATGACAGAACATAAAAATACGCATGCGCGTACACACACACACACACATAAGCATACCAATCTACAGTGATGATACAGTGATGGTATGCCATGGGGTTCCACAAAGCTTATCCAGAATCATGAGTCGGCCCAAGCCACCTGTTCTCGCTCTGTGACAGAGCAGGGATTGTTCCTGAAACCAGGACATCAAGGCTGTTCCAGCCCGAGGATGTGCCTCATGGTGCAGCTGGCCTTCAGGCTCTTCTCTGTACATATGGATGCTACCTTATATGATACGAATACTGTCATCCTAGAGTCTATGGGGGAGAGGGGCAGAGATCACCCATCTGAAACACTGCAACAAATTGGGTCTTGCTTTCACAGCACCAGCCCCTTATAAAAACACATGGGTAAAACAGAATTGCCACCAACCTTGGAAGAGCAGGATCCTGGTTCTTCGCAGGCCAGGCCATGTGGCCATTGACCTCTGCAGAGTATTGGTGGGTGTCTGCAAATGAGCCACCTTCCAGCTGTCTTACATGTACTGCAGCTACTCACGTGTATGTCCTACTGCAGCAGGGAATGAGCTAAAAACAAGAGTGCAGGGACCAGCTTGCAAGCTAGCATGGCCTGGCAGAAAATCCTGGAAGGAGAGCACATCAGTGGGCCAGGCTATATGCATTCATCCACACAATGAGTTCTTCACCTGCATATCCTTTACCGTGGAAAAGATTTTTTTTCATGTCATTTTGTTATCAGAATCATCTTGAAAGTAGAAAATATTATTTATATTTTAAAATTATTCTAGGGGCTGGAGAGATGGCTCAATAGTTAAGAGCCCTGGCTACTCTTGAAGAGGACACAGGTTCAATTCCCAGCACCCATATGGTGACTAACAACCATCTGTAACTCCAGCTTGAGGGGATCTGACACCCTCTTCTGACCTCTGAGGCCATTGCATGATGCAAATGATACACTTACACATATGCAAACAAAACACTCGTACACACAAAATAAAAATAAATTTGAAGTTTTTTAAATAATTCAATTTTTTTCTAGAATTACATTTATTTATTTGTGTGTATAGACATACATATGTGTGTCATGGCACACATGTGGCGATCAGAGGGCAACTTGTGGGAGTCAGTTGTGTCCTTCCACCGTGTGGGTCCTGGGGATTAAACTCAGGTCCTCTGGCTTGGCAGCAAGTACCTTTATCTACTGAGCCCTCTCACTGGCCCCATTCACATTTTTTCACATTTGAGGAAATGGAGATGTAAGCAAAATGACTTTGTTCAGGTTACCTTCTGAGCCTGTGACAAGGTTGGATCAGAACCTAGGCTCTTCACTCTCTCTGCCATACCACTTCCTGCCTCTGTGTATAAGGCCCTCTCAGCCAACACAGGCTCTGGCCCATCCCAGCCTTGCTAGCCTTGGCTTGCCTGGGAGTCAAAGAACTCAAGAGTCCTGGAAGCAAAGCAGGGACTAAGGCGTATGATCCCTACTGACTCAGAACAGCGTACACAGCCACAGACCATTGTTACCTATCTAATTCCACCTGCTGTTTGCAACATAAACAAAGGATAATTGTTGATTCTAGTCATATTTGCTACTTTATTCTTATGCATTATTCTGGGTCAGGGGCAAGGAAAGGTCATGAGGGATTAAAACTATATGTTTACTTTTCAAAAGGAGCCCAAGGCCTAGTGAGATTGTTTACATTGTAAGCAAGCTGAGATAGTATTAAACGACCTCAAAACTAGGATTAACTTTGGTTACAAGGTTAGGTAAGATTCATACTTGAAACAGAAGGTATCCTTCCTACAAAAGCCATTCCCACATTCATGCCCTCCAAAAGAGGGGTACTAGACCCTCCATAGCACATTTCCTCATTACAGCCCCAAATGTCCCTTAGTAATAAACTTGTACAATAAGATGATATGTGTGGGCAGACAACAGGGCAGTGCACATCAACAGGAAGAACAAACTGCTACATACAACACGGGAGACTCTCACCAGCCTTAACACTGAACAGAGAAATCAAACGAAGAACACATAGTGGATTACTCGAGCCATAGAAATTCAAGGACAAGTAAATCCATAGTGATGACTACCATAAATCGTCAGAGTTATGTTTGCAAACAGGCACAAGAGATCCTGCTGGGGTGCTAGGGCTCAGCTGGGTTGAATGTTTGCATGTATGTACATGTGTGTAAATGTTCATGACAGAACTATGTACTAAAGAGATGCACTGTTAAAACTCAACCAAAGAAAACAAAAAGGAAAACTCACAAATATTGTATGACAGGGTTTCTCAAAATGTGGGTTCTAGAACTTCACCCATGTGGAGATGTAATTCTAGGACCCCAAAGAAAGTGTTCAGCAGTCTGTTTAAATAAACCAGGGCTATTCCAAAGCATGATAATGTTTTAGCACCTCAGCCAAAAGAGGGAGGTATGATTAACCCTTCTTACACACACACACACACACACACACACACACACACACACGTATGACAAAATTATATTCATAGAGAGCACCTATAGCGTGTTCAAATTCAGCTAACTACCTAGAGGCTAAGCTAGAATTTGAAGCCATATCAGGCCCAGCTCCATGTCCCTTTTCTCTAACCTTGTCTGGTCCCTGCACACAGACACAGCTTAACCCACAAGGACAAGATAAGTAGCTCTCTTTATGATGTCTACTCATAGAAAGTGGATTTCAGCTCTGGGTCCTCGGGCTACGGATGAGGAAGAAGGGCGTGAAGTTCAATTTCACAGGTCTTTGCAGAGTAGAAAACCAGCTGAGACCTACTTCCTTGTTTTCCTAACTGGTCTGATGTCCAAAGAGTTGTTAGAGGTGAAGTTCAGGAAATAAACAGAGTATCAGGTTAGGTGGGCTTTGAAACTAAACTTAGGAATGTGACTTTGGTGTAGGAACAGCAGAAATCCACCCCCTCCCCTGTGCCCCCCAAAGGCAGACTCCTGGGGGATGGGCACCATGTCTTCCGTTCGTAATACATATCTTATCCTGAACACGGTCCTCCTTCAATGGTAGAGACTAAATCAAAATTTGTTCAATTCATTAATTATTTTAGGCCAGAGGTAAAATGATCTCTTTTGTGTTTCTAAATGTCAGCCCGGGCTAATAAATGGTCAATTTGAAGAGGTCAAAGTTGGAAGTAGTCAACAGACTGGTTGGAAGATGTGATGGCTAATCCTGGGCGTCAACTTGACTGGATCTGAGATTAACTGAAATGAGAGAGTTCTTCTTAATTGGATCATCTGAAGCTGGAAGACACACCCTAAATGTGGGTGTCACCATCTGATGGCAGCCTGTATAAAAGGCCATGGCAGAGGAGAACACTTGCTTTTTGACTCTTACCTTCTCTCTCACTGGGTAGATTATCTTCCTGCTGTAGACTGAAGACTAGCTGATCTTTTGAAATTCATCAGACCTTTAGCACCAGATTGGGACTACTGAGACATCCAGCCTCGGGGACTGAGCGACTAGGATTCTCAGCCTCTCCAGTGTGGTGCAGCCACTGTTGGACTACTCGGCCTCTATCCTGTGAGCTAATCTGATAAATCCTATACATATATATTCATTCTACCGGCTCTGTTTCTTTAGAGAACCTGACTGACACAGAAGACTAGTACAAAACTCTAGCAAAGCAGAGGGGTGCCTGGGAAAGGCTGGTTTCTGCAAGGATGGAGGGAAAGGAAATTAATCCAGTCATTGATCATTCATTTATTCAGCCAAGTGACATCTGGCCAAGGTGAACGCCTCGGGAAGTCTTTCTATTCGTAACATGGTGACAACCACAGCTTGGATCTCAGAGCTGTGAAGATCCAATGGGATGGTAGTGCAATGACCAGTTCATAATCAATATTTAAAAATTATAGTATTCAGGGCTGGTGAGATGACTCAGCAGGTAATAGCACCTTCTACCAAGCTTGGCAGCCTAAGTTTGGTGCCCGAACCCACATGGCAGGGGAGGGAAGTGATGCCTGCTTCCTGCACATTGTCCATTGATCTCTGCACACTGTGGCACTGACATGCATGTGTGGATGCGACACACACATAGAAGTTGACAAGACCTTAGTTACCTTATCAATAAAATAAGAGAAATGACTAGCTGATCTAGTAGGCACCTTCATGTTCATTTTCCCTGCTTGCTAAAGCTTTGATCCATTGGCTCAGACAGACAAACATCATGTGACAGGAAAGAGAGAAGCAGACTCCCTCTCGACATGGAGATTTAGCACCTGCCACATTTTTGGTTTGGTCCCTGTGACTTCAGTGCTGTTGAGAATCCCAGAAGCAAATTGGAGGACAAAGAATGTTAACTGTAATATCTATTCGAGGGCCCTTTATTAGTGGAATCATTACTGCAGGGAGGAGGGGGGCTATCCCCACATTTCTGAAATATCTGTTTTCTTCTTGCAAGACAGGGAACAGAATCCAAGCTTTCAAACTGTTTATAAAGTAATCAGCATTAATTTGTTCTGTTCAGGTTTTAATTATACACTGCAGGCCATTCTGACAGGACACCACTGCCGCTGAGTCTGTCAGAGGAAATAATTTCCCACCAGGATGACCAGGCACCTCATGAATTATACATGAAACTTTGTTTCCCTGTGACTGTTGCTAAAAGATGCTGTCAGCCTCCTGAAATCTCAAAAGATCAGCAATTGTTTTTCGATAAGTCTAATTAGCAGGAAGTAGGTGGGGAGGTGTTAAGAGTGACTTCCCAAGAATATGATGCTGAAAGCCACTGAGAAGGGCTCTCCTCAGCTGCTGACCCCAGAGGGCTCCATGCGGGTTGGGCTCCATGTTGGGTGTTGGAAGTCAGGTCAGGGTATTTACTCCCATAGGCAACAAGATTTACACTTGATCTCAGGGAGACTGAGCCCCAGCAACTCAGCCTGAGTCTCTAACGTAATTCTGTTATTCAAATGGGAGAAGGGTTTGATAGCTATGCTAATGACTTTTATCTGTGAAAACATAACTAATAGCTTGGTTTACATTTGCGTACATTTATGAGCATAATTTTAGCACATAATTTTATTGCACAATAAAACATAATGCAGCATTAGCCGGCTTCGCCAAAAAAGAGAGAGATACCTTCGAGTGATCTGCACGTAAACCTTCACACTGCATTTATACGACAGTATCATTTAAAAACGTTGGCCTGTTTGGATTAATGAAAGTTTCCCAGTTAACAATTAGCTGCATAAGGCCATTTTCTGCAGACATAATATTTGGGGGTGATGCTGATGATTTGCAACATAATTCATCATGGCAGTGATTGCTAAAGATTGTTTTTCAGGGTTATTATTCTTACAGTTAAATAGGATGGCATGGAGGCCATTCTTCCTGTGTGTAGGCACAAGCTCTCCTGGAGTTCTGTAGTGTGGCTCCCATTTGAAGGAGACAGACACCAACTGGATCAAAGGTCAACTAGTTCTCCCTTTCAATTTGAGGCCTATCAGAACTTGGAGGTGGCATGAGGCAACCTTTGCACAAAAGATTTAGTGAAAGTTGGGGTGCAGGGAGACAGGGAAGGATGAGATACCCCTACTGGAGGAAAGTTATAGATCGCCTAGGTACAACAAGGATATAGTAATGATTAGGGTATTTGGGACGTCCATGGAGGAAGGAATCTGCGTGACCTTGGCAGAAGGTCGAGTCAGAAAGAAGCTAATTGGTTATGTTAATCCTAGGTACCCTATTGAGTAGTGGCTAGGCTGCATGTATTGACTCTTGCTTTTATGTGTGTGTGTGTGTGTGTGTTTGCACATGTGTGTGGAGAGAGGTCAAACTTGAGTGTCATTCCTCAGTCTGCCATATGCCTTGTATTTTGAGACAAGGTCTCTCACTAGCCTGGAACTCATGGGTTCAACAAAGCTGGCTGCCTAAGTCCAGGGGATCCCTGTCTCTACCTTCCCAGTGTAGGAGGTACAAGGATACCTCCAGGCCCGATGTTTTACATGCGTTCTAAGGATTGAACTCAGGTCCTCATGCTTGAGTGGCAAGCACTTTACCCACTGAGCTATCTCCCTAACCCCATCAAGACTCTGGTCAAAGCTGGGAATCAAGTCAAACCAGTTCCACAAGGATGGAAGCCTTAGGCTCTTATAATGGGAGGCAAGGAGTAGGTGAGCATATGGCATTTGAATCCAGATTTCTCTGAGAACATTATCAGCTCTCTCTCTCTCTCTCTCTCTCTGCCCCCCCAATTGGCCACTGTTATGTTGTCATTCTCTATTAGGGACTTCTCCCAATGGGGATAAAGCTCTCTAGTAGTCTCAGGCTTCCATGATAAGAGCTGCCCATGACCATGAAGTTAGTCCTGCAAGAGCCCAGCTCCCCCACTTGGGCCTAAGAGGTCATGCTGCTCTACTGGGGTCCCATGTGGACCCTGTAGTGATAATGCTGAGGCCTTTCATCAGTAGAATTGTCAGAATCACAAGGAATAGGCAGAGGTCGTTTCAAAAGGTCACATAGACATGAAGGCGATGAATGAATGGGGAGTGAAGAGAGAGTGCTGAGCATCACGGAGAGCCACTGAGAGGGCCTGTGCTGCGGGGTGCACTGCGGAGAAGACTGCAAGTTCTACAGGAAGTGTGGCTACTCACCTGTGGATCATGAGCCCATAGTTTTGTTCTAATTTTCAATTGTTATGATAAAAACACGGACTAAAACCAAGGGGAGGAAAGGGTTTATTTGGCTGACAGCACAGCTCATCATCAAGGGGAATCAAGGTAGGAACTCAGGGCAGGAACCTGGAGCACAGACCATGGAGGAAGCTGTTTACTGGCTTGCTCCTCCAGCCTGTGTTCAGCCTGCTTTCTTATACAACACAGGACCACTTGCCCGGGGGTGGCACCACCCACAGTGGGCTGGGCCCTCCCACATCACTCAATAATCAAGAAGATGCCCCACAGACATGGCCACAAGTCAGTCCAATGGAGGAAATTCCCCAATTGAGGCTCCCTCTACCCAGGAGTGTCAAGTTGACACTAAAGCTGTCCAGTACACACCTTTGCAACTCCAGAAGGGATAAAAGAACACTGGGTAAAGTTAAAGACAAACTAATAGGTTCAGCTCAACACATCCTTTATGGCTTGAATTTTTACCTCCTTCCAAATTCATACACTAAAATCCTCCTAGCCGAGGTAATGGTATTAGGAAATTAGGCCCTTGGGGAGTACAAACCCCATGACAAAATTATGATTATCCCTTGGTAACCCCCAGGCATTGGTTCCAGGATCCGTTCTGATTCCAAAATCTATGGATTCTCAAATCCCTTACAGAAAATGGCATATTTGTATATGACCTCAATACATCCTTCCATATACTTTAGCTCATCTAAAGTAGGTTGCTTATAATTCTTAATACAGTGTAAATTCGATATGAATAGTTGTTATACCATATTGCTCAGGGGAAAATGAAATGTTTAGTATGAATGCAATTTTTTTTCAAATATGTTTTTGATCCACAGTTGACTGAATCTGCAGGTTTGGGACCTGCAGAGCAAGCCTGCTATAACTTCTTCACAGGAGAGGAAGTGTCATGACCTTCTGTCTCTCTCTCCCTTGTGAGGGTACAGGAAGAGACAGCCGAGGAGGATGGTTTCACCAGGAACTCTACCATGTTGCATACTAATCACCAGCCTCTAGCCACTGGAACGGAGAGAGATGAGTGTTCCCATTGTAGACACCCAGTCTAAGACAGCATGCAGCCAGAACTGAATCTTTCAGTGACCAGGATGAGAACTTAACAGAATCAAACCACTCAGTGCTGGGTGTGCTAAGCTTTTCCTAAATCTTCCAGGGTTCTATAGAGGCAAATATCCTTGAATAAGGATGTTAATGAAAGTAGAGCCCTCCTAATCTAATCAGCACTTAATAGTCTCAACTGTCAATTCTGTCTCACTGGGGGTTAAGTTTCCAACCCATAACTTGTGGGACAGATTCAAACCATAGCACTGAGGCACTGGACACGTCACTTAACAATGTGACTCAGCATTACTTCTGTGAAAATGGGATAATAATCCTGATGTGCATCAGTTGGGTAGGTTTGAATATGACTAATGTTCTTTATGAAACATTTTTGGGATCCTCAGTAGAGGAATTCTTAAGTCTCACACATTTTTATAGTAGATGTGCCCATCATGGACTTGACTGACATGTGCCTGTGTCCCAGAAGACACTGTTAACCTATATTTTTCTTTTCAGATTGATTTGTAATCTAATAATTTTGAAATAATTTTCATTAATATCAACTCTGAAAGTATTTCTACTCATCAGAGATTGTGTTTGTTCATAATAAAATGAAATGAATCTGAAAAAAAAAATCAGATCAGGGTGAATAGACCAAGTGGCCATTTTCTATGACTATGGGATTGGGGAGACACCTGTGAGGCAGACTTCAAGTTCCAGCATGGGCATCTTCAGGTTGGGCCCTTGATCAAAAGTCTTCAAGCTGAGAAGGTTCAGCTAATCAAAACAACAAGCCAGGCACAGATACAAATACCATGTTCTCCCACTGAGAATGGAATCTTAAAAACTTGAGCTCCAAAAAGCAAAATGATGGTTAACAGAGGTTGAGGCAGGTGGTAAGTGGTGAATGGGGAAAGGAGAGGTGTTGTAAAGGATGGAAAGTTTCAATGAGACAGGACAAATAAGTTCTGGTGAGCTAGTACACAGTATGGTGGACCTAATTAATAACTGTGTCGTATATTACTTAGAAACTGTTATGAGAATGGAATTTTTTAATGGGACTGAGACACTTGTGTTGAAACCTCTGAATATTAAAAAGTTGAGCACGAGGCCTCTCTCCTACCCGCAGGCCTCTCTCCCGGATGTCTACTGCACCCTCCGAGCCTTGACTCCCCCAGCCTCATTCACCCTCCCATCTCCCCAGCTGGTCTTTCCTAGTTTGGGCCCTGCCCCATTCCTTGTCTTGGGGCCCCAGACACCTGGGGAACCAATACTGCTTCCTGATCCTTTTCATCCAGACCAATGTAGTGCCTTCTCTGGGCCCCAGGAGCACTGCTTCTGGGCCTGGCCCCACCCTCACCTCCCTCTGCTTCCCTGGGCCTGCACCACCTGCCAGCCTCTTTCTGGGACATGAGGGCTGACCTTTCCTCTTCCTAATCCTTTGCATCTAGACCAACCCAGCTCCTCAGTGCAGTCCCCAGGAGTCATTGGGCCTCTTCCCGCCCCATCTGCCTTTGCATCTCTGGGTGGCACAGCCACCAGCTGCCCTAGACCAGCATCTTTCCTGGGCCAGGTTCCCAGGCCAGTCCAACCCCCAAATTCCTGAGGCCAAAATCGTTCCTGGAGGGATACAGACCTTAGGAGAAAGCCTGAGAGCATCTGACCCTCATCTGAATTGGGCCTCTGTGGGAAATCCTGAAGACAAAAGCAATCTGGCCACTCCAATATAAAATCAAAAGAGAGAACCGGAAGCTTAGACAAACCAGCTTTTCATGCTCCAAAAGTAAACCACAAAGACACAAAAAGTTCACAAAAACAAGCAGACCTAAATTGAAGGCCTGAGTCTCACACAAGAATCAGAAATTACAAAAGAAATTCACATGTCACAATCACAGAGAAAAAATAATAAGATGAAAAACCAAAATAACATATCCCCACCAAATATCAATAGTCCTCTAGAGGAGTACAATGAGAACCCCCTAGAGATATAATGCAGGACATGGAACTCAAAAGAACAATTATATACATGATAAAAGATTTCAGTGAATTTAAAGAACACACAAACAAGGTAATCATAGAGCTGAAGGAAGATAGGGATAAACTTCTGAATGAATTCAGAAAAGAGCTAGAAATATTGAAGAATACTCAGGCTGAAATAAAGAACGAAGTGAAACACTCCATAAGCCAATTAGAAATGACAGGAGAAAGCCTCACCAATAGGATGAACGAAACGGGAAACAGAGAATCAAGACTGGAAGATAAAGTGGAAGAAATGGACCACTCAAGCAAAGATTATGAAAAATTTAAGAAAGCACAAGAATGGAATATGCAGGAATTGAGTGATACCATAAAAAGACCAAACTTGCGAATCATAGGC
>NW_008355789.1:8216869-8218181 GCF_000622305.1 Nannospalax galili
GAACTCAAGGGGTTACAGAAAGAAACTTAATGAAGGTATAACTATGGAAATGCACAGCTACACCAAGAATGTGAACAGAAATAAAAATGACAGGATTCAATACATGTCTTTCATTAATAACATTAAATGTCAATGGACTGAACTGCCCCAAAAGATACAGACTAGTTGAATGGATTAAGAAACAAACCCCATCTTTTTGTTGTCTACAAGAAACTCATCTCACTCTAAAGGATAGGCACTACCTTAAGGTGAAATGATGGAAAAAAATATAAAAAGCGAATGATACTAAGAAAAAGCAGGTGTTGCTATTCTAATATCTGATAAAATAGACTTTAAACTAAAACTAATCAGAAGAGACAAAGAGGGTCACTTCTTTCTGATCAAAGGAACAATGAATCAAGAAGATATTACAATCATGAACATATATTCACCAAACTGTGGTGCAGCCAACTTCATAAAAACAATACTACAGGACTTTAAGACCCAGATTAATCCCAACTCATTAATAGTAGGGGACATCAATACCACCCTGTCTCCATTAGGCAGGTCAACAGGGTAGAGAGTTAACAGAAAGACATCTGAATTAAACAATACCATATATCAAATGGACTTAACAGACATCTACCGAGTATTCCACCCAAGCCCCAAAGGACATACTTTCTACTCAGCACCCCAAGGAACCCTCTCCAAAATCGACCATATACTGGGGCACAAAACAAATAAAAAAAGGTTGAAATAATTCCATGCATTCTATCAGATCACAATGCAACAAAGCTTATAATCAACACCCGAAGAAGCCCTAATCACCACATGATCACATGAGATTAAACAACACAATCCTGAATGATGAATGGGTCAAAAGAGAAATTGAGAAAAAAAAAGTATTCCTGGAATAAAATAAAAAAGACAATACAATACGACAAAAACCTCTGGGACACACCGAAAGCGGTCCTTAGAGGGAAGTTTATAGCTCTAAGTGCCTACATCAAAAAAATCAGAAAGAACCCATATAAATGACTTAACATTGCAACCAAACACACTTGAAAAGCAACAGCAAATGAAACCCAAACCCAGCAGACAAGAAGAAATAACAAAAATCAGGGCAAAAATTAATGAAATTGAAACAAAGAATCAACAATTCCAAGAGCTGGTTCTTTGAAAAGATAAACAAAATTGACAGACCACTAGCCCAATTAACCAAAAGAAAGAAAGAGCACCTCCAAATCAACAAAATCAGAGATGAAAGGGGAAACATCACAACAGACACCAGAAAGATACAGAACATTATAAGGGAATACTTTAAAAACCTATA
>NW_008355789.1:8218656-8220713 GCF_000622305.1 Nannospalax galili
AAACTCCTAGAAATTATTAACACATTCAGTAAAGTGGCAGGTTACAAAATTAACCTACAAAAGTCTATAGCCTTTCTATATACCAATGACAAGCAGTCAGAGAAAGAGCACAGGGAAACCCTCCCATTCACAATAGCCACAAAAAAATAAAATACCTTGGAATAAACCTGACGAAAAACATTAAAGAGCTCTACAAGGAAAATTTTAGCTCTTTAAAGAAAGAAATTGAAGAAGACATCAGAAAATGGAAAGACCTCCCATGCTCATGGATTGGAAGAATTAATATTGTGAAAATGACCATCCTACCAAAAGTCATAGATTCAACGCAATGCCAATCAAAATCCCCATGACATTTTTCACAGAATTGGAAAAAACTATCCTAAGATTCATATGGAAGCACAAAAGACCTCAGAGCGCAAAACAACCCTGAGCACTAAGAGCAATGCTGGAGTGATTACTATACCAGATTTCAAGCTGTATTACAGAGCTATAGTCATAAAAACAACATGGTACTGGCACAAAAATAGACACATAGACCAATGGAACAAAATTGAAGACCCAAATATGAGTAAATGCAATTTCAGCCACCTGATATTTGACAAAGGGGCCAAGAACTTTCACTGGAGGAAAGACAGCATGTTCAGCAAATTGTGCTAGCAAAACTGTATATCTACTTGTAGAAGAATGAAACTAAACCCCTATCTTTCACCCTCCACAAAAGTCAATTCCAAGTGGCTCAAAGACCTCAATGTAAAGCCCAAAATTCTGAAACTATTAGAAGAAAACATTGGGAAAAACCTGTAAGATATAGGCGTAGGAAAGAATTTTCTGAACCGGACATCAATTGCTCAGGAAACAAGGGCAAGAATTAACAAATGGGACCTCATTAAACTAAAAAGCTTCTGCACATTAAAGGACACAACCAAGGAAGCAAACAGAAAACCCATAGAATGGGAGAAAATCTTTACCAGCGACACATCTGACAGAGGTTTAATAACCAGAATATATAACAAACTCAAAAAACAGAGAACCAAGACAAGAAGCAACCCAATTAAAAGATGGGCTAAGGAGCTGAAAAGATAGTCCTCAAAGAAGTAAAGATGGCTATGAAGCATCTTAAAAGATGTTGAACATCACTAATAATCAGGGAAATGCAAATTAAAACCACTTTAAGATTTCACCTCACCCCAATCAGACTGGCTAAGATCAAGAAAACAAATGATACCAAATGTTGGAGAGGATGTGGGGAAAGGGGAACACTCATCCACTGCTGGTGGGGCTGCAAACTGGTTCAACCCCTATGGAAAGCTGTTTGGAGAACTCTTAAAATACAACAAATGAACCTACCATTTGACCCAGTTATACCACTCCTTGGCATATACCCAAAGAACTCTTCCTATTGCAGAGACACTTGTGCATCCATGATTGTTGCTGCTCTTTTCACAATAGCTAAGAGATGGAAGCAACCTAGGTGTCCCTCAATTAATGAGTGGATAATGAAAATGGGGTTCATTTATATGATGGAGTTTTACTCAGCAGTAAAGAAAGATGAAATCATGAAATTTGCAGGTAAATGGCTGGAACTAGAAACTGTTATACTAAGTGAAGTAACACAGACTCAGAAAAAAAAATCAACATATGTTCTCCCTCATATGTGGATCCTAGAACCAGACCCTGATAAATAAGTATGCAACCAGACATAACTACAGGAACCAGGATAATGTAAAGGAAACAGGGAGGTAAAGGAAAAGAAATAACCTGAAAGAGAACAGTAGGAAACAGGACTTAATAAGGGAGATATGGATAAAAATTGGTTTAATTTAAGGGAGCAGGGAGGGAAGGGTATACAAGGAACCTAGGGGATAAAGGGGAAGAAGGAGCTCAAGAGATGTAGGACCATAGGAGAAGGGTATCAGTAATGGAGAAAGGGGGAAATGGGGGCATCTTAAGTGGGAAAACCACGATGGAGGGGTGAGATAATGCGAGAGATAAACAATGCCTAGCTAGTTTTGAAAACCAGAGAGAACCATATTACTCCTACAACCTACTGACAAATT
>NW_008355789.1:8221349-8221736 GCF_000622305.1 Nannospalax galili
GTTACTAGTAATAATCAGATTTATAGAGATTAGAAATACATGTGCATCTTAGTGTCAATTGCATTAAAAATGAATTTTTCTGTATGAATCTGTGTGTTTTGACAACGAATTGGAGATCTTTTTAAACGTTCAAACCTCATTTAATTTTATGTCTTATAGAGATTATAATTAGAAAAAGATTATATAAGCGTAATAATTCATCTGTAAACCTAGAAATGTACAGCCAATTTTGAAAGAGATGTACTCTAGCTCAGAAAAATGTTATTGAATATGTTAAAGCTGTAGTGAAATGCTTCTTTTAATCATGTAGTTATTCATAAAAAAATTAATTAATTAACTAAAAAATAATAATTCTTCAAAGCATAAAAATTTTCTCCTTAATAATTA
>NW_008355789.1:8222000-8250226 GCF_000622305.1 Nannospalax galili
TTTAGTTCAACTGTGAACCTAAAAATTTATAGTCACTTTTGAAAGAGATGCATCTTAGCTCTGGAAATTGTTATTGAATATGTCAATGCTGTTGTAATGAAATGCTTCTTCTAATTATATGGTTATTAAATAAATAATTTTTTAAAAGTCCTGATATTAATCCTAAATAAACAAAAATACATTGTGAAGATTAAAAAAAAATTTGAGCACAACAAATATGTGTAGAGAAAAGGGCAGGCTGGAACCAAGCATGGGCAGTACTTCTATAATCGTGTCGCTTGGGAGGTGTAGGCAGGAGGATCTACTTCAAAGTCAGCTTCAGCTACTTAAGAAGTTGAAAGCCAACCTGAGCTAGATGAGACCCTATCTTTAAAAAAAAAAAATCAAACAACACAAAAGAACAAGAATAGCCTTGGAAGGCTGGGTGAGCACAAAGATAGAATTCAACCAGGAAAGAGACAACTTCCTGAGCTACACACGAAAACTGAAAGCCAGCAGAAGGCTCTGGGACACAGTGCTCCCTGCTTTTCTGGTGCTGCTGACCGTGAGCCATCCTTGTGGCCGTACTATCCAGCCTCATCTCCCATAATGTTACTTGTGATGGGATCCAGGACCTGCCTGGGAAATCCAGGACGTTCTCTCCAAATCTTTAACGTACTAACACCCCAAAAGACCCCTTTTTCTTCTAAAAGTCATAGTCACAGGTTCTGAGCAGGTATACCTTTTGGTGGGGAGGGTGGGTACAGTAGACCACTACAACTAGCAATCAGTCATTATAAGAAACCAGAGTGGGTTTTGGCTGATGGAAGAGAAGCTGACTTCAAGTCATGCTATCAACTCCAGGTCTCCCCTGACACCCACTATCTGCAGTGGGACCCCAAGAAGGAGGAAAAGGAAAGTTCTGTCCAACCCTCTGGGAAAGACATAAAACTCTATGGGCTACAAACAAGCTTATCTGTGGATGAATCCTGTTATATCAGATACATTTTCCTGTTACGCAAATATAAACCTGAGGTAACTGCCGGCAAAAGTCTTTATTAGTATTTTGTTCTTAAGAAATAAATGGTTATAGTGGCAGGAAGCGGCCCAGGAGAAGGTTGGTAAGGAGAATAAAATCTCTGGCCTGGATAAAAACCCAGCTTTCCAGTTCTGCTGGTCATAAGAGGAACCCTAGGAAGGCTGGTTCACCTTAAGTTATGTTAAAGAGATGTGCAGAACACCTAGTTAATGTCCTGAATCCCCACCCCTCAGTGCAGTGCTTCTGGCCTGAGTCACAGGCATGGGCTCTCCATAAGTCTGTCTGTTTTTCTGAATTCTTCAGGAAAGTATAAACTCTCCTTTTCTTCTTCATCTCTCTTGTCTAACCACCATTTTCCTATAACACCTTAGGCTGCCCCAACATCTTATATTTGTTTACCTTTTCTCTAAAACTCCCATCTTCTTCATGGGGTCTCTAGTCCTCCATGTCTGACCTCTGTGCTGGCTCTAACAGGTATGACTTTATGGATTTTTCCTCCCCACCCCCACCCCCCTTGAAGCAGCTGCCAACATTTATGGCTTGCTAGCCCTGAGGATTTTTCCTTAAATTCTAATAAAATTGTCCCAAAGCTTCCATTTTTGAGTCCATTCTTAAATTCTTTTATGAATGAGAGGAAGAATCCTAAAAAAAGGGAACCTCTTTTCCCCCTGTATCAAAATGATCTATGCTGGCAAGTGATACATGCCAAGAAATCAATTGTCTGACCAATCAATCTGTGAGAATATCTCACATATAATCACCCACTAACATCCACTAATCAATACCAGCATGAACGATCAGCTTCAACTAGATGCTTAGAGGAGGGTGATCACTTTAAGACATCATTGTTTAATGTATCCCCCATGTCTGAAGGTGGCTCTGTGGATCCCAACCGTCAAAGTCCCTGTGGTGTGACATCTTACTGGGGAGCCAAAGCTACATGGGAGGGCCTGCTTCCACACTTGTCACTGTTCCTACAGAGGACACCCTCATCACCATTAGCAATGAACTTCATTAGGAGCATCGTGGGGATGCTGAACACAGGCCAAGGCACAGTGATGCCCAGAAAGGAGCAGAGACTTGCAGCTCTTTGCGTCTAGCTCACTGGTCTTTTGTTGGTCCCATTTTACAGAGGCAAAAATGAAGGGTCTAAGAAAAGAGATGTTCCCAAAGCCTCACAGATCTCAAGTAGCCAAGCTGAGGTTCAGATCCAAGTCTTTTTAGACTTTGGTATTCTTGGATGATTATTTGTTTTTGAGACAAGATCTGCCTATATAGTACAGGCTGGCCTCTAACTCTTAATGGTCCTGCCTCCGCCTGAGTCCTGGGATTACAAGTGTGTGCTACTGCAGTTAATGAGCTGGTAATGATGTCCTGCCTGTGTCCTGGTAGCTCACTTCACCTGCTGGTCCATGCTATACTATCGGGCCAGACTGTTCTGGGTCCATGTACGGTTCCTAAGACAGGTTTTTATCACAAATGCAGCACACAAGTAAGCTGAGACGCAGTCTTTTGTAATGCACCTTAAGTTGGCTGATTCCAAAGGATGAGAAAGTCACATTTTCCTTAAATACATAAGGAGGTAAGCAGCCTGCACAACAGACGAAAGACCTCTGTCTGGCATCCAGAGGAAGCCTCTCCCAATGTCAGGCTCAGCAGGAGCAATCTGATTTGAAGGCTGTCATCTTAATGGTGTTCTGAAAGTTCTTTTCCTTCTACCCTCCTAGTTCCACAGTTCCAGGAGGCCCAGAAACTTCCCACTGAGTTCTTGTTTTAAGAACAATCATCTGGTCGTAAGTCTTGTCCCCCTCTTTGCCTCCCCCTTTTAATAATTTCTTGCCTTTGGTCCTTTGTCCAACCGCTCAACCTTCTGTATGTCTCTGGGAAATGCAGCCCAGCCAGTCACAGGACTCTAATGATACCCACTTTGGCTTCTGCTCAGCCTCAGGAGAAAATGACCTGGAAAGCTTTCTCTATGGGTCTGGAGTCTCTGCCTAGCCATATACCCCAGTCCCTACACCAGGCAAGGTCTCTATGAATGGAGACAACTCTGTTTAATGAAAGACACAAAGGAATGGCTCTGGCTGCTGTGTGTGAAAGGCACAGGACCTTGTAGTATCTTCCTCTCTCTGAGCCAAATGTTCAGCGAATTCAAGGGCACTTCTCTTAGACCTCCCTGGGGGAAACAGCCAACCCTGAGAAATTGTCCAGGAAAGGCGAGAGGAAAGACTACAGGTAACTGGAAATTTCTAGCCTCCTTCAAGTTAATGAAAACATGCATTCTCTTTAGGGTGGCTGGGAAATGTGGCTGTGCCCGCCTCAGCTTCAGAAAGGGGTAGCACAGCCTCCCCCTTCCAGTTCTGGGTTTCATTCTATGGGTGCCTGGCTGAGGTCACTCCTTGTTCTCCGTGAGTTGTGTCCCTCTCGTCTTAGGGACTACAGAGCAGCAGGCAGGCCTTACCCATTTGTGTAGGAAAAGCATGGTATTTCACCCCACATTTTGTCTCCCCCATTTGCAAATAGCTTAGCCAATGGTATAGAGAGCACAGTGGGCAAAGAGATGGGAAGAGGGTGGCAAAATGGACAGGTCTCACAACAGATCAGAAAAACTGTAGAAAAGCAATTCTAGAAGCCCAGCAGACAGAAGTGCTCCCAGCTTCCTCTTGGAGTGAGGGATATCAGTAAATAATTATTAGGAGGTCTTCTACCATCCCCCCTTTCTCTGTGTACCTCAGGCTAGTCTAAAACTCTCATTATTCCTTCTGTCTCAGTCTCTAGAATGCTGGGATTATAAACATAAGCCACCATACCTGGCTTTTTTCTAATTCTTAATATCTGTGAATATAGTTAAAATAGAATAAAATGAACAATAGATAAAAATAGACATGAGGGGCTAGAGGTATGGCCCAGTATTTCACGAGGCCTTGGGTTTAAACTTCAGTACTTTAAAAATATTTTAGATAATATAATTTAACCCAGAAAAATTGAACTTCATAGAAGTAATGCTTTAGAAAGAAAACTCACCAAAGCCAAATCTATAATCAATATAACCCAATATAGTATAGCCCAACCAAACACGTCTATTGTGAAGGGTTTTTTTTAGTGTTTTATTATTTTTATTGTATGTGTATGAGTGTATTGCCTGCATGTATGTAAATGCACTCATGTCATGCAATGCTCACTGTAAGAGGGCATCAGATCCCCCTGGAACTGGAGTTACAGATAGCTATTAGCTGTCATGTGGGTCCTGGGAATCAAACCCAGGTCTTCTGCAAGAGCACCCAGTGCTCTTAACCCCTATTGTGAAGTTTTTACAGAAAAGAATTAAATGTGTTCTTTTAGTTATATAAGAGTGAGTACATGGAGGCTTTGGTGGTGTACCGAAGAAAAATAAGATTCGAATTAAGTTAGGGATTTTTAGGGCTGAAAATATTTTCACAATAAAAAGTCTGGCCTCAAATTTGCTATGCAGCCAAGGATGACCTTGAATTCTGACCTTCCTTGCCTTCATTTCCCAAGTGCTGTGATTATAGGCACGTGCCACCACATCAGGCTTCTCACAGTTAAAATTGTGTTAATTTCTAAATATCTATTCTAGATTTCTGTGCAATTTCAGGTCAGCTGTGGCCCTGCTGTCTTTTGAGAACTTGACTCCAATGGTAGAAGCTGCAGGGGCTTTCATGGTGAAGGATCTTGAAGCCCTAACTCCGAATTCAAAGGCACAGGGAACTGGCTCTCACTGCATTCTAATGCCAGTTCTTGGAGTCCTACGTGGTCCCTCTGCTCCCAACAGCACTTAAAGCTCTCTAGTCTTTGGAAATCTCCCTCAACACCCATTACTATCCCCTCTCCTCTGGACTCCCTGGCTTCACCAATAGTCTCAGGGACTTGCTTTGGACACTATTGTCTTGGTGCCCAGGGATTCAGAAGTATAGAACGATTCTGAGACCAAGTACCATTTGCTGGCTACAGATGATCATTAGAAAGTTTCCAAATTCCAGACTCTCCGTTTTCTCCTCTTCAAATCAGACATAATAGCAGCCATCTTGAAGTGGTGGGCCTCAGGCCCAGCACAGTTCCTGAATCGTACTAAAACTTTAATACCAGTTCAGTTGCCCACTAGAACATAGGCTCCATGAGGACAGAGACTGTCAGCTGTCCAGTGTATTTGCTGCTTTTCTGTTGCTGTATGAAACACCACAGCTATAGCAACTTAAAGAAGGAAGAGTTGTTTGGTTTATGGTTCCAGCAGACAGAAGTCCATCATGGCAAGGAGGCCTGGCAGGAGGTAACCAGAGCACAAAGCTCAGAACTCACACGTCTTCATGCAGGCACAGGAAGCAGACAGAGCAAAGCTGGAAGCTGTGAAAAGCCCCACTCTCAGAGCCTGCCCTCAGTGATGTGCACCCCCAGCTAGGCCACATCTCCTAAAAATCCCACGGCCGTCCCTAGACAGCACCACCAATTGACTGAGTGTGGGAATACTTGAACCTACTTCTGATTCAAACCACCACACCTAGGGATTGGCACCAGGGTAGGTGCTCCATAACATTTCCTGAAGGAATGCAGGGATCTAGGTAGAAATCTAGCCAGCTGAAATAGAAGCAGTTTGCATTTAACATCCTCCTCTCACTCTGTCCAATTTCATTTATCATCTTATGCTTGGTACCCTCTTCCTATAAAGCAATCCAGGCCTCCTCAGACGCTTTTTTTCCTTTTTGTGAGAGCCAAAGGAACCTTGTGTCCCAAGAGGTTCTCACTTCTCACCTCCTCTCCCTGCACTCCTGCCCACCCTGTGGCATACAGTCTCATGCTCCTCACAGGTCAGGAAACTGAGGCTAGGGAGGTGTCATAGTTAGCGTCAGCTGTCAATTGAGGGAAACTCAGTTGAGGAATTTCCATTATCTGATGTGGGTCATGTTCTTGATTACTAATTGCTGTAGGAGGGTCCAGACTACTGTGGGGGATGCCGTCCCTGGGCAGGTAGGCCTGGGCTGTGTAAGAAAGGTAGATGACAAGCCAGAGGAAGCAAGTCAGTAAGTGATGTTCATCTATAGTCTTTGCATCAGCTCCTGCCTGCAGGTTCCTACTTGGGCTCCCACCCTGACTTTTCTTGATGATGGACTATAACCTGTAAGCTGAAAGAAATCCTTTCCTCCCCAAGTTGCTTTTGGTATTTATTAGAGCAACAGACACCAAACTAGAACAGAAAAGAGAACAGTTGTCCCTTGGTATCTACAGAACACCTTGGTATCTACAAGAATACCCAAACCCACAGATGTTCAAAGTTCTATAAAATGGTAGGTGTTTGCTTAGAACCCACACATGCCCATGCCTTAAACCATCTCTAGAGCCCAGGGCAGTCATGTATCCCAGAACCACGTTAATCAATGAGGTGCTAATGTATTAGTTATTCGTCTTGTTGCTGTGACAAAATATTGTGACAAACGCAACTTAAAGGGTTCATTTTCCTCCATAATTTGAGGCTACAGTCCATCATGGTGGGGGAGTCATGGCGGCAGGAGCTGGAGGCAGCTGATTATTCTGCATCTGCACCCAGGAAGCAGGCAGAGTTGCCTGCTGGTGATCAGCTCACTTTCTCCTTTTCATTCAATCCAGGACTCCAGCCCATGGGATGGTCTGGCCCACCTATAAGGCAGGTCTTAGCACCTCAACCTAATCAAGATAATCCCCTGTGGGCATTCCCAGATGCTGTGCCTTTGATTCTAGATCCTGTCAAGATGTTTCCATAATGATTCTAAATGCCATCAAGTTGACAAGATTAACCATCACAACTACCTACCTGAAGGTAACTCCATAATTTGATATCGCGTCAAGATGCCATTGCTGTGTAAGTATACTCTGACACTCTCACAATGTGGCAATCACCCGACAACAAATGTGTTTGAAAGTATTGCTCTCAGGCATTGAATCTGTAGTCAGGAAGCAGACTGAGATAAATGCTGGAGAGACGGCTCAGAAGCTAAGAGCTGCTACTGCCCTTGGAGGAGACCCAAGTTCAGTTCCCATCCCCCACTTCAGGTGGCTCACAATTACCTATAACTGCAGCTCCAGGGCGTCCATTGCCCTGGCCTCCACAGGCACCTGCACTCACATGTACATACACACAGATTCACACATATACACATAATTAAAAATCAATACTAAAAAAGCATCCATCTCATTAAATGATACATAACAAAACAATATAATTTTTTTTTTACAAAGAGTCATCATACCCTATAGTTTAGGGAATTATGACCAGGAAAAAAAAAATGTCTATGTAGACCTAATTGTTTTCAAATAACTTGAATGCACAATTAGTTGAGTTGGAAGATGGAGAATCCAGGGCTGAGTTGTCTAGGGAATGGAGAAGCTGGAATTT
The DNA here is from genome assembly GCF_000622305.1 of Nannospalax galili. Classification (NCBI taxonomy): domain Eukaryota; kingdom Metazoa; phylum Chordata; class Mammalia; order Rodentia; family Spalacidae; genus Nannospalax; species Nannospalax galili. Next base: position 8,229,404 of record NW_008355789.1, read on the forward strand.
GAGCCCATTCAGACAGGCTGTCATAGGCTCTCAGTGCCGCTCCCCGCCCCCCCGAGTGCCCCATGTGTCCCAGCTCCAACCTCTCAGTGAGCACCAGTCACACCTCCCAATTCCTCCTTCTCAGCATCCTCCCCAGTTCCTTAGTCTCTTCCACGGGGTTCACGGGCACATCTACAGTGATGAGTCAGTTAGTTTCTCTTCCTTCTCTCTGAGAGTCATATAAGCTACAGTATCCTAGAGTCAAGCAAGAGATGTGACTGTGTGAATAATTCAATAAATGTTCAGTACCCCTCTCTTTCTTAGAGAGTGAACAGAGGACCGCTCTATGCTTGGACCCATAGCTTGCTTTGTCTAATGGTCTGTTTGCAAATGTGACCAAGGAGATACTATCACCCAGCTGCAGCAGTCCAGATCAACAGAGGAGGTTAAGACACACAGGGCAGACCCAAAACCCAGCCTGCAGTCTTGGATCCAATCCCAACAGAGCCCAGCTCAGAATGGCCAACAACCTGATAGCCCCCAGATATACAGAAGAAGAAGTGGTGTTTCTGATCATTGGTTATAGAATTTCTAGTGTTATAGCAACAAATAAACCATACCAAAAACTAAAAAACACTGTTTCCTGTGTATGAGTATGTTGCCTGCATATATGCAAGTGCATCTGTACATTCAATGTCCACAGAGGTCAGAAGAGGGCATTGACTCCCCTGGAACTGGAGTTATGGATGGTTATTAGTCACCACGTAGGTCCTAGGAACTGAACCCAGGTCCTCTGCAAAAGCAGCCAGTGCTCTTAACTGAACCATTTCTCTAGCCCCTACAAAACATGTGAAAGATAGGTAGAGCTGCCTGGGTCATCCTGACTTCCTCCCCCATAGCCACAGCTGTCTCTCTGACACACTTGTCATATAAGTCTGTGTTTGGTACAAAGTCAAACACACCCAATGCCTGGCTACAGCCAGACCCAAGAACTACAGAGTGGTGGGCACCAGTTCCTGGTACCAAAGTTCATAGCCTGTGCTTTTTCACTTTGCAGCCACCAAGGCCACAGTACCGGGCCTGAAGGTAAGCATCAATGTGAGGTGGGGACTGCAGAGGGTATTGGCTAACTGAGGGTCTCTCCCCGTGGATGTCCTGTGTTATCGACTTGTGTCGGATGCCTTTTCCTTCCACTGATTCCCAGATCTCAACTGCATTTGTGATCATTCATCTTGCAAGTCATGAAGGAGTCTTCTAAACGGTCATTATTTTTTTTGAGTCTGTGGAGGTATTTTATAAAAGCAACAGTAGGATCCCTTGATGCGCAGCGAGCCATGGGGTACAGTTAGAAGTGTTTGGCATCCTAGGGGTGCCCACTCTGACCCTGGCAGGTCACTTGGCCCCACTCAGCTTTGCTCCTGCCCTTCACAGTGTGGGGTAGTGACATCTCCCTGTCTGTCTCACAGATCTGTGAGGAACTTCAAATAACAAACCAGCTGTGGAAGCACATGAAAAGTCCCAATATCCAGCACGTGGGACACTGTGACACAGTTCCTATCCCTGACTTTAAAACAGTCAACAACATTATATGCAGTTTTATGGGACTATACTTCTTTAACAAGAATAACTGTTTCTTGTTCTTCCTAAAAGATTCAATCTTTTTGTTGCTGTTGTTCATATATTCAAAAGTACACAGAAAAATAGGGATTCAAATCCGGGTTCACATATTCCTAGGCTGTGTGATGCTAGGCATGTCAAGTGCAGTCCCAAGCTGCATAACAATGGTCCAGTCAGTTGCAAAGTGCATACAAGATGGACATACCATAGGCAGTCATAGGACCATCTCAGTTTAAGTGTATGGCATGATGTTCATACAACAATGAAATCACCTAACTGTATTTCTCAGAATATATCCTAATCAATAAGCCACACATGACTGTAATATCATGGAACTTGAATTCCCTCATCTGTTAAATGGGTTTGATAATGAATACCCTTCATAGTGCTGGCCATATCAAATGGGACGGTGTACTTCAAAGCACATTGCGAATTGATGTGATATACAAGTGTCAGATTACATTATTTTTTAAAAATTGTTTTCATTTAGGTGTATGTGTGCCTGCTTATTTATATGTGCACCACATGTGTTCAGTGCCCATAGAGGCCACAAGAGGGCATTGGATCCCCTAACTGGAGTTACAGGCAGTTGTGAGCCACCATGTGGGTGCTGGGAACCAAACCTAGATTCTCTGCAAGAGCAGATAGTGCTCTTAACCTCTGAGTCATCTCTCTGGCCCCCTTCCCTATTCTTTTCAAAGCCTTAGTTGAGCCCTTCTGTGTATAAGGGGCTGTTTGATGTCCTGCTTCACTGTGATGAGCCCTAGAAATGTCCAAAGACGCCTTTATGGTCAGGGTTCTCTCCTTCTGTCCTCAGCAGTGGCCCTGAAAGGACAAAGTGGCAGCAAAGTGTGTGTGTGTGTGCACGTGTGCATGCGTATGTGTGTGAATGTGTGAGTGCATGTGTGTGTGCACGTGTGTGCGTGTGCATGCGTGTGTGAATGCGTGTGTGAGTGCGTGTGTGTGCATGTGTGCTTGTGTGTGTGCACGTGTGTGCGTGTGCATGCGTGTGTGAATGCGTGTGTGAGTGCGTGTGTGTGCATGTGTGCTTGTGTGTGTGCACGTGTGTGCGTGTGCATGCGTGTGTGAATGCGTGTGTGAGTGCGTGTGTGTGCATGTGTGCTTGTGTGTGTGCACGTGTGTGCGTGTGCATGCGTGTGTGAATGCGTGTGTGAGTGCGTGTGTGTGCATGTGTGCTTGTGTGTGTGCACGTGTGTGCGTGTGCATGCGTGTGTGAATGCGTGTGTGAGTGCGTGTGTGTGCATGTGTGCTTGTGTGTGTGCACGTGTGTGCGTGTGTATGCGTGTGTGAATGCGTGTGTGAGTGCGTGTGTGTGCATGGCGAGTGCGTGTGTGTGTGCATGTGTGCTTGTGTGCGAGTGCGTGTGTGTGTGCATGTGTGGGTTGTGCATGTGCACATGTGCGAGTGCATGCCTGTGAATGCATGCATGCATGAGTGTGAGTGCGTGCATGCGTGTGCATGCGTGTGTGTGCCTGTGTGTGTGTGTTGGGAGGACTAGAGCCTCCTTGAGGTAAGCTGCAACACTGCCCAGTACCATCTAGTTTCCAGAAAGTTCCAGCATGCTGCATCTCCATCTCCCCAGGGACCCAGAAGATGAGGTGTGGAAGCTGTTGTGGAGTAACAGCCTTCACCATAAAAGTAACACTGTGAAAACTCCATTTTGTGGCTAACAATGAGACGTTAATGCAGAGCCATTGCCCTTAGCGCAGACTTTGGCAGCGACTTTTCCAGGCTCTAGGAGCCTCTGGAGAGTTCCTCCCAACCCAGAAGCCCTCAATCATTTACAGGAACAAAACCGAGTGCAAACAGATTGTCGAGCTGTCTGCTCACATCACCTCTTTTTTCTTGCAAGGGATCCCCTCTGTAATTACATTTTGACTGTCAGTTCATAAATTTTTCTTATTACAAACTAGCCCTTATTGATTGCTTTTTAAAAGTACTAAAACTGAGCCCAAAGCGGTAGATCTCTCTGTAAATTCAAAACATGCTGTCTTCTGTCCCAGTCACTGGCCAGCAAGCAAAGGGGAAAGTCTCCAAGCTCCTTTGCGGCCTCTGAACAGAGGCAGGCTCGCCACACGCTTCAGTTTACGGCTTGGCTTTGAGGCCTGCATGTTTTAAAGCATAATGGAAATAATAAATAAAGGATAAACTGGCTTGGCAAACGCTGGAGCTTTGTTATCCAAAATCTCGTCATTGGGTTCAACTGCTCAAAGGGTTGTATTTGGGTTTTGGCATTTGTGACCAGATATCACCAGCTGACAGGGAAAGATGTAGAGAGGAGAGACAATAAAAACTTGCAGTCAAAGCCTTTAATGGAACTCTTTCCAAAATGTTTCTTTTAAACTGATGTGGTAGTTCTGTATTTAGACCTTTCTGATTAAAAAAGGTGGTGGGGGGGCAGGGGATATATGGGATTGGTTTCCTCATTGTTCAAGGATGGCGGGAGGTTCTAGAACCTTCACAGTCACAATGAAGGGATTAAAAACATCATAATTCATTTAGATTCCCAACTTTTACTTTGGCTCAAAAGTCTGAGCAAGAGGAGACTCCCGGGATAGGAACTCCTGCAGTCTTCCAGCCCCTGAGCGCAGCCTCAGGAAACCCCAGGGCAGGCTGCCAGGCCAGAGCCCTGCAACCCACAACTGTGCAGCCTGGGCTGGAGAGGGAAAGGGGGTGTGATGGTTGCTGATTGGGGCTGGATGGCGCCCAGCCATCAGAGACGCCCCTGCGTGGTCTGTGCGGGCCCCCTGTCTTGGGGAACTCGCTCAGGCAGGCAGTGCTACTGATCTGGCTTGGAAACAAAGCCCCTTTCAGCTCTGAATCTGTTCTTAATATCGAGACGTGAGCTCGGGTCCCCAGTGGTGAGGAAGCCAAGCCCAGCCAGGATGGCAGTCACACCTGAGCCAACAGAGGGCACAAGATGGGAGAACGAATGTCTCTAAAGTAGTGGCTAGCCACACTTCGGGGGTAGGAAGCCATGTTTTGTAGTTGGGCTGCAGGCCTTCGTTCTCTGTGCTGTTTTGTTGCTGCTGTTGTTTCTGTGTAGGGATCTGCAGTCTATCGCCTCATTTACCCACCCCTGCAGCCCAGCATCAGTGTTTGGCAAGAAGAGAGCTGGTGGAAAAGGAACTGACCTGGTCGCCCGTGTGTGAAGCACCCACCACCATCACCACAACCTTTTTGGGTGTAGGTGAATGCTACCCCCAGAAGCAAGCCCAGGGTACAGGAGACACTCCAGAGCCTAAGACTGGCCATAGCCTCACATAGGGCTGGACTGGCCTGGAGGTGAAGCCCCCGTTTTCTGTGGGTTAGTAGAGAAAAAGTCTGGATCTAAGGTCCACCACCAGTTGATAAACCTGCTACCTGGGAGGAGCCTCTGATCAGCCTGGTGTGGCTGGAGCCCCTAGTGGGCTTCTGAGCCCTCTCCAGGCTGGATCTAGGGTTAGAAGGGTAGGAAGATGGGCCTGGAGGAAAGCCAGGGGGCAAGTGAAGAGGTGGGGGAGAAGCAGGAGGAGGAGGTTGCTGATACGCACAACACTCACCCCAACCCAAAACTTAGAGTTCTCAGTGTCGTCGTCTGTCAGATGATGAAACTACAGCACAGAGAGATGCCCAAGGCCACCCAAGCAGGTCAGGAATCAAACCTAGTGGATCTAGCTTAGGGCCTATTGCTATAGAAAGATGAGAGTGGACTGAAGTTAGGGACTTCCTGAAAAGGGGAGCAGGTTAGCTGAATCCTAGCTGAAATGTAGGAGCTAAGGATTTCCTGGAGTAGCACAAGTTTCCCCATGTTTTCCTCCAAGAGGCCAGCAAGCTAAGTCTACCACTGGGGCTCTGAGCATGGGAAGAATATGGCTCCATCCCCTCCTCTTCTGGCAGTATCCTCCCTGGTACTGTTAGCTACCTGTGCCTCCAAGTCCCAAAGATGAGAATGATGTCACTCAGAGGGTGGCTGTGGATGGAGTGTCAGCCTTGGGGAACATGTTAGAAATGCAGATTTGCGGCCCTCCAGGTTTTAACCAGTCACGGGTTCTCTTGTGAATGTTAAAGTACAGGAGAGTCAAAGCTCAGAACACAGACCTAAATGTCCCCTGAGGGGGGCCAGCGCTGTCCTGTCCCTCCCCATGTTCTCTCTGAGCTGATGGCCCTGTGGCTCCCCTTTCCACAGGAAGCTAGCCTAGGCTTCCACCAGCCTCTGCTTAGGAAGGAGGCGGGACAAACCTCCACACCTCAAGGTCAAACCTCTATCTCCATTCGAAAGAGGCTTTGCAGCTCTGCTTCTCAGACCCAGATGCAGTGTAGAATTCAGCCCTTGAAGCTAGGCCGTTCTCACCACCAGGAGTGACCTCAAGAGCAGAGGGAACAGTCCTTGACTTCACAAAGACCTGATTGCAAAAATCACTTTCCTTCCCTCCTACCTGTGTGACCATGCACAGCCTTCACGACTTCTCTGAACTGCTTCTGTATCATCAGCAGGTTAAATGGAGATCAGAGCGTATCTCATAACTGGATAAAACAGGTCTAGTGTCTAACACATCATGCCCTTCCTTTACCCCATTCCCTCACTGACCTTTAGGTCTGGCACCCATGCCAGAGCCCGCTCTCAGATGTCCACGAGGCCTGATAGAGGTCCTGCTTTCTTCCTCTTACTCTAGAGGCAGAGATTTCTGGGTCTACACACCAGCGGGTTCTGCTGGCACCAGGAAAGCCAGCCCTGCACCACACAGAGGTACCACAGGGAGGCCAATTAACCATCACAAGCTGAGAGATAGAAGATACTGTTACTATTAGCTGCTTTCACCAACAAGAACACTGAGGCTCAGAGGGTGTGAGAGCTCCTTTCATTTTACAATTAAGCCGAGTCTCTGCTCCCCGGTAGAACTGACAGCCCCATGGGCAGCCTACCCTGAGTTGGTCTTCTCATCATGCCCAGAGCCCAGAGCCAATATGGGGAAGGACCCATGGGAGGCTGTCAGGACCCCACTAAGCACAGCACAACCTCCCACCCCAGGGCTGGTGTCCCACTTTAGCAGTCCATGAAGGGTCCCTGCCAGACCCAGGAAAAGCGGAGCCTCTGGCCTCCATAGATGAGGACCCAGCCCCAGTACTGCCTGGGTGCTGCACCAAACTCCTCCATACACATTCTGGAATCCTCCCAGCTTCTTCGGGAGCTAAGCATTCTGAGGGCCTGAAGCCCCTAAGACCCCACTAAGGGATAAGCTTAAGAGTGAACATTCCACAAAGAGTAGTAAGACAACATGTGGACCTTGGGTTGGTGGGGCTCAAGATGTCCTTCTTAGAAGCCCAAAGGATTAGAGCCTTGTAGTCATCTGGAATCCCAGCCCTTAGACACTTCCCAGACCTCTTTCCTTGCTCTTTGGGTAAACATAGACACAGAAGCAAGAGTGCTTGCTAAGCAACATGCTTTTTATGTAGTCAGTGACCATTAACCCTCATAAACTGTGCTGTAGAAGACACCATTACTATTAGCTCCTTTTACAAATGAGAACACCGATGCCCAGAGGGTGATGGTTATCATGTTGACAGAATCTAGATTCACTAGGAAGAGAGTCTCGATGAAGGATTGTCTCCTTTGGGTTGGCCTGTGGGCACGTCTGTAGGAGAATTGTCTTAATTAGGTTGATTGATTGATGTGGGAAGATCCAGCCCACTCTGGGTGACACCAGTCCTGGGGAAGGGGCCATGTGTAGGAGAGAGTCCTGAACGGTGTTAAGGGTGGAGAACTCAAGGTGAGCACAAGCAAGCAGGAAAGTATGCACGTACTCATTTCTCCTGACTGTGACTGTCTGATGTCCTTGGCTTCCCCAAGATGATGGACTATGACTGGAATGGTAAGATGAAATAAGCTTCTTTTGTCCCCTAGGCTGGTTGTTGTTAGGGTATTTCATCACAGCAAATAGAAATAAAACTAGGTAGATGGAAACAGAAAACAAAACACTGCCTGGATTCCCAGCCAGATCGCTCAACCCCAAGGCTATGCTCATAGCCGCTTTGCAAACAGCTGCCCTCAGGAAGGTTGTTTGAATTCTTCCCTTGCTCTGCTACTAAATCATTAACTTGTGGCTTAAAGATAATAAAATATCCCTACCACCTTCGCCCCCAGCTACCACTTTACCTATATCCCTACTTACCTGTAGGGATCACACCCGAACACACAGGTTTCACTGAGTCTAAACTATGAGGAGGTAGGCAGACTGTCTCCTTCATTCAGCCTGGTCTGCCTATATTGACAGAAGCCAAGCAGCAGCACTTTAGGCTACCTCCCTCCACTGCTGACACACACTGAGCTAATCCTCACCCGAGCATTTTCCAAGGAGACCAGGAATAGGCCTGGCAGCATTCAGACAGCATGGAAGAGCAGCCTCTAGAATCTTCTCTGCTGATCCAGGCTGTCCCCACTGCTCTTCCTGTGCCCTGAGCCTGCACACGCCTCGTTCCTCATTAACAGCAGAGTCAATAATTGCACTTCTTTGACAAGCAAGAGTCAGACCCATCCCCAGGCACCCAGATGCCCCAGCCCTGTGTACTTTTCTGGAATTTATATTTAAGAAAATATAATGATGGCCTGCTCCAAATGGCAGCATTGTCCTGACCTGTGGCTTTAGCTTTTGCTCCTGAGCTCTTTGGAGGCCTGAAGCCCAGGGGCCTTCATGTGCAGGCAGAAGGGTCCCACCCAGCAGCCCTGGGGCACCCCCCTCCTCAGTAAGTGATGGGAACTCTCCCGTAATTAGACGTTCTCTTTAAGTTCTGTAGCCCGCTAATGAGTACAAGAGCAAAGGCACTTGGGAGCCCCGAAGAAATTATTTGAAAGCAAAAACCAAGTGGCCTTCTGTAAAATCTCACCAATTCAGTCAGAGGAGTCCCCCCACCCTCCTTACACGGGGCCTGACACAGCCCATTTGGGGTGTGGTAAGAAATGAGAGAGACACACAGGGCTTCCTGGGGAAAATAGGCTTCCCCTTTGTCTTTCCTTGGCAAATTGTCTCTTTATCAATTTGACCTTTGCTTGACCCCAGATAGCTCACCAAGGAAGGAGCTGGTACCTCCTTTTGTTCTGAGGTCTGCCAAAGGCCCAGAGAAGGTAAGCAAATGGCCTGGGGTTGCACAGTGAGTAGACAACACTGGATCTTAGGGCTGTGATTCCAGGTATTACTGAGTCACTAATAATTCTGAATGTCCCTGTGTGACAGGATCATGGCTTTACAGGCCCTGACTCGTTTATTTCTTCCTTTGCCAGATAATTATTCAGTTGTAGGACCTGCTGAGCCCAAATCCCCAGTGTCCTGGATCTTACATTTCAGCCCGGAGATCAGCAGGAGGCAAATATATATGACAACATCAGCTTCTGCCCACAGCATCGTGAAGAAAAAAGCATGGGGTAAGCAAATAGAGGGAGGCTGGAGATGTGGGCACGGGGGGAGGGGGCAGCAGAGCAGAGCTTGAGTGAGGAGGTTGTCGATGGAGTTCTCTAGGGAAACAGCCGTCCAGAACGAGGGACCAACAGGTATGCAGGCCGAGGTGGGAGCCTGCCCAGCAACACAAGCAAGGATCATGTAGACACTAGAGCCATGGGTACGAGTAGAAAGCAAATGACTGAGAGAGGGAGGTGGGAGGTGGGAGAGGGGGAAGGGGGGAAGAGAGTAAGAGAAAGAGAGAGAGAGAATGTGTTAGGGCATATGTTAAGGTGTGTATGTTTGTGTGCATGTACATGCACATGTGCATATGTAGGCATGTATGTAGGGATGTAGGGTATATATTTGTTAGGGTGTATATGTGTTAGGGTATATGTATATGTAGTATATGTGTATATATATATATATGTGTGTGTGTGTGTATGTGTGTGTTAGGGTATATATGTGTGTTAAGACCTGTGTATGTGCACATGTGTGCATATGTGTATATGTATTTGTACATACGTGTTAGGATATGTATGGATGTGTGTTTTATGGTATAATGTGTATGTTAGGGAATGTGTGTTTAGAGTATGTATTGTTTGTCAGGGTGTATGTGTGTTACTGTGTGTGTTAGAGTATATGTGTGTGCTGGGGGTGTTAAGGTATGTATATGTGTGTTAGGGTATGTATGTGTACTAGGATGTGTATGTGTGTTAGGGTATGTATGTGTACTAAGATGTATATGTGTGTTAGGGTATGTATGTGTACTAGGATGTGTATGTGTGTTAGGGTATGTATGTGTACTAAGATGTGTATGTGTGTTAGGGTATGTATGTGTACTAGGGTGTGTGTGTGTGTTAGGGTATGTATGTGTACTAAGATGTATATGTGTGTTAGGGTATGTATGTGTACTAGGATGTGTATGTGTGTTAGGGTATGTATGTGTACTAAGATGTATATGTGTGTTAGGGTATGTATGTGTACTAGGATGTGTATGTGTGTTAGGGTATGTATGTGTACTAAGATGTATATGTGTGTTAGGGTATGTATGTGTACTAGGATGTGTATGTGTGTTAGGGTATGTATGTGTACTAAGATGTATATGTGTGTTAGGGTATGTATGTGTACTAGGATGTGTATGTGTGTTAGGGTATGTATGTGTACTAAGATGTATATGTGTGTTAGGGTATGTATGTGTACTAGGATGTGTATGTGTGTTAGGGTATGTATGTGTACTAAGATGTATATGTGTGTTAGGGTATGTATGTGTACTAGGATGTGTATGTGTGTTAGGGTATGTATGTGTACTAAGATGTATATGTGTGTTAGGGTATGTATGTGTACTAGGATGTGTATGTGTGTTAGGGTATGTATGTGTACTAAGATGTATATGTGTGTTAGGGTATGTATGTGTACTAGGATGTGTATGTGTGTTAGGGTATGTATGTGTACTAAGATGTATATGTGTGTTAGGGTATGTATGTGTACTAGGATGTGTATGTGTGTTAGGGTATGTATGTGTACTAAGATGTATATGTGTGTTAGGGTATGTATGTGTACTAGGATGTGTATGTGTGTTAGGGTATGTATGTGTACTAAGATGTATATGTGTGTTAGGGTATGTATGTGTACTAGGATGTGTATGTGTGTTAGGGTATGTATGTGTACTAAGATGTATATGTGTGTTAGGGTATGTATGTGTACTAGGATGTGTATGTGTGTTAGGGTATGTATGTGTACTAAGATGTATATGTGTGTTAGGGTATGTATGTGTACTAGGATGTGTATGTGTGTTAGGGTATGTATGTGTACTAAGATGTATATGTGTGTTAGGGTATGTATGTGTACTAGGATGTGTATGTGTGTTAGGGTATGTATGTGTACTAAGATGTATATGTGTGTTAGGGTATGTATGTGTACTAGGATGTGTATGTGTGTTAGGGTATGTATGTGTACTAAGATGTATATGTGTGTTAGGGTATGTATGTGTACTAGGATGTGTATGTGTGTTAGGGTATGTATGTGTACTAAGATGTATATGTGTGTTAGGGTATGTATGTGTACTAGGATGTGTATGTGTGTTAGGGTATGTATGTGTACTAAGATGTATATGTGTGTTAGGGTATGTATGTGTACTAGGATGTGTATGTGTGTTAGGGTATGTATGTGTACTAAGATGTATATGTGTGTTAGGGTATGTATGTGTACTAGGATGTGTATGTGTGTTAGGGTATGTATGTGTACTAAGATGTATATGTGTGTTAGGGTATGTATGTGTACTAGGATGTGTATGTGTGTTAGGGTATGTATGTGTACTAAGATGTATATGTGTGTTAGGGTATGTATGTGTACTAGGATGTGTATGTGTGTTAGGGTATGTATGTGTACTAAGATGTATATGTGTGTTAGGGTATGTATGTGTACTAGGATGTGTATGTGTGTTAGGGTATGTATGTGTACTAAGATGTATATGTGTGTTAGGGTATGTATGTGTACTAGGATGTGTATGTGTGTTAGGGTATGTATGTGTACTAAGATGTATATGTGTGTTAGGGTATGTATGTGTACTAGGATGTGTATGTGTGTTAGGGTATGTATGTGTACTAAGATGTATATGTGTGTTAGGGTATGTATGTGTACTAGGATGTGTATGTGTGTTAGGGTATGTATGTGTACTAAGATGTATATGTGTGTTAGGGTATGTATGTGTACTAGGATGTGTATGTGTGTTAGGGTATGTATGTGTACTAAGATGTATATGTGTGTTAGGGTATGTATGTGTACTAGGATGTGTATGTGTGTTAGGGTATGTATGTGTACTAAGATGTATATGTGTGTTAGGGTATGTATGTGTACTAGGGTGTGTATGTGTGTTAGGGTATGTATGTGTACTAAGATGTATATGTGTGTTAGGGTATGTATGTGTACTAGGGTGTGTATGTGTGTTAGGGTATGTATGTGTACTAAGATGTATATGTGTGTTAGGGTATGTATGTGTACTAGGGTGTGTATGTGTGTTAGGGTATGTATGTGTACTAGGGTGTCTGTGTTAGGGTGTATATGTGTGTTAAGGTGTGTGTGTGCACTCACGCATGCACATCCCCTGAAAGGACTTAGCAGGTTTCCTTCCCTGCATTCCTAGTGGTATGCAGGCAAGCACCAAGGTCAGACTCCAGTGATAAAGAGTTTATCTGGCCACATTTGGCAAACAGACCTCAGAGGTCAAGGGTGAAAGCGGGGGAGTTGAGGAAAGGGTGGATGAGCTGGTAAAATCTTTCGGAACCCCATCAGGTGGGTCTGGTCATGACAAATCTGCTGGGAGAGAGCTCAAGGAACTCACTTTCCTTTCTTTCTGTGGACAGACTGTGTATGAATGGCTTCTGACCCAAACTCAGAGCCCCCAAACTCAAAGAACAAAAGACACTAGGGAGAGACCCACTGCTGTGGAGGGCGCAGAGCTCTCCTCAATCACTGGCCCTTGCCCAGACCCCACCCCCTGCCCCCCCTCCATTAACTTGTAAGCCAGCATTTAGGGGCCTCCCTGTGTCCCAGGCACCATCAGCCAGGGCTTTGCTGGTCAGGATCCCATCTAATCCAGCAGCCCAGGATCTGGTATTATTATCCTTGTGTTAGCAGATAAAAAAAGATCTCCTTCTCTCAGCAGAGATAGAGAACACATTCCAAAGCTGCTTTGGGGTTTAGTTTACAGAACCTCAGCATTTAATCTACTAAACCAGAAAGTAATCCTCATTTTGGCTAGCCCTGGCGGCCCGGGTTTACCTGCAGTCATGGGAACCAGTGGCTTGCACTCACCCACGTGTGCATTGGCACAAATTGCATGATCCAGCACCCAGCAGGTCCCCAAACACTCAGCTCACTGAGTAGGAGTCTGTGTTCCCTTCACCTGAGTCCCTCTTCCTGCACAGACACTGTGCTGCCCACAGGCCACATGGCGGACCTGAATCTGCCTCTCACCCTGTCCAGTGACAGTGATGGGGTCCCACTACTCCCCTGCTACCTTGCTCTGGCACCCACATTTAGACACACTAGGTCTGTGGACCTTTGTCTAGGACTCCCCTGGGCCCCAACCCAGTATGGCTAAGTGACGAGCTGCCTAGAACTTACTGACGCTGTCACCCTTTTGCTTTCAGAAGAGGCCTTCTTAGACCCTTGCTGGGTCCGTCCCCAGTGGCAGGACTAACTGAGAGTATTGTTGGATGCAGGAAGAGGGTGCCCGCAGGTCCTCCTCTAAGACCCTTGATACTGGAAGAAAAGTCATTCTGATGATGGCTAATACTTAGAGCATCCACTGTGTGCTGGGCAACTGTGCTTCTGCTGTGTCATCCAGCAGGGAACTGAGCACATGGCAATTGCTAATGGTGGGGGTGGAGGGTGGGGAGACCTGCATAATTCTAGCATGACATGCATGGGGAGGAAGGGGTTGACTCCAATTCTCAGGCTTCACCTTCACACTGCTCTTAAGAAGGGAAGGGCCTCAGCAAGGGACTAGCTTTCTTTTTCTTAATTATTTTTATTTTATTTTATGTGTATGAGTATATTGCCTGCATGCATGTAAGTGCACACATGTCATGCATGCCCACAGAAGTCAGAAGAGGGCATTGGATCCCCTGAAACTGGAGTTAATGGATGGTTGTTAGCCGCCCTGTGGGTGATGGGAACGAAACCTGGGTCCTCTGCAAAAATAGCCAGCACTCTTTACTGCTGAGCCATCTCTCCAGCTCTGGAATAGCTTTCTAATGGTATCACTGCTGTGCTCATAAGCCCTCTGTGGGTACCAGGTACCTAGGGAACCAAGATCACATGGATGTACAAAGCTCAGAGGCTTCTGTTGTGTTCCTGGTAGCCTCTCCCATCTCCATCCATAAGCTCTAGAGACGAGGTTCTCAACTCAGGTGAACAGAGCTTCTGAGTTTAATTTTCAAATGCTGATACTCTCCCTCACTCTCTGCCCTATAGATTTTTAGCTAATTGATGTACAGTATCTGGATGACATGGGATTTTTAAACAGCCCTGCAAACGATACTAACAGTGAGCAAGGTTAAATCACTGATCTAGAAACTTGACTGTAGAGTCCAAGTCCCAGCACCACCAGCACCAGCTTGTGACCACAGGGGGTCAAATTCTTGGAAGGTTAGTGGGGAATAAGGGGGCTGGAGCAGGTAGCACACAGACCAGGCTCTCAGCAGGAGGAGGCACACATGTTCCTGCTCAGCAAACACTGTATATCATTAGATTACAGTTCTCATTAGTAGTCCCCAAGGCACAGTGTGCTAGACTAAGGTCTATGACTCCCTGCAGAGCCTTCCACAAAAGCCGATCCTGGGATGTGACTGCTGTATTGGAATTCCTTTAATTGAGCCCCCAAGGCAGCTGTTCCTCTGAGAACATAGCCTCCTTCCTCAGCAAGCTGGTCGGTTTGGCCCTCTCCAGCACTCTTTCCAGGCCAGCTTACCTACAAACAGTTGAAGGTTCAATGAAACCTAGGCTCCCGTCATCTTCCTATCTCCTCAGAAACTTGGCCTCATGGTCCTCCTGGATACTCTAATAGGACTCTGGTGAGGCCTCAGGCTGCAAGCCAAGCATCTCAGCATTCCTACACTGGCCTCCTAAGGAATCACATCACAGGGAAGCATGAAAACCAGAGGCTCCTACCAAATTCCCAGCAACCTCTCAGATCTCCCACCTTCCCCTTTACTCCCTGCCTTCTCCTTAAAGGATCTCTTGGTTCATCTCTGTTGCAAGGACTAGAATTGTCCAGGAGAGGCGGTGCTCCTGCCTCTGGGGCATGTTGTCTCATGGGTCAAGAGCAAGATGCTGACCACCTGAAGAACTGGTCTTACCCTGCTTCCCTCAGCCTTTCTCAAGCTCCTACCTATCCCCAAGCTGCAAGCAGATGTGTTGGAAACCACATGTTCCAGGAAGTCCATTCATTGGGTGCCTGGGGTCTTTTGGTGTTAGATGGATTAAGAATTCAGCAGAATTCAGCAAATCACCAGAGACACAAGTGAGGACCATTGCTAACCCTCCACAGCACAAGCAAAAGAACTTTCATCCCTGTCAACTCTCTCAGAGAGGAGCTGTCCTCACTTGCTGGAGACAGCCTGGTTCTTGAGAAGCTGAGTTATTGTGTGGACGCCTGACCCTGTAGCCTCTTGGGTTTCTCAATGTTATGCGGTTGGTAGGCCATCTTTGACCCTATATAGTCTCACTGTGTTTCAGAGACTGGCCTGCAGCTCACTTCGTAGCCCACGGTGTCCTCACATGCACTGCAGTCCTCCTGTCTCAGCCTCCTGAGTGCTAGAACTACAGGCCTATGCAGCGCGCCCAGCTCTATGCTTGGGAGCAGTTCTCCTTCTCTGATTAGGGGTACTAGTTACTTTGGGCGTCCCAGGTGAAGCTGTCCATGGGATTATTTGAGGTGGGAAAAGTGGCAGGGAAACCCACTTAGCAAGCAAGGAAAGAGAGTTGTTTTGGTTGAAAAGATTGACATTTTAATAAACTGCTCTTAATTAACAGCACTTTGAAATTCCAAGTGGCGTGCTCTCCATCTGAACACACGCGGGCGGGTGGCTTCTCGGAGACGAGATGCTTGTGGGTGATCTCCCTTTTTGAAACAAACCCAGACCCTCCAGTCACAATTTATTTTTCATTCCAAAAATGATCTTTACTGCAAATGTTGCTTTGGTTCGAGCGAATTAGGAATCCTTATTACATAGGCAAGCACTTCAAACAGGCTCCCCTCGCCGGCTGCTGCATCAAAGCCTCTGCTGGAATCTCTGATTACCACCCAGGCTGTCGCCCACTCGGGAGCTGGCAGTGTCTGAGGCTTGGGTCCTGGCTCTGGGATCCAACGGGCTCAGAGGCCCAGAACCCAGGTGGCCTCCATGCCAGCTGCAGTGCCTATCTGATTTGCAGGGCCTGGAGGGACAGGCATGTGTAGAAGGGCATCGATTCAGACTCCAGCTAATGCTAAGCACATTCTATTCATTGCCTTACAATAACCTGCACACAAGCACCTACGCTGTTTGTGAAGATACAAGACAGCTGGATAAACAGTGCCCCTCTTCTTCCTAATTCTTCATCTACTGGGGAGTTAAATAAAAGGGCAAGACTAGTAACAGACCGCTACCGTGTTGTTGACGACACCAAAGCCCATTCTGGAAATGGTGGCTTGACCCAGCAGTCAGACAGGCTTCCTAGTTGGTACCTCATCATCACAGCAATGTTCTTCCCCGTCTTGTGTGCACTGGGGAGACAGGCATAACACCACATGTGTGCTTTCCACAACCATATTGAGAATGACTCTCATGGGACCCCAGGCCCCTCAGACCATCGGAGGCCTGCAAGATGGAGCTAGGGGGTGTGGTTAAAGCTGTGGGTTTCCTCCACCACTCTCGACTATGGCCACTGCTTTCAAGAGGGACATCGGGAGCCGCCAGCTCTCCTGGTCAGCCGTCTTCTTAGAGATGTCCATGTGTTGTTCTGATGGCTCAGAGTCAGCCCAGCTCTAGGCTAACCCTGCCTGGGGTCCTCTGTGGAAAGGTCTTCTAGACTGTGACCAGTACTACTCCAGGATACCAAGTTTGACTCTCATTTTGAAGATGGGGACATTGAGTTCTTGGCCCACACATACTAAGTGCTGAAGTGGGCTGCCTGAGACCCACTGGCCCTAAACTCTCAGCCTGGGAGTAAAAAGACTACACACATCACCCATGAGAGGCACATCGCTGGTCACTTCAATAGGCACTGTCCTAGACAACCCAAGGCTCAGCGGAGGCCCCTAAAGACTCAATAGGCTGCTTAACCTAGACGTTTTCTCTCCCTAACCCTGTGGGAAATATGTATTTAGTGGGATTTTTTCCAAGAATATTTCCTGAACATGTGGTGTCCTGGGTCTAGCTACAAGTGTGGATTCTGTATGACATGACCATCCAGACAAACCTGCTGCCGTTTTCACAGTGACCTTGGATGTACTATATATAAATCATCAGTAAAATACAAATGAAACTAGTTAGGGACTTTGGAGCAAGAAAATTGTATTTGAGCTTGAATCCTGCCTGGCCAATCCCTCTCCTTCCAGGCAGGCTTTTGGGGGTGTGGCTATGTGACCGCAAATGAAAAAATAAAACGCTTTATTGGGAGCTGGGACAAGCTTGGCTCCTCCCAACGAGAAGCCTTGGAACACAGGGAAGTCTCTCTTACTCCACTGAGGCTCAAATTCAAGTGTTTCCTTTGGTCAGTAACTATGTCTGAAGCAGGGGTTGAGATAGTGCAAGGAGTCCAACATGGACTTTCCACAGGATCCCATATCTCATGTGATTAGTGCCTTGTGGCCCCTACACCAAGAAAAGTCTTGCTAGGAAAAAACAAGTCAACAAAGCCAAACCCTGAGCATGGTGACCTAGCTGACTTCCACTCTGGTGCACGCTCTTATCATAGGCCAGGACCAAGCAGTTCACAGAGTGGCATGATTCTGCTGCATCCTGCCTGGGAGGTGGAGAGGGAGGGGACTCATGGGGTATGATGGCTAGTTTTCATTGTTAACTTGACTGGATTTACAGTCACCTAGATATACTTCTGGGGATGTCTATGATGGTGTTTAAGGCAGGAAGACCCACCCTGAATTTGAGTGGCACTATCTTATGGGCGGGGTCCCAGACTGAACAAAAAGGTGAAAGTGATCTGAGCACCAGTCTCTCTCTCTCCTCTCTCCTCTCTCTCCTCTCTCTCTCTCTCTCTCTCTCTCTCTCTCCCCTCTCTCCTCTCTCTTCTCTCTTTTCTCTCTCTCTCTCTCTCCATTCCCATGTAAGAATACAAGGAGAAGGTCAAACCAGGAAGTGAGTCCTCACCAGATTTGGTCTGCCTTGACCATGACTTTTGATGTACCTTGACCTTTGGATGCATCTTGACTCTCTCTTATGGGGGGTGTCCCACACTGAACAAAAAGGTGAAAGAGATCTGCGCCCCAGTCTCTCTCTCTCCTCTCTCCTCTCTCTCCTCTCTCTCTCTCTCTCTCTCTCTCTCTCTCTCTCCCCCTCTCCCTCTCCCTCTCCCCTCTCCCCTCTCCCCTCTCCCCTCCTCCTCCTCCTCCTTAACTGTGGACAGAATGACCTTAGACTCCTGCAATATTCTTTTCTGCCATGATGGACTGTATCCCCTTTTAAACCATGAGTCAAAATAGTCCTTCCCTCAAGTTGCTTCTTGGTCAGGACAATGTGAAAATTAAGTAGCCTATAGTCCTAGCTCTTGGGAGATTCTCCCCTCTCCCCTCTCCCCTCCTCCTCCTCCTCCTTAACTGTGGACAGAATGACCTTAGACTCCTGCAATATTCTTTTCTGCCATGATGGACTGTATCCCCTTTTAAACCATGAGTCAAAATAGTCCTTCCCTCAAGTTGCTTCTTGGTCAGGACAATGTGAAAATTAAGTAGCCTATAGTCCTAGCTCTTGGGAGATGGGGCCAGGAGGAGGATCAGGATTTCGAGGTCATCCTCAGCTACATAGCAAATTTGAAGCCAGCCTGGCATGCATGAGGCCAAGTCTCAGAGATAAACAGACAAGAGACAGAGAGACAGACAGACGAGGAGACGGGGAGGGGGAAGAGGAAGAGGAAGAAGAAGAAGCCAGGTACACGGACTCTGTAGCTATGTGACCTTGTGAAAATTATAGTTAAGCCTTTTTTGCCTCAATTTCTTCTTCTGTAAATGGAGGGATGATGACAGCACCCACTGTAGGCGATAGTTAGGATGGAGTGAGGTCACCTGTGGAAAGCACTCAGCCCGCATCCTCAGAGCTAGTGGGAACTAACACTACGGCTTCCTGGAGACCCTGTGAGCAGGTGCTCTGATGTCTCACATTTCTCCATAGATCTGTCTCTTCCAAGGTAGAAACAAGGCCTCTTCGGTTTTGCAGCTCCAACAGTTGAGCCCTGAAGGTGTAGTGCAAATGTCTGTGAATGAATTATGAGTCTGCACATGAATGAATGTGTTTAGCCTGTCCTTATATTCATGAACAGGGCGAAGCTCGGGAGGACCGGTTCATGAGCTGATAGCTGTCCCCACAGGATCAGGCTGTGGGGTGGAGGGTCCCTGTCCTGTTCTCCATCTCCTCTGAGTGTGGGCCAGACCTAGGACGTCCACCTAGTTAATAGAATGCAGCAAAAGCAGCAGGAGGCCCTTGCTCAATGACACTGTGAAGCCTGAGACTTCCGTCTCCCTGGCACGCTCCTGCCCTCTCAGCTTGCCGCCTTTGATGAAGCACACTGCCATGGGAGGAGCTGAGTCCTGCCGGACACCATGTGAATGAATGCACACAGAGCCGAGCTTTACCCCTTTAAGCCTGGACGTGACGATAGCCTCCGTCAGTACCTCACTGAAGCCTATAAGAGACCTGGAGCTGAGGACCCAGTCAAACTGCACAGGAACCCCAGATCTACAGAACTGTGACCCAAGAAATGCATCATTTCAAGCTCTTGGGATAAGGACTTTTTTGTTACACGGCAACAGAGTGTAAGGGAAAGGGAATCTTGAGGAGGGCTGGGAGGCTGCCTTCCTCATATCTGACATCACCCACCCTACAGTTTGCTCTCTCAACCAGCTCACACAGAGCCACATTCCAGTCCAAGGGACCCTAGGGAGAAAGTACTCGCAGGTAAAGTGGGCTGAGTTTGGGTCGCAACGTGGTGTGTAACTCTGTGCTTCCCCACTCTGTTAGAGGGGCATCAGAGTACTGGCCTAGTGGTTGCGTTGGGAAGTTGCTATCATGTGTGAGAAACTGGCTGACAAGATTCTAGACCTTTCACTATGGAAGCTAGAGAGACATGGGCCCACATTCTGATGGCTGGATGAGACCCAGCTGTCTCTCTCGGGAATCAGTACACGGTTGTCCCGTGTCTGCTGTGCTGTAGGTACAGCGCCAAGCCCTCAGAACAAGCAGCAAACAGCACAGACCCAAGTTCTCTTCATTCCTCTCCAGTGCGGCAGGGGTCTTGCACTAGTACAGACAACATGAAGTGTGGTCACAGAAGTTGAAGGGCTGTGGGTGGGAAGAAATGGGAGGAGGCTGTGGCCTAGTAGGGGCCTCCTTTAAGACATGGCCTTCCGGCCACGACTGTAAGGGGCAGGGGTATTCTCAGAGTAGAAGAATGTAGAAGAATCAAAGGCCCAATGGGAGTTCATGACAGGACCAGTTCCCTTCTGGAAATATCACCCATGGCGCACCAGACACCATGCTAGGCAACCAGGATGTGGCACTAAGAAAAACAGACAAATTCCTTCCTCAGGAAGGGTGTGCTGTAGCGGAAGGGTTAACTTTCTCAAATAGAGCAAAGAAGATAATTTAGAAAAGGCCTGGCGGGGGGGAGCAGTGTTATTTGACTTGGAGACTCAGTCATGTGAACAAATGCAGTCCCCAAAGCATGCAGCCTCCCAAGGTGTGTTAGGGGATGGAGGGAGCGTTTCCTGTAGAAACAGGCAGGTGGAGTGGTCCTGTGGCAGGAATGGCAGGCCCAGAACCACAAGACTGTCTGGGAAGATTCAAGTTCAGTGCCAGAGCTCTGGCACATGAGAGCGCACTCACACGCACGCACGCACGCGCACACACACACACACACACACACACACACACCCCTACCTTACATCATCTTAACCACTATTATTGGTTATAGGATTAAAGAACTCAGCCTGAAGGCTGTGTGTCTCTGATCATGAAGACCCAAACTCCTCCTCTGAGCTCCCCCTCTTCCCCACCTCCCCTCCCCTCCCCCTCCCCTC